>NC_086454.1:41467227-41806981 GCF_028390025.1 Pseudophryne corroboree | reverse complement strand
TGCCACAGCCTAAATCTATCAAGGCCCATTCCACAAGGAAGGTGGGCTCATCTTGGCGGCTGCCCGAGGGGTCTCGGCATTACAACTCTGCCGAGCAGCTACGTGGTCGGGGGAGAACACGTTTGTAAAATTCTACAAATTTGATACCCTGACTAAAGAGGACCTGGAGTTCTCTCATTCGGTGCTGCAGAGTCATCCGCACTCTCCCGCCCGTTTGGGAGCTTTGGTATAATCCCCATGGTCCTGACGGAGTCCCAGCATCCACTAGGACGTCAGAGAAAATAAGATTTTACTTACCGATAAATCTATTTCTCGTAGTCCGTAGTGGATGCTGGGCGCCCATCCCAAGTGCGGATTGTCTGCAATACTTGTACATAGTTATTGTTACAAAAAAATCGGGTTGTTATTGTTGTGAGCCGTCTGTTCAGAGGCTCCTACGTTTGTCATACTGTTAACTGGGTTCAGATCACAAGTTGTACAATGTGATTGGTGTGGCTGGTATGAGTCTTACCCGGGATTCAAAATCCTTCCTTATTGTGTACGCTCGTCCGGGCACAGTATCCTAACTGAGGCTTGGAGGAGGGTCATAGGGGGAGGAGCCAGTGCACACCACCTAGTCCTAAAGCTTTTATTTTTGTGCCCTGTCTCCTGCGGAGCCGCTAATCCCCATGGTCCTGACGGAGTCCCAGCATCCACTACGGACTACGAGAAATAGATTTATCGGTAAGTAAAATCTTATTTTCATGTTCCATAAAACGACAATTCCAAGAATAAAAACTGATGAAATAGCTCAGTAGCATATAAAGTAAGCAGTGGAGGCTTTATGAGATCCGGTGCTCCAACATACAGAGACTCCGGAACCTCATCCTCATCACTCCAATCTACACAGGTAATCACTCCTCCTGCAGCCACCAACGCGTTTCGAGTTATTGTACACTTTGTCAAAGCAAGGCATTGTACTCTTTGACTGCCTTGACAAAGAGTACAATACTCAAAACTCTTTGGTGGCTGCAGGAGGAGTGACTACCTGTGTAGCGGTAGATCAGTGTGAGGTTGGAGTGATGTGGATGAGGTTCTGGCGTTTATGTTCTACTTACTCGCCCCAGTGCAGTGATCTGTTGGGGAATTAGCAAAATACAGAGTGTTAAAAATCCCAGACTCGCTGATCTCAATCAATCTGGGCAGAACTTGAAGATTTCCAACATGTTGGATTTCCTCGTCTTCCCGACCCAGGCATATTCAGAACGTGGAATTGCCCGATAGCTGCCTGATGTATGGGCTTAATAAGTCATAATTCTGAATTCACAAGGGCATACAGAAGTCTGAATGTCCCAGGACCCCTTACATCCTTGAGCACCAGGATACTGACCCAGCCACTGTTTACCTCACCTATTGAGCTTGCTCAGTATCACGTTGCATAGTATATCTGTGAATGGTGCTTCTGTTGCCGTGCATCACGTCCTCTCCTCTCTCCGCACAGTGCCAGAATCTTGGGAAGCTGACCACCGTACAGATCGGACATGACAATTCCGGGCTGTATGCCAAGTGGCTGGTGGAACACGTCATGGTCCGGAACGAGATTACCGGCCACACTTACAAGTGAGATTCCTCTGACCGCTTTGTAGTAACCTGTCAGTCACAGCTTGTACTCTGTAGCCGGGTGTCTGCGGGTGTCAGGGTAATCATGTAACTTGAGAAGGAGTTTAGTCTGGTTTGTCCCTGTAGCTTTCTCTGAAGAATAATCCCATTGTTATCCCAACAAGCAAAACTTCCTGTCTTGGTCCCACACTGGTCTGTGCTCCCCCGTGTCTGTACATTTGTAATCTCTGTGTCCGCTGTGGTTCTGACTGTTTCTTGCTTCTTAGCCGCATAGCGCTTTATTCAATGTGTGTTTCTAGGTTTCCCTGTGGCCGCTGGCTGGGGAAGGGGATGGACGATGGGAGTTTGGAGAGAGTTTTGGTTGGGGACCTTCTCACGTCAGCCACAGACTCTGAAGAGAGACCCTGCCGGACCCCCCCACTGCAGCACTCCCCAGGAATGATCCGCCGACTTGTGGCAATATCACCCAGTAGTAGGCCCAGTAAGTGGGAACCCAGAGGGGGGCGCAGAGATCAGGGGGTGCAGCTATTAGTAGGCTAACGGTCTCTATAGCAGTTTGGTAGTCCCAGTATTGCAGATGTGTCCTTTCTTACTGTTGCTTCTATAGCACAGGTTCTCAAACTCGGTCCTCAGGACCCTACATGGTTCATGTTTTGCAGGTCACCTGTACATTTTAAAATGTGACAGTTGGTGACACACAGTGCAGCTGCTGGGTGACATGGAAAACGTGAACCGTGTGGGGTCCTGAGGACCGAGTTTGAGAACCACTGTTCTATAGCGTGACACATCCCCTCTCGGTGCGCCAAGTGTCTTTTTATCTCGAAATGTGCATCTTATTTACATAAATAATTCAGCTAGGAGCGATACACTACCTCACTAGCGTACACGGACTAGCTTGATGTGCGGTATTTGTATATCTGCGTGTGGCGGAGTCTGAATCTGTGTAAAATGCGACATCCACAGCCTTCTCTCACGTCAAGCTCCATTTTGCTTCACCTGCAACTTTGCAACCAATTCCTGAGCCATTAAAGTCGCAGCCCAGCGTCCCTAGTGCACTGTGAATGGATCGTCTCCGTCGCGCCGGGAATCTTGCTCCGAATAGCGTACGGGCAACCAGTAAGTGAGGTCACATCTGTATGTAATACGGAGTGTGAGATCAGGGACACGGCCTGCTAATGTAGAGATGCGAGTCCCGTTGCTTGGCCAGGGTGTGTAGCTAGTCTGCAGACACACAGACCAGTCTATCCTATTTTTTGGATGTAAGTACATTTGCAACGGGTGGAGCAGCCTTCGTTGCAGCACTCTGCTCACATTGCTTGTCATTTCTCGACAGCTATATCTTTCTACTGCCTTAGAAGTGGCTCCGTGTTACGGTCGTGTTATACTAAATGAATTGTCTAAAGGTTCACTGAGGTCTTCTCCATCTGTAGGTTCTGTATTTATGATGCTTTAACTTAGCACAGTCTGCTGCTGGCCATATAAGGAGGTAAATAAACTGATGAGACGCCTGTGTGAGGGAGCTCAGGGTGTAATGCACATAAGACACAACACATACTGTCCCTGTGACGACTACTTACTGCTGTTTAGTATTGACTGACCATGCAGAGTGCCCCCTGCTGGAGGTATTAATATACACACGTGCAAAAATTCTAATCTGTTGGTGTACATTTAGTGCACTGAATAATGAAGTAGAAAAATGATCTTGTGTCCCTTGTATAAATGTGTAGTTTTACAATGTACTGTTATGTTTGTTTGTTTGTTTTAATTGACTTTCTTCTATGTTCTCATAGAGCAAAGATCATTAATCATTGTAACGTTCTCTTCCCCCTCCTAGAATTAAACACTGGGCAGATCCAGGAGGCTATAGGGGAGGCTGTAAATGGCATCGTGAAACACTTCCACAAGCCGGAGAAAGAGGTAAAGTGGATTCCGCATATAACCGAACTCTGGGTGGTCACGTGACAGTGGGGGAGTGGCCAGCCTGGGTCTCAGTATCACCCTGCCCCAGGTCTGCTCAGGCTCCAACATGGCTGCAGCAAAAGGCATTGCTGGTGCCATGTTTGCAGACATGAGTTTAATGAGGCAGTTATACAATGTATACAGTGAAGACGTTTCCCAGTAATACAGTACACTGGCCCGCATGTGTTACAGAGGGGCAGCCTGACCCTGCTGCTGTGCGGAGAGTGCGGACTGGTGTCGGCTCTGGAGCAGGTTTTCCAGCATGGATTCAAATCCCCGCGGCTCTTCAAATGTATGTTCATCTGGGATTTTTTAGGTAAGACCTTGTGATTCTCATACACCTTGCTGACCTCGTACACCTGTTGTGGGTGCTGTGAGGTCGTATTTGTCAGTCGTCTGGCTGTGACCGTGCTGTTTTCATTCTAGTTGTGGTATTGTACAAATCATTGGTACGTCCGCACCTGGAATATTGTGTTCAGTTTTGGGCACCATATTATAAAAAAAGATATTGGTGAACTCGAAAGGGTTCAAAGACGAGCTACTAAACTGATTAAAGGCCTAGAGCAGGCATGTCCAAACTGCGGCCCTCCAGCTGTTGAGAAACTACACATCCCAGCATGCCCTGACACAGCTTTAGCATTCTCTGACAGCAAAACTGGGATATGTAGTTTCACAATAGCTGGAGGGCCGCAGTTTGGACATGCCTGGCCTAGAGGGACTGGATTACGAGGAAAGGATCACTGGGTTGAACATGTATACACTGGAAAAGAGGCGTCTAAGAGGAGACATTATTAATATCTTCAAATATAGAAAGGGGCACTACAAAGAGTTATCAGAGGAATTATTTATTAAAAGAACTCTGTATAGGACACGTGGGCACTCGCTGAGGCTGGAGGAGAGAAAATTCCACACGCAACGGAGGAAAGGGTTCTTCACTGTTAGGGCAATAAGGATTTGGAATTCCTTGCCAGGGAAGGTGGTAATGGCGGACTCTGTAAATGCATTTCAAAACGGATTGGATACATTTCTGATTGAAAATAATATCTAAGGTTATAACATTTAAAATATTGACGTTGTTAATCTGGGTGTAACATAATTTGTAGTTGTTAACTAGTCATAAAACATTCTTCAGCAGGTACATTATAATCAACTCAACGTAATACAGGCTGAACACGTTGGGCATTTTGCCTCAGTTACTATGTTACTATTGTGCAATCTGCCCAGTTGCTGTGTCTTTTTCAATGTTCGGTACGGATACAGTATTGTGGTCCTGGCTGTTACCACGTCTGCATTGTGTATTGTTGCGGTGTACTACGTACTGTTACGATCATGAATGTTTTTGTGGTGTTTGCAGAGAAAGCACAAGCCCATTACAATGCACTTGATTTAAATGACCCGGCTCCGGACGCAGACTGGCAGAACAGAGCGCGGATCTTCAGCCGCTTCATTAACGCCATCAACAACACGCCACGCAACATCGGCAAGGACGGCAAGTTCCAGATATTTGTGTGCCTGGGAGCTCGGTGAGTGTGTCCTTTATCTCCCCCCCCCCCCCCCAACCATCTGTGGGTGCAGCACACGGTCCATTCTCCATGTACAAAGCTGGAACCTATGTTTCTCTGACGTCCTAGTGGATGCTGGGAACTCAGTAAGGACCATGGGGAATAGACGGGCTCCGCAGGAGACTGGGCACTCTAAAACTAAGATTAGGTACTATCTGGTGTGCACTGGATCCTCCCTCTATGCCCCTCCTCCAGACCTCAGTTAGATTTATGTGCCCGGCCGAGCTGGATGCACACTAGGGGCTCTCCTGAGCTCCTAGAAAGAAAGTATATTTTAGGTTTTTTATTTTACAGTGAGATCTGCTGGCAACAGGCTCACTGCAACGAGGGACTAAGGGGAGAAGAAGCGAACCTACCTAACAGGTGGTAGTTTGGGCTTCTTAGGCTACTGGACACCATTAGCTCCAGAGGGAACGACCGCAGGACCCGTCCTTGGTGTTCGTTCCCGGAGCCGCGCCGCCGTCCCCCTTACAGAGCCAGAAGCATGAAGATGGTCCGGAAAATCGGCGGCAGAAGACTTCAGTCTTCACCAAGGTAGCGCACAGCACTGCAGCTGTGCGCCATTGCTCCTCATACACACTTCACACTCCGGTCACTGAGGGTGCAGGGCGCTGGGGGGGGGCGCCCTGAGCAGCAATAAAAACACCTTGGCTGGCAAAATAATCACAATATATAGCCCCAGAGGCTATATATGTGATAATTACCCCTGCCAGAATCCATAAAAAAAGCGGGAGAAAAGTCTGCGAAAAAGGGGCGGAGCTATCTCCCTCGGCACACTGGCGCCATTTTCTCTTCACAGTGTAGCTGGAAGACAGCTCCCCAGGCTCTCCCCTGTAGTTTTCAGGCTCAAAGGGTTAAAAAGAGAGGGGGGGCACTAAATTTAGGTGCAATATTGTTTATACAAGCAGCTATTGGGGAAAATTCACTCAGTGATAGGGTTTATCCCTACATTATATAGCGCTCTGGTGTGTGCTGGCATACTCTCTGTCTCCCCAAAGGGCTGTGTGGGGTCCTGTCCTCAGTCAGAGCATTCCCTGTGTGTGTGCGCGGTGTGTCGGTACGGCTGTGTCGACATGTTTGATGAGGAGGCTTATGTGGAGGCGGAGCAGATGCCGATAAATGGGATGTCGCCCCCTGTGGGCCGACACCAGAGTGGATGGATAGGTGGAAGGTATTAACCGACAGTGTCAACTCCTTACATAAAAGGCTGGATGACGTAACAGCTTTGGGACAGCCGGCTTCTCAGCCCGCGCCTGCCCAGGCGTCTCAAAGGCCATCAGGGGCTCAAAAACGCCCGCTCCCTCAGATGGCAGACACAGATGTCGACACGGAGTCTGACTCCAGTGTCGACGAGGTTGAGACATATACACAATCCACTAGGAACATCCGTTACATGATCCCGGCAATAAAAAATGTGTTACACATTCTGACATTAACCCAAGTACCACTAAAAAAGGGTTTTATGTTTGGGGAGAAAAAGCAGGCAGTGTTTTGTTCCCCCATCAAATGAGTGAATGAAGTGTGAAAAAGCGTGGGTTCCCCCGATAAGAAACTGGTAATGTCTAAAAAGTTACTGATGGCGTACCTTTTCCCGCCAAAGGATAAGTTACGCTGGGAGATATCCCCTAGGGTGGATAAGGCGCTCACACGTTTGTCAAAAAAGGTGGCACTGCCGTCTTAGGATACGGCCACTTTGAAGGTACCTGCTGATAAAAAGCAGGAGGCTATCCTGAAGTCTGTATTTACACACTCAGGTACTAGACTGAGACCTGCAGATAGTGCTGCTGCAGCGTGGTCTGTAACCCTGTCAAACAGGGATACTATTTTGCGAACATAAGACGTCGTCTTATATATGAGGGATGCACAGAGGGATATTTTGCCGGCTGGCATCCAGAATTAATGCAATGTCCATTCTGTCAGGAGGGTATTAGAGACCCGACACTGGACAGGTGATGCTGACTTTAAAAGGCACATAGAGCCTTATAAGGGTGAGGAATTGTTTGGGGATGGTCTCTGGGACCTCGTATCCACAGCAACAGCTGGGAAGAAAATTTTTTACCTTAGGTTTCCTCACAGCCTAAGAAAGCACTGTATTATCAGGTACAGTCCTTTCGGCTTCAGAAAAGCAAGCGGGTCAAAGGCGCTTCCTTTCTGCACAGAGACGAGGGAAGAGGGAAAAAGCTGCACCAGTCAGCCAGTTCCTAGAATCAAAATTCTTCCCCCGCTTCCTCTGAGTCCACCGCATGACGCGGGGGCTCCACAGGCGTAGCCAGGTACGGTGGGGGGCCGCCTCAAAAATTTCAGCGATCAGTGGGCTCACTCACAGGTGGATCCCTGGATCCTTCAAGTAGTATCTCAGGGGTACAGGCTGGAATTCGAGGCGTCTCCCCCCCGCCGTTTCCTCAAATCTGCCTTGCCGACAACTCCCTCAGGCAGGGAGGCTGTGCTAGAGGCAATTCACAAGCTGTATTCCCAGCAGGTGATAGTCAAGGTGCCCCTACTTCAACAAGGACGGGGTTACTATTCCACACTGTTTGTGGTACCGAAACCGGACGGTTCGGTGAGACCCATTTTAAATTTGAAGTCCTTGAACACATACATAAAAAAATTCAAGTTCAAGATGGAATCGCTCAGGGCGGTTATTGCAAGCCTGGAGGAGGGGGATTACATGGTATCCCTGGACATCAAGGATGCTTACCTACATGTCCCCATTTACCATCCTCACCAGGAGTACCTCAGATTTGTGGTACAGGATTGCCATTACCAATTCCAAACACTGCCGTTTGGACTGTCCACGGCACCGAGGGTCTTTACCAAGGTAATGGCAGAAATGATGATACTCCTTCGAAAAAAGGGAGTTTTTAATTATCCCGTACTTGGACGATCTCCTTATAAAGGCGAGGTCCATGGAGCAGTTGTTGGTCGGAGTAGCACTATCTCGGGAAGTGCTACAACATCACGGATGGATTCTATACATTCCAAAGTCACAGCTGGTTCCTACCACACGCCTGCTGTTCCTGGGGGATGGTTCTGGACACAGAACAGAAAAAAGTGTTTCTCCCGCAGGAGAAAGCCAAGGAGCTGTCATCTCTAGTCAGAGACCTCCTGAAACCAAAACCGGTATCGGTGCATCACTGCACACGAGTCCTGGGAAAAATGGTAGCTTCTTACGAAGCAAAATTCCATTCGGCAGGTTCCATGCAAGAACCTTTCAGTGGGACCTCTTGGACAAGTGGTCGGAATCGCATCTTCAGATGCATCGGCTGATAACCCTGTCTCCAAGGACCAGGGTGGACCAGGGTATCTCTACTGTGGTGGCTGCAGAGTGCTCATCTTCAAGAGGGCCGCAGATTCGGCATACAGGACTGGGTCCTGGTAACCACGGATTCCAGCCTTCGAGGCTGGGGGGCAGTCACACAGGGAAGAAATTTCCAAGGACTTTGGTCAAGTCAGGAGTCGTCCCTACACATAAATATTCTGGAACTGAGGGCCATTTACAATGCCCTAAGTCTGGCAAGGCCTCTGCTTCAAAACCAGCCGGTACTGATCCAATCAGACAACATCACGGCAGTCGCCCATGTAAACCGACAGGGCGGCACAAGAAGCAGGATGGCGATGGCAGAAGCCACAAGGATTCTCCGATGGGCGGAAAATCACGTCTTAGCACTGTCAGCAGTGTTCATTCCGGGAGTGGACAACTGGGAAGCAGACTTCCTCAGCAGACACGACCGACACCCGGGAGAGTGGGGACTTCATCCAGAAGTCTTCCAACTGTTGGTAAACCGTTGGGAAAGGCCACAGGTGGACATGATGGCGTCCCGCCTAAACAAAAAACTAGATATTGCGCCAGGTCAAGGGACCCTCAGGCAATAGCTGTGGACGCTCTAGTGACACCGTGGGTGTACCAGTCGGTTTATGTATTCCCTCTGCCTCTCATACCAAAGGTACTGAGAATAATAAGAAAACGAGGAGTAAGAACGATACTCGTAGTTCCGGATGGGCCAAGAAGAGCTTGGTACCCAGAACTTCAAGAAATAATATCAGAGGACCCATGGCCTCTACCGCTCAGACAGGATCTGCTACAGCAGGGGCCCTGTCTGTTCCAAGACTTACCGCGGCTGCGTTGGACGGCATGGCGGTTGAATTCCGGATCCTAAAGCAAAAGGGCATTCCGGAGGAAGTCATTCCTACGCTGATAAAAGCCAGGAAAGAAGTAACCGCAAACCATTATCACCGTATTTGGCGAAAATATGTTGCGTGATGTGAGGCCAGGAAGGCCCCAACAGAAGAATTTCAGCTGGGTCGTTTTCTGCACTTCCTACAGTCAGGAGTGACTATGGGCCTAAAATTGGGTTCCATTAAGGTCCAGATTTCGGCTCTGTCGATTTTCTTCCAGAAAGAACTGGCTTCACTGCCTGGAGTTCAGACATTTGTAAAGGGAGTGCTACATATTCAGCCCCTTTTTTGTGCCTTCTGTGGCACCTTGGGATCTCAACGTGGTGTTGAGTTTCTTAAAATCACATTGGTTTGAGCCACTTAAAACTGTGGATTTGAAATATCTCACGTGGAAAGTGGTCATGTTATTGGCCTTGGCTTCGGCCAGGCGTGTGTCAGAATTGGCGGCTTTGTCATGTAAAAGCCCTTATCTGATTTTCCATATGGATAGGGCAGAATTGAGGACTCGTCCCCAGTTTCTCCCTAAGGTGGTATCAGCTTTTCACTTGAACCAACCTATTGTAGTGCCTGCGGCTACTAGGGACTTGGAAGATTCCAAGTTACTGGACGTAGTCAGGGCCTTCAAAATTTATATTTCCAGGACGGCTGGAGTCAGGAAAACTGACTCGTTTTTTATCCTGTAGGCACCCAACAAAATAGGTGCTCCTACTTCTAAGCAGACTATTGCTCGCTGAATTTGTAGCACAATTCAGCTGGAGCATTCTGCGGCTGGATTGCCGCATCCTAAATCAGTAACAGCCCATTCCACGAGGAAAGTGGGCTCATCTTGGGCGGCTGCCCGAGGGGTCTCGGCTTTACAACTTTGCCGAGCTGCAACTTGGTCAGGGGCAAACACGTTTGCTAAATTCTACAAATTTGATACCCTGGCTGAGGAGGACCTTGAGTTCTCTCATTCGGTGCTGCAGAGTCATCCGCACTCTCCCGCCCGTTTGGGAGCTTTGGTATAATCCCCATGGTCCTTACGGAGTTCCCAGCATCCACTAGGACGTCAGAGAAAATAAGATTTTACTCACCGGTAAATCTATTTCTCGTAGTCCGTAGTGGATGCTGGGCGCCCATCCCAAGTGCGGATTGTCTGCAATACTTGTATATAGTTATTGCCTAACTAAAGGGTTATTGTTGAGCCATCTGTTGAGAGGCTCAGTTATATTTCATACTGTTCTGGGTATAGTATCACGAGTTATACGGTGTGATTGGTGTGGCTGGTATGAGTCTTACCCGGGATTCAAAATCCTTCCTTATTGTGTCAGCTCTTCCGGGCACAGTATCCTAACTGAGGTCTGGAGGAGGGGCATAGAGGGAGGAGCCAGTGCACACCAGATAGTACCTAATCTTTCTTTTAGAGTGCCCAGTCTCCTGCGGAGCCCGTCTATTCCCCATGGTCCTTACGGAGTTCCCAGCATCCACTACGGACTACGAGAAATAGATTTACCGGTGAGTAAAATCTTATTTTCATTTATCCTGAGCAGGTCCGTTCCGTGCTTTGTAAATTAAAGTGTGGACTTTTGTCAGTGATAACTTAATTCAGCCTTTTGGGTTGTTCTGGTTAAAATCCTGTTGTACAGTTCATTGGGAGAAGCTGTAGCATGATATAGGGGGTGATTCAGACTTGATTGCTACTGTGCGTTTTCACACGTGCGTCAGACAACAATAGGCATCGCCGGTCAGCGACGGGATGGTGCGAAAAATCCGATCGCATGGGCAAACGCAAGGTGATTGACAGGAGGAAGCAATTTGTGGGTGGTAACTGACCGTTTACTGGGAGTGTCCGGAAAAACGCAGGCGTACCCAAGCGTTTTCAGGGAGGGTGTCTGACGTCCGCTCCGGCCCGAATTAGCCTGATGTGAATGCACTATAGCAGTAAGTCCTGGGCTGCGCAGAGACTGCACAAAGTGGATTTTTGCAGGTCAGCGTACACACACGGGATCGCACACTTGCACGGCAAATGTACACTCCCCCGGGAGGTGGTGACTGTCTGAACGCAGGACAGCAAAATTAGCAGCCCAGCGATCAGGTCTGAATTACCCCCATAGACCGTTGCTGTAGGAGTATAGCCGTTAGTTGAAGGTTGACCCCTTTCATGCATGCCGTACCCTCTAACACGAGGCACTAGATAAATCAGGGGGCGCCCACCGAGAGGTGTCTAGGCAGCTACGGATAGCGTAAAGCTTTACTAATAAACTCTTCCGCTTCGTTCCCAGGGACCATTGTTTGCACCATTGGATCGCCTTGTTGGCTGATTGCCCCATCATAGCACAAATGTATGAGGACACAGCTTTAATAAAGGACCACACCCTCGTCAACTCATTAATCCGTGTGCTACAAATGCTGCAGGAGTTCAATATAACATTGGAGAGTTCCCTCATCAAAGGAATAAACATCTGACCACCCAAAAACCCCCAGAGAGATCTATCGTTACTGTGCACAGAGCGGATTCCCCCGCAGCCTCAGTCCGCCACGACCTGGAGCGCTCCCTGTAATATACTAGAGAGTATCTTTTTTTTTTTTTTATACAGTGCTTTATGACTTCTTACATCTTTCATACGAGAGAGGTAGTTAATATCGTACGGCTTATTATGAAGCTGTTCTATTTACCGAGCCATTAACCTGTCATGTTCGCTCTGCAGATGTCGCAGCATCACGGTGAAGATTTTTTTTTTCTAAGTCGTCTGTTACATTGTATCGATATTTGCTTTTTGTCGACACGTCCGTCATCACTTATTTGCTGTTACAAAAAAAAAATATATATATGTATATTTTTAAATCTTATTGTGCTAACACACAGTGTTATGGAATCATGGCTTTTTTTTTTAATTATTATTATTATCAGTATTCATTTGTGAGTGATGGAACGTGGAGAGACTTTATATATTGCTACACAAATGCACAGAACGTGTTTTTAAATATGCATTATTTTTTATTTATTTAATGGCTTCTGTTCTCCTTACCACGCTGCAACCTGCACTGCCCATAATGCTTGGAGACCTCTCCCCCAGCGCAGAGTGCGTATGAAGGCGGAGGAAGCAGCGTCCCACCGTTGGATCGCCCTCTTGCAGGAGATTCCACCCGTGTTCACCCATCAGCGCAAGATGATGGCTAAAACTTTATTATTGCCAAGCTAGTTTAACAGTGCTGCTTTATGTTCCTCTGACATGCAATAATACAAGGACATTCGGCGGTAAGGCCGCTCACCCCGCCTCCCCAGCTGGTCATCTGGCTCAGAAGCAAGAGGCATTTTGCACAGATCAGGTTAAAAATAAATAAATACATTTACACAATTCTGTGTGCTGGCTTCTGTTCAGTGAGATCTAATTCAAGTGTTGTTGTTAAATAATGAGACGCGTGCGCATTTAAATATAATTGGCTACAGCTGTGTATACAGTAAGTTACACTTTTAAATGTGTGTTATGTTTTGTGGAACAAAAATAAACGGGATAATTCCTTGGGGCTTCTATTCAAATACACCTTATTATGACAACGCTCAAGTGCAAAGTCATCGAGTCTTGGTAAATTGACTCAATTCTTGGCAATTCTCATGAACATTGGTTCATCATATAATTGACATTTCCCCTGTTGCAGCAAAGATTTCCCTAGTGTGGTGCTGTCTTTCTCGGAGTTCTGCAAGTGCACCTAGCTTTACACCCAAGTGCATGATTGGACAGTGGAAGGCAATAGGGGGGGGTGTTCACTTTCACTCTGCAATAAAACTCGAATTTTACACTAGCTCTGGTACTGTGCAGATTGTTTCTGATATTAGTAAGCGGCTTGCACCTCCAGTTGTGCGTTGGTGGAGAAGGACATTTCTAGGTGTCAAAGAAATAATTATTAATATCACAAATGTACAAGATCATACAAAGACAGTCCTGATATTTGTTTATGATTAACATAAGCCGTTACTAAGGTTAAAGCCAAAGGGGTGGTGTTAGGTGACAATAGATTTTTTTCAATTCTCTTTTTCCCCCCACAGATTTCCATAGGGAGTGAGGTCAGACTTGCAGCTTTCTGAAACGCTGTTATGTAAAGCATCCACAAGATGGCGCTGTTTACTTCCAAGTAACTTGATTTAACCATCAACAATTGTACACATACAGTAAATTGTCACTTACTCCTCAGTCTGATTGGAATACCACTGGAAAGTTGTACAAAAAGTGACCTTTAGCTGGTGATCCGCCTTCCACAGTGGTTGAGAAAAGAAATTGCAGATTGTTTATGCTAATAACATAGGAAACTGGCTAAATCCCACCTTAAATGGGAAGACATACAAACTCCATGCAAGCAGCACCCTGATCAGAAATTCAAGTCAAAGTCCCTTCACTGTGGCTCAGATAATGCTAACCACTGAACCACCCTATATAATGGACTATATTACAGAACGTTAACCAGGCACTCTTAAGCTGGGTATACACCTTCTGATGGTGCAACCCAGCGATGTCATATGATACATTTCATCGCCATACACACAATAAGTTTTGCTGCATTATTTATTTATTAACAGTTTCTTATATAGCGCAGCATATTCCGTTGCACTTCACAATTAGAACAACAGTAATAGAACAAAACTGGGTAATAACAGACAGACAGACAGAGGTAGGAAGGCCCTGCTCACAAGCTTACAATCTATAGGGAAATAGGCATTGATACACAAGGATAGATGCTACATATTGTATAATGGTCCACCAGATTGCTAGGTTCTTAATGGGTTGTATGATGATACCCCGCAATGTTGGCCAAGTGTCAGGAGGGTGTGAGGGTAAAGACAGACAAGATATGTGATGTTATGTATACTGTACAGAGTGGGTGTAATTAGATATACCCCTTTCACATCGCAAAAATAACCCGGTATCGACACGGCATATTGCTGGGTTGACACGGGTCAGTGTGCGATGTGAAAGGGGCCTGACCTGGTAATTCAACCCGGGTAATAAGAAGGGTTATTCTTGGGTTGAATACTGGGTCAGTGGCAGTGTAAACGGGTTCCCGAGTCGATGCGACCTGGGACCAATTTACTACGTAGGGAGAGGCGGCGCAGAGATGAGCTCACCTCCCAGCGCCGCCTCCACCCCCGCTGCCGGCTCTGCCCCGCTATGGCAACCGACATGACATATTGCCGGGTCCGGAAGCCAGCGCAGAGGTTCCAATGCTGGATCGCACCTGGGAAGGACCCGTTTCCAATTCCCGAGTGGGATCCGGCATTGGAGATGTGAAAGGGGTAATATGGAAGCAATGACTGTTATGTGGGTGGGTCTGGAATTTGGTATGCTTGCCTGAAGAGGTGAGTTTTCAGGGAACATTTAAAGGTTTGGAGACTAGAGTCAAGTCTTATTGTGCATGGGAGGGCATTCCACAGAGTGGGTGAAGCCCGGATAAAGGGGGTAATTCAGACTTGATCGCTCGCTAGTGTTTTTTTTTGCAGTCCAGTATTTGCATAGTCACCACCCACGGGGAGTGTATTTTAGCTGTGCAAGTGTGCGATCACATGTGCAGTCGAGCGGTACAAAAAACTTTGTGCAGTTTCTGAGTTGCCCAGGACTTACTCAGCCGCTGCGATCACTTCAGCCTGGAAGTTTTTCCAACCACTCCATGAAATCGGTCAGTTGCCACCCACAAACGCCTTCTTCCTGTCAGTCTTCTTGCGATCGGCTATGCGAATGGATTCTTTGTAAAACCCATCGCACAGCAACGATCCGCTTTGTACCCGTCAAACGCGCCTGCGCATTGCGGTGCATGAGCAGTTCTGACCTGATCGCAGCGCTGCAAAAAAAATGCTAGCGAGCGATCAGGTCTGATTTACCCCCACAGTCCTGTAATTTTGAGTGGGAACAAGTAATGCGTGTGGATGAGAGGCGCAGATCTTGTGCAGAGCGGAGAGGTCGGGTAGGGAGATATTTTGAGATGAGTGAAGAGATGTATGTTGGTGCAGTTTGGTTAACCAATGCAGGGACTGACAGAGCGGATCTGCAGACGATGAACGTCTAGTGAGGAAGATTAGCCTCGCAGCTGCATTCAGAATGGATTGTAGTGGTGAGAGCCTATGTTTGGGAAGACCGGTCAGGAGACTATTACAATAATCAATGCGGGAGATAATGAGTGCATGGATTAGAGTTTTTGCTGTGTCTTGTGTAAGATATGGTCGTATTTTGGATATGTTTCTTAGATGTATGTAACATGATATTGAGACAGATTGAATGTGGGGAACAAAGGACAGATCAGAGTCAGGGATGACACCTAGGCAGCGAGCTTGTGGGGTAGGGATGATTGCTGAGTTATCAATAGTGATAGAGATATCAGGTTGGTAACTACTGTTAGCCGGTGGAAATATAATGAATTCTGTTTTGGAAATAGTAAGTTTGAGGTGACGAGACATCAGCCAAGATGAAATGGCAGAAAGGCATTCAGTGACACGGCCCAATACAGATGGTGACAAATCTGGGGAGATAGGTAGATTTGAGTATCGTCTGTGTACAGATGATACTGAAATCTGAAAGAACTGATTAGTTTTCCAAGAGATGAGGTATAGATAGAGAAAAGCAGAGGACCTAGGACTGAGCCTTGCGGTACTCCAACTGAGAGAGGTAGAGAAGAGGAGGTGGAATCAGAGAAACGAACACTGAAGGAGCGATTAGATAGGCGTGTAACAACACTGCTCCAGCCGTGGAATCGTCCCATCGGACGTGCAGCACATACAATGGGACGAGTCAATGAACGACGGAATGGGCACACACACTATATGATGATCGTGCAGATTGGTTGAAAGTACCAATATCGCACGATATACTGTATATAGTGTGTAACCATCTCTAGACATGATCAAATAAGTTCTGCAAAAGCTTTGATTTGTACAGCAGCCTGTTCAGCACCTCATGTCCTTATTGTCCATCTAATTTTCTAAAAAGTCGTTTATAAAAATAATATGACTGTTTTGGTGTGGGTAAAGCACACAACTGATGGGTTAGAAAGTACTCCCCTTTTATCAATGGTTTCGTGAAATCATGACCATGGGATGTTTGAAATTACTGTGACAAGCCCCCGCTATGGATTGCCGTTATCACCCTCATTGGGGTAGGTAGCTGCTTAATGCAATCATCACCATTTATATAGTACTACTGTAACCACGGTAAGGGCGATATCCAGTTAGCAGTCATGGCCGCAAGGTGTCGGCCTTCCGCCCGTTTTGCTGGCACCTTCTGATCACCAATCGGCTTTGTTTCTGCTGCCCTCTCTCATACTCCTCCAGAGCCCTGACAACAGACAACTCGCCAGCAGCAAGCGTGATCACCGGAAAAGCTACTCGCATAAGCTTAGTGAGTGACCAAAGATAAGGGCAGCTCAGTGCAATGTGGAGGCGGCAGACTTGCAGCGTGATTAACGAGAGTCAGGGGAAATTAGAAGGGATTTTAATTCTAATATATGACTCCTTGGCCCTGATGTAGTTTTTTTTACCATATAGCAGGGGGGGGGGGGGGGGGGCACCTGTGGCACTCCAGCTGTTGTTGAACTACACATCCCAGCATGCCCTGCAACAGTTTTAGTATGGCCAAATAGCAAAACTGTAGAGGGGCATGTTGGTATGTGTAGCTTAACAGCTGGAGGGCCAAAGGTCCCCCCCCCCCCCCGCCATATAGCATACTAAGCTTATGCTACCGCAAGGATTTCTATGATCCGCCCCTGTACCCCGTATTCCACAGAAGAATCTTTCAGAGATGCAGCATGGTGTTCACAGTAAGAGCAGGGTGTCTATGTATGATGTATTATCCAGGCTGGCTTCTGGATAGATTGTAAGCTCGGGGGAGCAGGACCCTCCCACCTGTTATACTGTGTCTGTATTGTCCTCAGACTGTCTCCCTGGCTGTACAGTTCTGCAGAACATGTCAGTGCTATATTGAAAATGATGGCTAATAATGAAAAATGACTCATTTACATGATAAGTGTCTGTTGCACTGGACATTGTGTTCGGCTGTTCTCTGGGATTTTCTATTGGTGGTTCCCTGGTCATTATCCCCCGGGAACTTAAAGCTTAAGATCTGGTTGGACTTGTAACATCCTCCCCCCTCTTCTGTGATGTGAATGGGATGACAATAGCAGAACTCCAGATTTCCTATTAGCATTGGTGAAGAGGGTAGTATATCTGGGAGGACAAAAGTGGGCACAGGCAGACCAGGTGCTTTCAGCTGAATTTATTCTCTGGTCCATGCACTTTACTCAAAACTAGGGGTGCAGTGTGGAAACTAGACCTGAAGTTCATACCACAAAAGGCAAAGCTCAACCTCAGCTGCTGGCAGTGAGACGGATACCCAGGGGTCACTACACGGTACTCTCTGCCTTGCCTGGTGCATGATCTGAGGCTTATCCACTCAGTCCCTAATATAACCCACTGTAGCATATTATTTAGTCCCAATTACTGACTTTTCACCAGCTGTCAGTAAGAAAACAAAATATGTAGCCCTCCCATCTATTCAGAGTGGATTTACCTGTTATCACTGTTCACATTATTTCATTACCAAGCAGCCACTAGGGGGTGCTATTACATCAGAATTTACAGATATTTAATTTTACCTCCGCAATGTAGCGGCTGCCCTCTATATTATTGGGGATCCGGTCTGAAGATCGACAGTGTCTAGGTCGACAATGTTTAGGTCGACCACTATAGGTCGACATGGATGGAAGGTCGACAGGGTTTCTAGGTCGACATGTGCTAGGTCGACATGAGTTTTTCACATTTTTTTGGGGGGGGGGATTTTTTCATACTTAACGATCCACGTGGACTACGATTGGAACGGTAAAGTGTGCCGAACGAAGCGAAGGCACCATGCCCGAAGCATGGCGAGCGAAGCGGTGCACTAATTTGGGATCCCGGTCACTTTACGAAGAAAACGACAAAAAAAAAAAATCCTCATGTCGACCTTTAGATCTGTCGACCTAGAAACCCTGTCGACCTTCCATCCATGTCGACCTAGTGACTGTCGACCTATAGTGGTCGACCTAAACATTGTCGACCTAGATACTGTCGATAAAACGAATCACACCCATATTATTGAGGGTCCCCTGGGCAAAGAAACCAAAGCCTGCATCTTTAGTTAGGCTATAAAGAAAATTAAGTGAAGATAAATTTCTTGTAAATAGGTGTCGTGCTTTTAGAATACGGGTGTGATAGGTATTAAGGGTCCATGGAAATAAATACATTGAACTACATTTGTTGGACTAGCCAGTGTTACAGAGTACTGGTCACCGACACGCAGCCATTTTCTGGTCTGAGACGATATCCAACCAGTCCATTCACTTGTCTTGTTTCTGAGGCACAGAGTGCCTCATCCCATATAATAAAAGGCTATCTCTGCTCCTCACCTCTGTGGGGGGATTCAAGTGTTTTGCACGCCAGCGGCCACTAGATGGCACCTGACGGAGTAGTTCAAGTGTTGCTCCATTCAGCCCCGCACAGCCACTGACATTACTGTTATGTTGTTCCGTCATTTTGGCGGGCTGGTAACTAGTATGTAATGATCAGGAGCGGTTCTTGGTGCGGGCAAGCAGTGCCTGCGCCCGGGGCGCTGCGGCCTGGGGGCGCGACCGCAGTCACCCCGCAGGCCCCGCCGCTTACCCGCACCCCGCTCCCCGGCTGCAGCAGACTGTGGGCGTCCGCTGCAGCTGGCTCCAGTGACAGACACTAGAGGGGGCACAGCAACAGGGGGCACAACTACTGGGGGCAAAGCAACAGAGGGCACAACTACTGGGGGGCAAATCTACTGGGGGCACAGCTACAGGGGGCAAATATACTGGGGGCACAACTACTGGGGGCAAATCTACTGGGGGCATAGCTACAGGGGGCAAATCTGGGGGCACAGCTACAAGGGGCAAATCAACTGGGGGGCACAACTACTTGGGGCAAATCTGGGGGCACAGCTACTGGGGGCATAACTGGGACCACGCCCCTCCCATATGAAGCCACGCCCTATTTTTTACGTGCACCAAAGGCGCGCACTAACTGTTTTTCCTGCGAGGGGGGGGGGGGGGGGGCACCAGTGGAAACTTTCGCACTGGGCGCCACAAGGTGTAGAACCGGCCCTGGTAATGATGTTGCTACTTCACTGTTCTATATTGATTTGTTGTCTCCATACAGTATATGACCAATCCTTGTGAAAGACACCAACCACGATGCGCAATATAAAAGCAGAGTAGAGAATATCACGCTGCTGAACTTCAGTATCCACTAGAGAAGCTTCACCTTGCTTCATACAATACAACAAAAGCAATCACAGGAAAGTGGGTACAGATAAGTTACAAGCGCCAATTATGGGGGGCATTTACTAAGCAGTGATAAGAGCGGAGAAGTGAGCCAGTGGAGAAGTTGCCCCATCAACCAATCAGCAGCTCTGTATCATTTTATAGTATGCAAATTATAGATGTTACTTCAGTGCTGATTGGTTGCCATGGGCAACTTCTCCACTGGCTCACTTCTCCGCTCTTATCACTGCTTAGTAAATGTCCCCCTATGTCTCTATTACTTCCCTTTTGAATGGTAGGGGTAATGTTCATGGAGCCGTAGGCACTTCTCCAAAAAATTCAAGGCCCTTTTCTAGACTCAGTAGAAGCATAAAATACAAATAAAATATATCATAGTGTAGTAAGTCAACACTGGGTCCTGGTAGTACAGTACAAAATGTTCCCAAGTGTTATCACTGTATGGGGGATATCCAATTATCCCCGGTAAAACATCGGGTCCGAAAAACGTCAGTTTTTCTGATTTTTTTCCGATGTTTCAACTTTTTTTTTTTTACAAGCTATCCAGATGGATCGCCTGTAAAAAAAAAAAAAAAAACTTCTCCCGAAAACACACAGGTTCAGTGAAACCTGTGTGTTTTCGTGTGAAACAGCCCTGTTTTGTCTGAAAACGGGGCTGTTTCTGGGGAATCTGCTTCGCCTGCCGGAAGCAGGTGAAACAAAATCCCTGATAAGCCGGCGTGTGCCGCGGCTTATTGGGGCTAATTAGCTAACCCCCGGCGGGATAATTAGCCCTTGTAAATTGCCAGGGCAAATTGGATATCTCCCTATATGTGTCCCAAATATATTGTTGTGTTGATAGATGTACTCCATTTACTGTATCTAGGATGGCGTACCGTACTCGTTCGCTGGCTGTGGGAAGTGTGTGTGTAAAGGTTTCTTTATGAGAAACCTTTACACAATGAGATATTTATGAGAAATCTTTCACAATGAGGTGTATCTTTCCTTGTTGATTAGATCAACAACAAGACTAGATGTCCCCAAGTATTGTTTCTCCCATGTGGAAATGGAGGAGCGTACCCCAACTCACACTCTAGGACGTAAGGTCATGTGTATAAAGGTATCTTTAGTTCCCAATATATTGGCAATGTAAGGTGGATTGAATAGGCAGGTTCTGGTATGAGTGGTCGACAGTTGTTAGGTTGACATGGACAAATAGCCGACACAAGATAAGGTCGACACGGGAGAGGGCAACACATGAAAAGGTCGACATGGATTTTTGAACTGTTTTTGTTGTCACTTTTTCCCCGTAACATGACCAGGAACCCCAATTAGTGTACCGTGTCCCCTTGCATGTCTCGCCATGCTGCGGGCACGGTGCCTCGCTCTGCTACCGCTGCGCTCGTCACAGGTTACTATTCCCAATTGTAGTCCACGTGGATGGTAAAGTATGAAAAAGCAAAAAAAAAATATATGTTTTTTTTAACAGACACGTCGACCTTTCCATGTGTCAATATGCCCTGTGTCGACCATTTTCATGTGTCAACCAATTGTTCATGTTGACCATGTCCATGTCGTCCAATAGGGGTGAACTTATTGACTGTCGACCTAAGTAGGGTCAACCTGCCAAACGGATACCAAGTAGGCATACTCCACTCACACTCGAATGTGCTGTTACTTGCTCTTTACAGGTTTCTTTACAGGGCTCTTTTAAGGTTTCTTTACAAACAGGTACCATGGAGACTTTGTTTTTCCTCAAAGAAGCAGTTTCATAGGCAATTTTCATAAAAAAGGGGGGTACACTTTTATTGAGAATACATAGGTTCACAAAAAAAGTAAAAAATCATGAAAAGTTATTACAAGTTCATTGGGGGTAATTCCAAGTTGATCGCAGCAGGATTTTTGATAGCAACTGGGCAAAACCATGTGCACTGCAGGGGAGGCAGATGTAACATGTGCAGAGAGAGTTAGATTTGGGTGTGGTGTGTTCAATCTGCAATCTAATTTGCAATGTAAAAATAAAGCAGCCAGTATTTACCCTGCACAGAAACAATATCTAACTCTTTCTGCACATGTTATATCTGTCTCCCCTGCAGTGCACATGGTTTTGCCCAGTTGCTATCAAAAATCCTGCTGCGATCAACTTGGAATTACCCCCATTGAGGGTATGTACTTCACACAAAACAGCAAAAACTACAAGGTGTATAGATGAAAATAATAATTCGGAGTTGAGCATCAGGACTGCCCACTCACCAGTCACCAAGATGGATCAAAAGTGGATTTCCACATTAATGTGCTTTGTAGTATAGATGTTCCCCCCTGTAGTCTACCAACACGTTTCAATCCTGCTGGATCTTCCTCAGGGCATCGGTGCACTCTGCCCACAGCAAACCGGACACACACCTGTAACACAAAATAAAGGGGCAGAGGACAGCACACGCTGCCCGTGTGGGAGTGTTCGGGGGGAAGGAGCGGGGAGACGCCAGAGGAGCCTTTCTGCGGTGCTCGTAGCCCCAATTTTATTCTGGCAGGGGGACTCGAGGGGCCTGTATCAGGGAAGCTCCCCAGGACACATAAGTGTGAGGGCCAGAACAAGATGGTATCACCCTTTCACCTACCCAGGAGCAACGCCTGGATAGCACAACATAATGATGCAATGCTTTCTGATGTTGACTGTAAAGCACACGGCAGGCTGGAAAGTACCTCCGATACTGGCCTACTGGCAGTAACACAATCAGCACACTGACCCTAACAACTATCTATGTATCCAGCTGCAGCATAGCTACACTGACGGGGTGTACTACCATAGCTACACCATATCAGGCACAATACAGGAGACAATGCCATGTAGTCAAAGAAATCAATCCAATAGCAATTAGACGATAATCACCTTAGCGCCTGCCTGTAATGGGCCTGATTAGGGGATTGCAGGTGGACTATTGAGGATTTACTGCTGACAAAGCCCCAGTGGGCCTAGAAAGGCCTAATCTATGGATTTGCCTATTAGGGATGTGCTTTTGACTGGGAACAGCAGCTATTAGGCCTCAATAGGCAGGAAGTCACTTCCCTGATGGTCAGGGTTTGGGCTGTTGCAGGTCCACATTCAGACAGCAAGGGAGAAAGCCTGGCCACTGTCATAGCCGCCTTGCTGCCAATACTTCAGTGTTTTCCTGTATTCCAGTGGTTCCCACACTCTGTCCTCAAAGACCCCCAACAGTCCACGTTTTCCAGGTCTCCTCACAGAATCACTAGTGAAATAATTAGCTCTACCTGTGGATCTTTTAAAATGTGTCAGTGAGTAATGAGTGCACCTCCTAGGTGACCCGGAAAACATGAGCTGTTGGGGATCCTTAATGGACAGAGGGGGTCATTCCGATTTGATCGCTCACCAGCTACTTTTTGCAGCGCTGCGATCAGATAGTCGCCGCCGTGTATTTTAGCCTTGCAAGTGTGTGAACGCATGTGCAGCCGAGCGGTACAAAAACATTTTTGTGCAGTTTCTGAGTAGCTCTGGACTTACTCAGCCGCTGCGATCACTTCAGTCTTTTTGGTCCCGGAACTGACGTCAGACACCCGCTCTGCAAACGCCTGCGTTTTTCCAAACACTCCCAGAAAACGCTCAGTTGACACCCACGAACGCCCTCTTCCTGTCAATCTCCTTGCGATCGGCTGTGCGAATGGATTCTTCGTTAAATCCATCGCTCAGCAATGATCCGTTTTGTACCCGTACGACGTGCCTGCGCATTGCGGTGCATACACAGTAGTGACCTGATTGCTGCGCTGCGAAAAAAAACAGCAGCGTGCGATCAGGTCGAAATGACCCCCAGAGTTTGGGAACCTCTGCTTTATTCCCTCACTCATCTTCTGTCTTCTTCTTGCCAGCAGCACTTCTTCTCCACGGTATGCAGTCAAGATGCCGGCTGTTGGGATCCCGTCAGTCGTAATCCCGACACCGGAATCCCCTCCGTGTCAGGAGACCGACCATAAGTATAACGGGTGGGTTAGGTTTAGGCGCCACCCGGGGGTGGGGGGGGGGGCGGTTAGGGGGAGGCACCATTTGGGGGAGGTTAGTCTTACCTCCCCCTGTCAGGATTGACACTATTGGGATGCCGGCGTCTCCTCTCCTTCCCCTCTGCCGATAAACTGAGCTCACTCCTCTAATACTGTATAAGTCTGAGCATGAAACTAGTGACGCAGCATTGCCAGGTTTTCTTGCTGCTCTGTTCTCTGATTGAATGAGCCTGAATGTGAGACAATGTGGCCCAGATTTATCAAGCCTTGGAGAGTGATAAATTGCACGGTGATAAAGTACCAACCAATCAGCTCCTAACTGTCATTTTCCAAACACAGCCTGTGACATGGCAGTTAGGAGCTGATGGGCTGATACTTTATCACTGTGCTATTTACCACTCTCCAAGGCTTGATAAATGGGGGCCTGTATCCCATCTGGAGATCCGGCAATGGCGGAAGTGTCACGCTGCCTCTCTAACATTACAGGTAGCATACATTCCAGGCAAAGACCGGGTGCCCTAGACTTCGTGGTATACTCAAGTGCCCTCTTGTCCTCATTGAGTTGGGAGTAGAGCAACAATTTAGCAAGTAACTGTGCACCTGGACAAACCATGTTACAATGCAAGGGGAGCAAATCCATTGATGTGTTCTGCATGCAGGGTAAATACTGGCTGCTTTTGCATGTAGCCCACACATGCTGGGCAGCTTTATTCTTACACTGTAATTTAGAGATGGCAATCGACCAACGATGGTAGATTGCCAATGGTAGATTGCTTTGCCATCGATGGCTCAATGTCCCCCAATGTTTTTTTCTTCTTTCCTCTCCTTGGTAGGGAGCCTAGCCCCGCCCCTTGACACAGCCCATTAAGCCCTTCCCCCAACTTTCATTGGCCCAGCAACAAGTACAGCAGGGATGATCATTGGTGGATGAGTCCCATGTCAGTGGTTTCATACCACCGAGGTTGACCACCAATGGTACCATTGAAGGTGATCACCCCTACGTGCAATTTGGAGTTGAATTTGGACAAACCTAAATTTTCTGCACATTTTCCGTACCTACCCACCTGAAGTGTGTTCTCCCATATATACAACTACGTTTAGGGTATTCCCTGCCCACCCCCCATAAAAATCTGTTTCAATAGAAATATCTAATGATAAATAAAATATTTTCAAACAGTGGTTTCTCATCAGAAAGGAAATTTTCAGACACAATAAAACATTTTGCAGGTGGGTACTTTTTAGGCTACTTTGTACTTTGAGGCATAAGGCACACCGTGCCTCTGGGCTGAATAGATGTACATCATCCACCATAATACCCGCAGACCTGGCAACATCACCCGATTCCCAGTGTAATAATGTTCTGCTCCTGGGAATAACTAGCTGAATAGGGGAACTGGTTTCGTCAATTAACGCCCTTGAACAAAGTCATCCCCGATTATTACAGTCCGAAACTAAAGGAAGGACGCTGTGAGGTCATATAAATGCGGAATAGGAGTTACTGGGACATTCTGAGCAGGAACGCTGTTATCTTAAAGTGAAAGTGAATCCTGAGAAGGAACACATGTATTTTAAGGGGTGTGGATCATAGGCTCAACAGGTTCTAAGTCGACAGTCATTAGGTTGACCACTATTGGTCGACAGTGACTAAGTCTACACCTGAAATAGGTCGAAATGGTCATTATGTCAACAGACAAGGTCTATATGACTTTTGAAAATATTTTTTTGGTGTCGATTTCTTTGTAAAGTCACCGGGAACCCCAATCAGTGCACCGTGTCCCCTCGCATGTTCAATCGTTTCATACAATTGTTTTATACCATCCAACATCAGTTATGATATAACCCGTGTCACTTCTTCTGGGATCTGGACTAGGCCTGTGTGCGAGAGACAGCCGCCCAGAGCGCACGGCTGGAGGGGCGGCGGGGAATAATATCTGAGTTGCATTTGAGGTTTATTTCTCGCCCAACTTCCAGTTATAAGAGGGACATTTTCAGGTGGGCAGAGTGGGGGCTGCCATGACGGTTGTCACATTGTGCGCAGTGTATAATTAGAAACACTGAATTGTTTATCTTTTTAAGCATGTTCCATATAAACAGATGAAGGCACACATTTGTAAGGCAATTTATGGATTTCAGTTGTGTGATGGACATTCAGAGACATATGGTAGCATGGTGTGTATCACCACAGTTGGAACCCAAGGAAAGACAGAACAAGAGGGATACCTCTGCCACAGAGTAATTTTTGGGTGATACTAAAGAACTATGGTGTATCTGTAACTGTGTGTGGGAGAGGAATATGGTATCAGTTGTGCTTTAGCAGATAGAGGCAGCAGTACAGTACAAGGAATGTTTTACCCCAACTCAGTGCTTTCAGTAACCAGATGGTATCACCCTACCTGAGGGGTCTAGTGCATCACCCCATTAACCCTGTAGTGCCAGGGAAGCAGGGGGCACTGAGTAGATAGAGTACAGTCAGGTTCTCTCTCTCCCCACAGACTGTGACAGGAGGGTGTGAAAGTGGGTGCTGGAGGGGGGCACTTCATATCAGGACCAGGGGGGGGGGGGGGGGGGGGCAGCCCTGGACCTACTAATGCCAGTATGCTTTCCTTGGTCTTGCTGGCACCTGTAGTTCCACAGGAGCTGGCTGCTGTAGGGAGCAGGGGGTGGGGGAGATGATGAGACACTGGGGGAGGAGGGAGGGTGCTGGGAGGGCAGACACAGCCAGACCGGTGGGAAGGAGAAACCCAGGGGGGAGGGAGAGAGGAGGGGAGGGGCTGCTGCTGCCTCCTCTCCCGGAGATCGGGACCGATAAGGGGCAGAGATAAAGTGACGGCGGCCGGTGCTGGAGGCAGAGAGGGGAGAGGTGTCACAGTGAGGGGTCCCGAGGCATACAGAGGAGGGGGCGGCAGTGCTCTGTCTCTAGGTGAGTCATAGGGGCAGATGGAGAGGGGTCTGTAGGTGAGGAGTGGGGCACTTATTGGCAGGCAATGCGGAGGGGGTCACAAGAGGCAGGAGAGAGGGGGCTCCAGTGAGGGGCAAGGATCAGAGAGGGGTCTCCAGTGTAGTGGTAGGAGGAGAGGTGTTGGGCGAAGGAGCACAGGGGTCTCTAGTGTAGGGGTAGGAGGAGAGGGGTCTCTAGTGTAGGGGTAGGAGGAGAGGGGTCTCCAGTGTTGGGGGAAGGAGTCTCCAGTGTAGGGTAATAGGGAGAGAGGAGAGGGGTCTCCAGTGTCCGGGAAGGGGGATAGAGCTCTCCAGGACAGGGGAAGTGATAGAGGGGGGTCTTCAGTGTAAGGCAGGAGGAGGGAGGTCTTAGTGTAGGGGAAGGGGGTCTCCAGTGAGGGGCAAGAATTAGAGAGGGGGTCTCCAGTGAGGGGCAAAGATTGGAGAGGTGCCTCCAGTGTAGGGGAAGGGGGTGAGGGGTCTCAGTTTTGGTGACAGAGGAGGGTCTTCAGAGGAGGGGCAGTAATAGTGGGGGGCGGGTCCCAGGAGGATGAGATACACTGGAGGGGGCTGTGGGTGCTGCAGTAGGAGGGGCGCCCCCTATCTCTGTGTCAGTATGGGGTCCATAGGGGCCCCCCTCCGGCTCCTCCTGCTGCTCCTCCCTTTCTGCACCGCTCCGCACCCCGCGGCCCGGACACACGCCGGTAAGTACCCCTGGGGTCTGTAGTGATGGCTTGTTAGGTGAGATAGGTACACAGCAGCATACATGTGCATGTAGGGGTGACTGGCTGCAGGGAAGGTTATATCGCTGCTGTGGAGGAATGCGGAGTATTTTACTTGTCACTTGTATCCTATAACATTGACACTGTGACGTCAGAGCTCACCAGCTGAGAGATTAGAAACTGCCCCATTGTCCTGCATGGTACTATGTGTCCCCTGCAAGGTTTAACCCCCTGTCTGCTGATTGTTGCTGCATACTATATCCGCCCCATTGTCCTGCATGGTATGTGTCCCCTGCACGGTTTAACCCCCTGTCTGCTGGTTATTGCTGCATGCTATATCTGCCCCATTGTCCTGCATGGTACTATGTGTCCCCTGCAAGGTTTAACCCCCTGTCTGCTGGTTATTGCTGCATGCTATATCTGCCCCATTGTCCTGCATGGTATGTGTCCCCTGCAATGTTTAACCCCTTGTCTGCTGGTTATTGCTGCATGCTACACAGTGCATACACAACTGACATAGGTAAACTTCAGGCCTCCCAAATGCATGACCTCCCAGTAAAGGCTGAACCATTGTCCTGCATGTTATATATCCCCTGCGCTATTTAACCCCACAGCAGCTGAGATATATAGTTCACATACAACAGAAGTTGGCAACAACATGTGGAACTACAGGTCCCAGGATTACATGAAAACAGTGCCTGCTAGTACTTGTAGTTCAGCTAGACATGGACAGCCAGGTCTGGTCATACCTCTACTGCACACCATGCATGTTGTGTATTAAAGCCATTTTACTGGGGATGCATTGTACTTATTCTCTCCCAGACTCTTGGATTTTCTCTCTGGAATGTCAGGGGTTAAACATAGCATGACGCTTATAAGAGTGGTTCTCGTGTTTGCACATTTCTGAGGACTATATTAGCCATGGATATTTATGTGGATTTAGTGATATGTATTGTATAGGTGATATTATTCAGGGTATGAGATATGAATTTCATATGATTGCTGCTTATGGAAAATTCCCTACGATCCCTATCACTATTTATGAATTCTTTTACCCTTTTTGGTTGGGATCCTAGGTCAGGCATTCAGTTTCAGGACACATAACTGTAAATGAAAAATGTATTTTCACAATGATACAAAGACACATATTACTGATTTATGACTCTTAGGAAAAGTAAATGTACGATATAATTTTACTGAAATGTAATTTCTGGCTCCAGGCCGCAGGTACAGAACCCCCTGTTTCATAGTAAGTGATGTGCTGCGGGCAAGACACAATATTCCTGACTGATTCACCTTCCTCCCGATGGGTTAGGCAAACGCAGGGGGGGAGGGGGGGGGGTTTCTGGTTGCCCGGAAACCCCCCTTCTCTTGGCTCAAATTTTGACAATACCAACGGTATATAATACGATTACTAGAGCTGCTGCCACATCATGCAAGTTAAGAGACAGAGCAGAGCTGCTACACGTGCCCAGTGGTAGCAGCTTCTTCTATCAAAATTGCGGTGTGTGGATCTGAGGGGATCAGTACGTATTGCCGCCGGACGGAATACCGACACCGGGATCCCGACCGGCACAATCCCGACAGGGGGGCGAGCGCAACGCAGCCCCTTGCGGACTCGCTGCGCTCGCCACGCTGCGGGCTCGGCACGCTAATTTATTCTCCCTCTATGTGTGTCATGGACACCCACAGAGGGAGAATGTGTCGGGATTGTGCCGGTCGGGATCCCGGTGTCGGTATTCCGACCGCCAGGATTCCGTCCGGCAGGATCTTGACCGCATACCGATCTGAACACTCAATCAATGCACTGGACAAGAGAGTAGCTACCAGGAAGAAGAGACAGGAGCCTTATCATGATGTGGGAGAATGTGTGCTTAGAAAGTGCAGTACTGGTTCCATTGTGTTTGCGTATTTATTTATTATAGTATGTTTAACCTTTTCATGACCACTTATCTTATTTATCTTATTTAAATGTTTGATACACTCTCTATACTATAGATCGTCTATAGTGTTACATATTAATACTGTATTCCATGTTCTGCAGAGTGGTAGACTGTGGATTACATTTGGAAACCCCCCTTCTAGAAATCCTGCGTTTGCCACTGGGTTAGCTGTGGGCTGCTGTGCTCAGTGTCCCACCAAAAGCTGTTAATATCCAGCTGTTACTCAGCCTCCCTCATCCAGGACTGCATCTGCTGCTCACACACTCTGCCTTTTCATTACACTCATTGCAGACACCAGTCCCAACAGTCAGACAATTATTGCCGTGCCCTATAAATCTTTTAGGAGTCCCTACAGTGGTTCTATTGTCCGCAAATTAAGGTATTGTGCTGCTAAGGAAATGTGCATTGCCCAGACTGCTGCAAACAGCCCAGGTACTGTCTCCCGTCAGCAGATGGAGCGCAGTTTATGGAAGTGAGCAGTGAACAACTAATTATAGATTTGTGACAGGAAAACACAAACTCTCCATCTAGTCAATGGTAAGGTGCCCTGCGCACTGCAATAAACACTACTCCACCTGCAATTAGCATTTCTAAACCATTTATACATCTCAGTGTACTAATATATTAAGGCATTTGTTTAAACTACGATTCCTTACCTGGCCAAGTATTTGCCATCGGCCCATTACCCATGTGGGCTCCCTCTGCGCAAATTACATTTTGGAGACGGATTGAACAGTATTCTGTTTGTTTAGCGGCGTATTCATTATCGGGGGACTGGTGGTCCACGATAATTAAGCACCCAACTGCAGAGGTGGATACTTAGCTACCGGAGCATTCCGATATTGCTTTAGGGCCTAATTCAGACCTGATCGCAGCAGCAAAATCGTTCTTTAATGGGCAAAACCATGTGCACTGCAGGTGGGGCAGATGTAACATGTGCAGAGAGAGTTAGATTTGGGTGGGGTGTGTTCAAACTGAAATCTAAATTGCAGTGTAAAAATAAAGTAGCCAGTATTTACCCTGCACAGAAACAATATAACCCACCCAAATCTAACTCTCTCTGCACATGTTACATATGCCCCACCTGCAGTGCACATGGTTTGCCCATTAGAGAACGATTTTGCTGCTGCGATCAGGTCTGAATTAGGCCCTTTGTGCGGGGACATCTCCGAAAAACAGCTGCCACCAGCATCCTTACCACGGACGTAGTAGTGATACTTACCCCTGCCGATCCAGCCGCAAGCCTCAATGTGCGGAGGCGGCGGAGGGATCCGCTCAGATCTATCCGAAACTTAACATAAGGAAAGAAGCAAAAAACATGGTCACGTGAATATGAATACAGCAATGCCAGTTAACCTGTCAGTATGTTTTTGGAGTGTGGGAAGAAACACAAGCATGGTGAGAACATACAAACTCCACACAGAGACGATCCTCTCAGACACAATGATGCTTGATACACAAAGCCTAACTATTGCTATCAAGTGACTGCTTCTGCTGTGTGTAAGTGGCAGATCCCTGTGCATAATGACAGTTGCAGAGACTTCCAGGTTGATGTAGTGCTGTCGCCCTATCACCTTACAGTCGTCTGACATTCCAGTATTCCCCCGATCCATATGTACTCTTCAGGGCACACGGAGTTACCAGTGAAATTATGACCGTAAATTAAACCCTCACAGAAACTTTTTGTGTGGAGCTTAGAAAACTTTTCCCCACGTACACTCACAAGGCAGCCAGTATTCCCGCTTGCTGTGAATTACTCCGCAATACTCAAACAAAAAACATAAGACTTATATCTAGGTCCAGTGCCAAGTTCCACATCCTAGTGACGTTCTCTCGCAGACGCGACTGCTTAAACGATTCAGTCGCTCTAATGTTTCACGTAGGACAAGACGCTTGGGGCTGAACAGTAGCAGCCATGTTAATGAGTGAATTACAGGTTTATATTTCAGGCTGATTCACAGGTAATAGGGGTAATTATGTCATTGGAGGTCACATAGTTGTGTAGCTGTGGTGGAACTACAAGTCCAAGCATGCTGTGACAGCCTGTGACGGCATATTATGTCCGGGAGCTTGACCAAGAAAGCTGAAACAGTATTCAGTCTGTCAATTCACTAGAAACTTGTGACATCACTGAGGTTTGAGGCACAAGGTGCCTCGTGCACATACTTGGAGATTTTCTGAAGGTGCTTGCAGCTGGGATTCGGATTTCTCGGTTGGCAATTTAAGTTTCAAATTGGTCAAACTTAACATAAAGTGGGGAATCCCAATTGAGCTCTTTTCTAATATGTTTATTAGGAATCGGCTACAAATCCTCTGATGATGTCACATGTCTTGGTGCTGGTGCAATAAATGTGCGTGGGTTTGCAGAACAAGATGGCTGCGCTTGTACTGAGTAATGGGGGGAGTTGGGCGGAGAGGGTTACCCTTGCTCGTTGCACTTAGGTTTGTAGACAATGCAGAAACAAGAGATTGTTTTGCGGTGAACCATTACTATAACCTTTAAGCAGAGCCGGCCCTAACCAATATGATGTCCTAGGCAAGATTTTGGTTGGTGCTCCCTAGCACCACCGCTAGTTCCACCTCTGACCCTGCACCCCTTTCCCAGCACCATCACTCCCCAACCATAGCAGTCCTTTTTTTTTTTTTTTTTCCCTATCCCCTGCAATTTAAATAAGAACAGTGTGCACATTCGGCGCACAGGCCAAAAAGGTATGTGTTTTTGCTGGCAAGGGGCATGGCCACACAATAGGACCCCCAATTCAACTTATGCCTCACAGTAGTGCAACTTTATTCACAATTTATAATGCGATAGTGTCCCTTATTCACATTACATCACACAGTAGTACCACTTTACCTTATATACGTTACTCCTCACAGTAGTGCCCCTCATTTACATAACATCACACTGAAATGCTCCTTATTCACATTACACCACACCATATTGCTGTTTATTCTCATTACACTACACCATATTGCTCCTTATTCACATTACACCACACAGTAGTGCCCTTTCTATACGTTACGCCACACAGTAGAGCACCTTATACGCATAATGCCACACATTGGTAATGCATTTATACACATACCACACAGTAATGCCCCTTACACATATGACACACACTATTAATGTTCTTATAAACATAATGTGCCTTACACATTATGCCAACCCTTATTAATACCCTTATACACATAATTTCCCTTACACATGCCACACATTGTTAATGCCCTTATACACATAATGACACACATAATGTCCCTTACACAAATGCCGCACATTATTAGTGCCCTTATACACATAATAACACACATAGTGCCCCTTACACATATGTTACACATTATTAATGCCCTTATACACATAATGATACATATAGTTCCTGGCGTGAGTCATCTGCCAGCTTTGCTAATGTCGGGTGCCTATTTTTTATGAAAATGCATCTTATTTGCATTGCTATGTGGCTAGGGTGCACAAGCAGCTTCTGCTGATTAAAATGATATGCGGCATGCCTATATACTGTGTGCGACTGTGGCTGTATCTGCATACGAAATGCTGCACACAGAATATAGACATGCCGCATATCATTTTAATCAGCAGAAACTGCTGGTGCCCCTAGGCATACCAGATAGCCTAGGCAATTGCCTAGTTTGCCTATGCCTAGGGCCGGCTCTGCCTTTAAGGCTAGAGCAACCGCATCGGAGACCCAGTAGCCCTTCATTTCCAGGTACTGTATAATGGCTGCTGAGAAAGTAATTTCAAGATATTATATTCCACTTAGGCTCTCCTAAGTGGAATATAATATCTTGAAATTACGGTGAAAATTCTTGAAGTAGGTGAAACTTCTCTATATCACCACAGGGCTGATCTTTGGATCTCATTGCGCACTTTATCACCTCACTTCCATTTTGTATTGCTGAGAAAGTAAATTACACGTGTTACCGTCTGAGATATTATAGGGGATTACAGTGCTCTTGATGGCTTGTTCATCCTGGGTGTAATAACACTTTTGGAATTGCAGATATGACCCTTTAATAAACATTAACTGACAAAGCCAAGACAATTACAATAATGAGAATTAAATGCAGGATAATGAAGTTGAAGAATTGTATCTTGTAGGTGGTTAATTTTGAAAATAGGCAAAAAAATGAAGATCTTTAATACCTGGGACTATACCTGGAGACTATGGACTATAACAGTTTTAAATACTGGTAAAGCACCTTCAAATCTGACTATTTACAGCACTGCTTACACCTTGTAAATGGATAGGTTGTACTCTTAGTGATGTCACTGTTCCTATGCAGGGGTAGGTTGTACTCTTAGTGATGTCACTGTTCCTATGCAGGGATAGGTTCTACTCTTAGTGATGTCACTGTTCCTAGTGCAGGGATAGGTTGTACTCTTGGTGATGTCACTGTTCCTAGTGCAGGGATAGGTTGTACTCTTGGTGATGTCACTGTTCCTAGTGCAGGGATAGGTTGTACTCTTAGTGGTGTCACTAGTGCAGGGTTAGGTTGTACTCTTAGTGATGTCACTTGTTCCTAGTGCAGGAATAGGTTGTACTCTTAGTGATGTCACTAGTTTCTAGTGCAGGGATAGGTTGTACTCTTAGTGATGTCACTAGTTCCTAGTGCAGGGGTAGGTTGTACTCTTAGTGATGTCACTAGTGCAGGGGTAGTTTGTACTCTTAGTGATGTCACTTCCTAGTGCAGGGATAGGTTGTACTCTTAGTGATGTCATGGTTCCTAGTGCAGGGGTAGGTTGTACTCTTAGTGATGTCACTGTTCCTATGCAGGGGTAGGTTGTACTCGGTGATGTCACTGTTTCTAGTGAATGGGTAGGTTGTACTCTTATTGATGTCACTGTTCCTATGCAGGGGTAGGTTGTACTCTTAGTGATGTCACTGTTCCTAGTGCAAGGATAGGTTGTACTCTTAATGATGTCACTGTTCCTATGCAAGGATAGGTTGTACTCTTAGTGATGTTACTATTCCTAGTGCAGGGGTTGGTTGTACTCTTAGTGATGTCACTGTTCCTATGCAGGAATAGGTTGTTCTCTTAGTGATGTTACTATTCCTAGTGCAGGGGTTGGTTGTACTCTTAGTGATGTCACTGTTTCTATGCAGGGATAGGTTGTACTAGGTGATGTCACTGTTCCTAGTGCAGGGACAGGTTGTACTCTTAGTGATGTCACTGTTCCTAGTGCAGGGGTAGGTTGTACTCTTAGTGATGTCACTGTTCCTATGCAGGAGTAGGTTGTACTCGGTGATGTCACTGTGCCTAGTGCATGGGTAGGTTGTACTCTTAGTGATGTCACTGTTCCTATGCAGGGGTAGGTTGTACTCTTAGTGATGTCACTGTTCCTAGTGCAGGGGTAGGTTGTACTCTTAGTGATGTCACTGTTCCTATGCAAGAATAGGCTGTACTCTTAATGATGTCACTTTTCCTAGTGCAGGGGTAGGTTGTACTCTTAGTGATGTCACTGTTCCTATTCAGGGATAGGTTGTACTCTTAGTGATGTAACTGTTCCTAGTGTAGGGATAGGTTATACTCTTAGTGATGTAACTGTTCCTAGTGCAGGGATAGGTTGTACTTTTGGCAATGTCACTGTTCCTAGTGCAGGTATAGGTTGTACTCTTGGTGATGTCACTGTTCCTAGTGCAGGGATAGGTTGTACTCTTAGTGATGTCACTAGTTTCTAGTGCAGGGATAGGATGTACTCTTAGTGATGTCACTAGTGCAGGGGTAGGTTGTACTCTTAGTGATGTCACTGGTTCCTAATGCAGGAATAGGTTGTACTCTTAGTGATGTCACTAGTTTCTAGTGCAGGGATAGGTTGTATACTCTCGTGATATCACTAGTGCAGGGGTAGCTTGTGCTCTTAGTGATGTCACTAGTTTCTAGTGCAGGGATAGGTTGTACTCTGTTATGGCTGCAATTGATATTATCGCCCCTGTGCGTTTAAGACCTCGTAAACCACAACGTCAAGCTCCATGGTTCGACAGCAGTGTTAGTGAGCTCAAGAAAAGGGGGCGTAGACTGGAAAGACGATGGAGGATTACTAACCTAGTGGATGACAAAATAAAACTAATAAAGCATAACGAAGAATATCAATCGACAATCACTCGTAAGAAAGCACAGTTCCTGTCAAATGAGATCACAGCAGCAAACAATAGGCCAGCTCAACTTTTCCGCACAGTGGAGATGCTTTGCAAGCCAGCATGCCTGCAGACTGATGAGACCCTCTCCCAGGCAAGATGCAACGAGTTTGCAAACTTCTTTGCAGATAAAATATCCACCATCCGGGCTGGAATCTCCACAATGCCATCAAAGGAGTGCCAAACTACAAAGCCCGCCAATATAAGCTACCTGCCTTCATGGACCAGCTTTGATCCAGTGGATGTAAAGGACACTGCTGAAATTGCTCGGATTTTGCGTCCCACCACCTGTGATCTGGACCCAGCCTCAACCAAGCTTCTAATAGGTTGTATGGATATAATTGGTCCTGTCTTTACAAAAATTGTTCAATGCTCTTTGCAGACAGGCATTTTTCCTGGACCCCTAAAGGAAGCAATTGTTAGACCGCTTCTTAAAAAACCTAATTTAGATCCCGACTGCATGACCAACTACAGACCGGTATCAAACCTTCCTTTCCTAGGAAAGGTTATTGAGAAAGTCGTTGCAAATCAACTGGAAACCCGCCTGACAACCCATGATATTTATGATCCATTTCAATCAGGATTCAGGAGAAGACATAGCACTGAAACAGCCCTGGTGTGTGTGTTAAATGATCTTCTGATGGCAAAAGACAGAGGTGACTGTTCAATATTAATCCTTCTGGATCTCTCGGCAGCATTTGATACCGTGGACCATGGGCTTCTGATTGAGCGACTGATACATTTCTGTGGTCTGGATGGCACAGTCCTAAGATGGTTCAAATCATTTCTCACAGGCAGGTCACAGAGAGTATCATCTGGATTATACTCATCACCACCAGTGTCATTGCCATGTGGTGTCCCACAAGGTTCTATACTATCCCCCATACTTTTTGCAGTATACATGCTCCCATTGGGCGAAATAATCAGGCGCCATGGCCTGGTCTACCACTGCTATGCAGATGATACACAACTGTATTTGTCCTTTGCTCCGGGCACTGATAACCCAATAGCAACCCTTAATGGCTGTCTAGCTGAACTACAGGAGTGGATGAGCGCCAGCTGGCTGCGACTGAACCCAGATAAAACAGAGGTCCTTATGATACGACCGCAACATCAAAGGACAAGACTGCAGCATAGCCAACCAACTGGACTTACACTCGGGGATTCAGAATTACAGACCAGTGATCGTGTGCGGAATCTTGGCGTTGTCCTGGATGGTGGCTTGACACTTAAACATCAGATATCAGCCACAATCAAATCCTCATTCTTTCACCTGAGGAACATAGCCAGAATCAAGCGCTTAATTCCCTCAGATGATATGCCAAAAGTCATACATGCATTTGTATCATCTCGATTAGACTACTGTAATGCCCTCTACCTTGGTCTACCAGATAAAGAATTGCAGCGCTTACAGCTGGTGCAAAACACAGCTGCCAGGCTATTAACCAACCAGCCCCGTTCTAGCCACATAACACCCATCCTCTACTCCCTTCACTGGCTGCCTGTACGATGGCGAATCATCTTCAAGATTGGCTTACTGAGTTTCAAAGCATTACATGACCAGGGCCCAAGGTACCTGAAACAGCTTCTGACCCCATACTGCCCCACTCGATTACTGCGAACTGTAGATGAAGGACTTTTAGCAGTACCTAGAATCTCCCGTAATTCATCTGGGGGTCGAGCTTTTAGTCATGCGGCTCCGACTCTATGGAACTCACTTCCCCGCACAGTGCGAGAGGCCCCGACTATAGAATCCTTCAAAAGTAGACTCAAGACTTTTCTGTTTACTCAAGCATTTCCATAGTGTCCCTTTTAGTATCTTCATGCTTCTGTATTTTATGAAAATGTACTTCATTATTTCCTGTACTATATTATGCTATGTATCTGTTAAGCGCCTTGAGTCCTATGGGAGAAAGAGCGCTATATAAATAAAATTATTATTATTATTATTACTCTCATGATGTAACTGGAATTTATTATAGAAGAAACACAGTGGCTGAGTCATGTATGAGGATGTGATCTATATACTGTTTAGTGATTTTCTTTTGTCTCTCTATACACACATTACTTCCTGTCCTAGCTAAGGAGATTGCAGGCAGGTACAGCCAGGTGTTGCAGACAAAAGGGGGTGAATAGGCCGCAGCTTTATTACCCCTTAGCTGCTGGGCTGTTAGCCACGTTTTGTATAGTAGGTGTTACAGAAGTTTAGCCATAGTGGACCAAAAAAAGTGAATGTTTGCAACAGTTATGGAAAATGCTGGGACTTTGCATCTAGAATGTAACATCTGTTATATTTTGCAGTTATAGGACAGATTAGTAAACCTAGTGATTCCTGTCTGCTCTGTATTGCGTTCTACTACTTCTAGAACAGGAGAGAGCCCCTGCTTCTAAAATATAAACATAGATGTTGTTACTTCTGGAACGTGAGTCATAGCGGGGGAAGCCAGTTGGGCGTGGGGTAAAGCTCCGGGTGTCACGCCAGAGCTATTTAATTATTCAGCATTTTGCAAAGTGCTGGAGTCAATGTCTCCCTGTATGTTAAATGCAGGGTTTGCAATTTATCGCAGAATTTTCTTCGATCAGGTAAAAAAAACGGCAAAACTGCACATGCGTATGCACCGCAATGCACACGCACGTCGTACGAGTACAAAGAGCATCCTTGCTGTGCAATGCTTCTAGCAACGAATCCATTCGCACAGTCGCAAGGAGATTGACAGGAAGAGGGCGTTTATGGGTGTCAACTGACCGTTTTCTGGGAGTGGTTGGGCAAACGCAGGCGTGTCCAGGCGTTTGCAGGGCAGTTATCTGATGTCAATTCCGGGACCTCCGTCGCTAGAATCATCACACAGGATAATTAACTACAGGGCTGGTCTTGTTTTGCACAAAATGTGTGTGTCGCTCGGCTGCACATGCGATCGCACACTTGCAAAGCGAAAATACACTCCCCCGTGGGCGGCGACTATGCGTTTGCACAGCTGCTAAAAGTAGCTAGCGAGCGATCAACTCGGAATGAGGGCCTTAGTGCGCAAGGTTTCCGCGGCTAATTGAATCGGGCAGTTGGCTGCTGGATAAACCCTGCGCCTAACTTAATCTCCCCAATAGATATCAGAGTACAACGCTACTTCTAGAACTCTCCAGAGGTAGAACAGAGCAAGAGAAAGAGAGAGAGAGAGAGAGTGGGGCTGAATCAGTAACTAATGAATCAAGTTCTCGGTATCTCCAAATAAGTAGAAATGGGAATGAGCCTCAGTTAAGGAAGAGAATTTGCCAGACATTGAGAGAAAGCAGAGACTTGAGAATACTGCGACCTAACTGCTGAATTCATCCCGTTGTCCCTGCATAGGGAAACTTGCCTTCCAGTTAGCAACCACTTGCGGCTAAATGGGTGTAACCATGGGGGGGGGGGGGGAGGGGAGCTTGCACGTAGGAAAAGTGCGCCATGGGCATGGAGACGTTTTGGCGGAGATCAGCATATGCAGAGATCTGGCTGGTTGCAGATGGGACTTCTGCGACAAGCGTAGGGGAAGTGCGCACTGAGAATAATGGCTACTTTCACAAGCAGATGTGTAGGGACGGTACCTACCGACAGATTCTCAGAGTTACGCCCTCAGCCCTTTAGGCCCAGATGAGATTGGGACGCGAGGGCGTTTATAGACCGTTGCAACTGCCACTCGCCCCCTTCGCCCACAATTGAGTTGATTCCTTAGAATTGAGGCTGAAGCGTCTAGAAACATGAATTGTCAAAACTGCTCACGTTCTATCCGTCATACATCACCCATGTGTGGTGACCATGGGGGACATTTACTAAGCAGTGATAAGAGCGGAGAAGTGAGCCAGTGGCGAAGTTGCCCATGGCAACCAATCAGCACTGAAGTAATATCTATATTTGCATACTATAAAATGATACAGAGCTGCTGATTGGTTGATTGGACAATTTCTCCACTGGCTCACTTCTCCTCTCTTATATCACTGCTTAGTAAATGTCCCCCCATGTGTGGTCAGGTGTGGAGCACAGAAATCCATTTTCCTCCTATTATTACCCTGTGCTGATGTGTGTGATTCATTCAGTTGTGTCTGACCTATACCTGGACAAGTGTGAGAGCTGTGTAAATGTAGTGAACGCTGGTGAATTCCACATAAACACTTCATGATTCCACTAATCTCTCTCCGCAGGGGTCGACGAATGTGCGCTGGGAATTGATGACTGCCACATTGACGCAATATGCCAGGACACCCCCACCGCTTACAAGTGTATTTGCAAAACTGGATTTAAAGGGGAAGGCACAGCGTGTGAAGGTGAGATGAGTTCTCCGACCAGGTTACCAGGAGGAGGCGAAGGGGAAACATTGTTTAAGGGTTGATAACTATTGCAGTGTCCATTGTCTTCTGATATGTTGGATTTCTCAGGCTTAGCAGACAGATAGAAAATCAAAATTGGTTGAAAATTGGGAGAAAACCACAAATAAAATCCCGAATCTGGTTTATCCAAATGCACTTTCTTTCATTCTTTATTTGAGACGTTGGAAGCAGAATGTTCTATTCTAGACACACACAGCGACGCGCCAATATATCGGTAGATATATTGGCCGTCGGCTGTGCTGCGCGGCCGACGCGATACGTCTGTGAATGACGGAGTTCACAGACGTATCGGCCGTACACACTGGCCGACGCTCCCGCGATATATCGGCCGTTCAAGAGAACGGCCGATATATCGACCAGTGTGTACGGGCCTTAATTCTGAGTTGATCGCAGCAGCAAATTTGTTAGCAGTTGGGCAAAACCATGTGCAGTGCAGGGGGGACAGATATAACATGTGCAGAGAGAGTTAGATTTGGGTGGGGTGTGTTCAAACTGAAATCTAAAATTGCAGTGTAGAAATAAAGCAGCCAGTATTTACCCTGCACAGAAACAATATAACCCACCCAAATCGAACTCTCTCTGCAAATGTTATATCTGCCCCACCTGCAGTGCACATGGTTTTGCCCAATTGCTAACAAACTTGCTGCTGGGATCAACTCAGAATTACCCCCATGGTTTTGTCCAGCTGCTAACAAATTTGCTGCTGCGATCAACTCTGAATTACCCCCATGGTCAAAATACCAACATGGTCAAAATACTGATATTTTAAATATTGACACGGTCAAAATACCGACATTTAAAATGTTGACAGGTCAAAAAGTTTTTCAGGTATTTTTTGTGTGTATGTCGACATGCTTCGGGCATGCACTCGACACACTATTATATTCCCCCTCCACGTCCGCTGGGATGGTAAAGTATGAACAAGTCAGTGTCAATGAAAAACTCGTGTCGATTTTCTTTTTGACCTGTTGACAGTTTTAATGTCGGTATTTTGACCTTGTCGTTATTTTGATTGTAAGTAAATTGACTGCATCCCCTTCCGATGGTCCAGAGTCACGCAGCTTCCGCGGCCTGCCCCCGCGCCCCTTAAATGGTGGCGTTAAGCTCCCCACCCCCTCCTGCTCAGCGACCGCCTCTGTATGTCAATCAGGCAGAGGCGATCGCTAGCTAAAGACAGCCGTCGGCTGTCTGGCATGCGCCGGTGCACTGCGGCGCATGCGCAGTTCAGGCCTGATCGCTGCTGTGCGAACGCGCACAGCACCGATCAGGTCTGAATTAGCCCCATTGTTCAATGAGCCTGAAAGTAACACAAAAAATATATATTTGCATGGCGGGCGCACCGGGCCCGCAAGGAGACTCTTAGCTCTCGTCCTGCTGTTGGCATTCTGATGGGCGGTGTGCCGTTGTCGGGATATGGACAGCCGGCATCCCATCCACTGATAATACATACCCAAACCATGAGTAAGTAAGAGTATTTTATATTGAATATGATAGGCATGTGCATACAAACATGAAATAGGCCCTAATGGTGCTAAATGCCTGCTGCGACTCAGACATGGTGGCCATTCCCACACTTGCATGCTTTTCGTGGTCGGATGCAATGCAGTAGCTGAGTGTAGCTCGTACTGTGGACATATGATAATGCCGCATGGGGCGTCTTGTGCAAATAAACGCCTCCTGCCAGCTTCTGTGATCCGCTGCTGTGTCTGGATGGCCGGTGTTCACACTCTGCCGGGGCCAGGAAATCTGTTTCGGGAGACGCAGACCCTGACCTTGGACGCCTACCAAAAATGGTGGCAACATGCACCGAGATCTGTACGTGTGCAGTTCCACATCTGCCCGTGTGTACTAGGTATATTTTAAGCAAAGAGTCGCATGGCACAGCTAAGTCACAAAGTGAGTGATGTTCCAAGCGGGTCTGTTTGGTGCAATTTAAGAATAGATGTGCATGGACACATCTGTATAACACACTTCCATATTTTTCTGAGTGTCCATCTATTAGCCCAAGCCACTGTTTGATTCTGTAAGCTGCCCTGTTAGCAGCAACGTTTGTTAATCCAGACGATTTTCACCCCCTGCTCCTATTTAATCATCACACTTAGGGGGACATGTACTCAGTAAGCAGTGATAAAAGTGGAGAAGTGAGCCAGTGGAGAAGTTGCCCATGGCAACCAATCAACTGCTCTGAATGTGTTTATAATATGCAAATTATAAATGTTACATCAATGCTGATTGGTTGCCATGGGCAACTTCTGCAATTGCTCACTTCTCCGCTTTTATCACTGCTTAGTACATGCCCCCCTTAGAGAAACAATAAAGGTACATTATTTCCAGGGCTAATAAATAAGCAGAATTGCAGCGGTCCCCAGGTAGGTTATCAATGTTTCCTAACCAAAAAACAAACATAAAAGTCCTGAAACGTTGACAACCTACCATGTTGACTTTTAGCCAAACCAGACATTTGTCGAGACCAATAGCAGGATAGCGGAGACGCAGCATACCCAGTAATGAAGCAGCAGAAGACCAACAAGCGAAACGTACGTTATACTATATGTGTACAAGTGCGGCTGTTATACTTACACGGGATTTTAAATAAAGTGAGCGTTGTCGTTCTTTGTATGAATGTAAGCAAACCGTTTTTATTATTTAATTTTGCGTCTAAGTACAAAACTTTTTAGGATTATGACCTTTAATTAATCAAGTTCATATAACATACAATAAACATGTAACGAGGGGGCAGATCTGTGCAGGACACAATGCGGAATACAGGAATTGTGGGTTTAACCCCTCGGTGTCGGTGACATGGATGCTCATTAATCAGCCTCTCTGAGTGTCACTTGATACAACTCACTCCACAACCACTTCAGTTCTGAGAGGCCGGCAACAAAAACAGTCTATTTGCAAGACAATCCGGCTTTTACAGAGAGGGCGAGTATTTTCACAAGTCACTGAGCTGTGACCGGTCCCTACATCCATCATACTCACTCTGGCTTTATCCCCCAGACATTGATGAATGTGATAACGAGTACAATGGAGACTGCGTCCACGAGTGCACCAACATTCCCGGAAATTACCGCTGCACTTGCTATGACGGCTTCCAGTTGGCGCACGATGGACATAATTGTTTCGGTAAGAAATTTGGATTTATACTGTGGACATATTTGATTGCTGTGAAATAAAACAAGCTCATTCATATCCATAGCCCTTATCTGCTTTTATGCCTTACGTTACAGCTGTACGTCTTGTCTGAGAAGTCACCGCTAGGAGAGAGATAAAGTAGCAGCCAATCATCTCCTTACTGTCATTTTTCCGACACAGCCTGTAACATGGCACGTAGGAGCTGATTGATTGGCTGGTACTTTATTTAGCTCCATGTTATCGCTCTCCGAGCTTTGATAAACTTACCCCTGACAATGTGGGGTCATTTAACCAGCATGAGCGGCTTTGTTATTACTAATTAGCTTAGGGGGTCATTCCGAGTTGATCGCTAGCTGCCGTTGTTCGCAGCGCAGCGATCAGGCTAAAAATCAGCATTTCTGCGCATGAGTATGCACCGCAATGCGCACGCACGACGTACGGGTACAAAGACCTTTGTGGTTTTGCACAGGTTCTAGCGAAACTTTAAGTCGCACGGCACAACGCAAGAAGATTGACAGGAAGGGGGCGTTTCTGGGTGTCAACTGACCGTTTTCAGGGAGTGTTTGGAAAAACGCAGGCGTACCGGGGAAAACGCGGGTGTGGCTGGGCGAACGTGTGTGACGTCAAAAGCCGTCCATCCAACGTTAGAATCAACGCACACGAAGAGTAACTACAGGGCTGGTCTTGTTTTGCACAAAATGTTTTTGCAGGAGCTCTACTGCACAAGCGTTCGCACTTCTGCAAAGCGAAAATACACTCCCCAGTGGGCGGTGACAATGTGTTTGCATGGCTGCTAAAAACTGCTAGCGAGCGATCAACTCGGAATGGTGCATTGTCCGTAATATGGGCAGCGCGCAATTTCCTGCCCAGTAAACCGCGGGATACTAAAGAAAGTCGGGTACGCTCACTCAGCGTAACAGGGTAACGCTAGTAAATAATAAAAAAACAATATAATAAATAACAGTATAATGCTGTTCGTCTGTCACATTATGGCAGCTGTGCCGCAGATCTGCTGCCTTTGGAACTGAGAAGTCGCCACAGTGTGACGGTAATTTAATGAGGAAATCCCGAAAGGGAGCATTTGTGCCTGGTTGAAGGAGGGCCCGGTCTGTGAACACAAAAATATTTTACAAGTGCGACACAGCACTCATGGGGCCACAGAAATTGGATCTTTGAGGTTAGATAGGGCCACAGGTACCGCTTGCCCCATCTTTCCAGTTTTTTTCGATTTGTAAGCAATTACAGTCCAGTAAGTAACCTGAAAGGGTACAAATTTAGGAAGTAAACTGCTATAGTTTAATTTAAAAAGTATAGGTTACCTAACGCTTAATAAATAACGTAAAAGGACTTTTTCAGGCAACGAGTAATGGGTTAAGCACTCACAGCTGTTCTACAGCAACGAAGAAGAGGCTTTCCTCAGCCATGTAGCACCACCAGTGGGCTACTGAAGTTTGGGAGAGGCTCTTATGGGCTGATCAATCACAATTTTAAATCATTGGTTCATCTCAGGAGGTTTTTGCACAGCACCGAGTAGGCTAAAGGGTGGTTCCTCAGTGTATGACACCAATTGTAAAAAATCGAGGAGAAAGCGTGATGCTCTGGGGCTCTTTACTGGATATCAAGGCAGTGACTTGCACCTAGTTACTGGCACCCGGAACCAAGGGCCTAAGGGGGTCATTCCGAGTTGATTGCTTGCTAGCTACTTTTTGCAGCGCGGCGATCAGATAGTCACCGCCTATGGAGGAGTGTATTTTCACTTTGCAAGTGTGTGAACGCCTTTGCAGCCGAGCAGTACAAAAACAGTTTGTGCAGTTTCTGAGTAGCTCAGGACTTACTCAGCCGCTGCGATTACTTCAGTCTTTTTGGTCCCGGAATTGACGTCAGACACCCGCCCTGCAAACGCTTGGACATGCCTGCGTTTTTCCAAACACTCCCAGAAAATGGTCAGTTGCCACCCACAAACGCCTTCTTTCTCTCAATCTCCTTGCGATTGGCTGTGCGAATAACCTGATCGCAGTGCTGGAAAAAGTTGCTAGCGAGCGATCAACTCGGAATGACCCCCTAATTCAGAGTTGATCGTAGCAGCAAATTTGTTAGCATTTGGGCAAAACCATGGCCCTCATTCCGAGTTGTTCGCTCGGTATTTTTCATCGCATCGCAGTGAAAATCCGCTTAGTACGCATGCGCAATGTTCGCACTGCGACTGCGCCAAGTAACTTTACTATGAAGAAAGTATTTTTACTCACGGCTTTTTCTTCGCTCCGGCGATCGTAATGTGATTGACAGGAAATGGGTGTTACTGGGCGGAAACACGGCGTTTCAGGGGCGTGTGGCTGAAAACGCTACCGTTTCCGGAAAAAACGCAGGAGTGGCCGGAGAAACGGTGGGAGTGCCTGGGCGAACGCTGGGTGTGTTTATGACGTCAACCAGGAACGACAAGCACTGAAATGATCGCACAGGCAGAGTAAGTCTGGAGCTACTCTGAAACTGCTAAGTAGTTAGTAATCGCAATATTGCGAATACATCGGTCGCAATTTTAAGAAGCTAAGATTCACTCCCAGTAGGCGGCGGCTTAGCGTGTGTAACTCTGCTAAATTCGCCTTGCGACCGATCAACTCGGAATGAGGGCCCATGTGCAGTGCGGGGGGGGGGGGGGGGGGGGCAGATGTAACGTGCAGAGAGAGATAGATTTGGGTGGGGTGTGTTCAAAGTGAAATCTAAATTGCAGTGTAAAAATAAAGCAGCCAGTATTTACCCTGCACAGAAACAAAATAACCCACCCAAATCTAACTCTCTCTGCACGTGTTGTATCTGCCCCCCCTTCCCTCTGCAGTGCACATGAGGGGTGATTCCAAGTTGAACTGGAAGGGCTATGATCATGACCATAGACATGCGGGGGGACGCCCAGCACAGGGCTATCCCGCCCCGCATGTCAGTCCCGAATCCCTCTCCCCCCCCCCCCCCCCTCCCCTCGCAGAAGTGCAAAAGCTTCGCACAGCGTGCTGGCTGGGAGCTACTCGTCGCTCCCTGGCCCGCAACGGCTGCGAGTGACGTCACGCAGCCGCTGTGGCCCCCACCCTGCAAGGTCCGGCCACGCCTGCATTGGCCGAACTGCGCCCACAAAATGGCAGGCAAGCGCTGCCGTTCGCCCCCCCCCCACCCAGCGACCGCCTCTGCCTGTCAATCAGGCAGAGGTGATTGTAGTGCAGCGACGGCCTTCGCCCATCTGGCATGCGCCGGCGCACTGCGGCACCGGCGCATGCGCAGTTCTGACCCGAACGCACCGCTGCGATAAACTGCAGCCTGCGATCGGGTCAGAATGACCCTCATGGTTTTGCCCAACTGCTTACAAATTTGCTGCTGCGATCAACTATGAATTACCCCCCAAGACCGCCATGCAATATCCTACACTTAGTTGATCAACGGTTCCTGCTACATCAAGATAACGACCTAGAACATACTGCCGGGCTATGGCAGAACTACTAGGCTTCAAATCATGGAATGGCCAGGTCAGTCCCCAGACGTACACCCCACGGAGCTGGATTGGGGTAAACTGCACCGAAGGTTAAAAGCAAAGCAACCTACAGGTGCAGCAGATTTGTGTGAACTTCTGCTGCAGTATTGGGAGTAACGTCCCCAACAATCTCTAATTTCCATTGTAGAATTGTAGGCGGTTACGGCTGCAAAAGGCGGCTGCTTCCCTGAGTCAAAAAAATCTAAATTAGATAAAATCTTGTTCAAATAATTCTCTGATTTCCCTGTCAATAAAAACTGGAAAACTGGTGTCAGCGGAAATTATGGCGTCTTGCGCATAAATTCTGCGGATGATATTCAGAGTCTCTACATCTCTGCGTTGCATTTCTCTGAGTGTCGGGTTATATGGCGGCACAGCTCAGCCATCCCGGCTCTCAGGAATGTGCAACTCTCATTGTGTGCAGGACTGGAGGAGTGAATAGAGGGTTTAGAGTCAATCAGCTCACACATGAGAGGACCAGGGGTGACCGGACTTTGCTGGGGAAAAACTATAAAGTTTGATGAGGTCAATTCTCTATAAGGATGCAAATTAATCCTCTTTATAGGAGAGGGGCTATTGTGTCAGGGCTCCCAACATCTCAGGAGGGGGGAGAGGAGTATTAAGCTATTAGCTTTGTTAAGTGAGGAGGTTAATTGTAAGACTACTGCAAACAATAAAGCACTGGATCGTCTGCGTTTATACAGAGCTTATTAACCCCTTGGCTGCTGGCAGATTGTAATATCCACTTCTTTTCCTGATACGTTGTAGTGCTTAGAGAACGCGTCAGATGATTTGGGAACTTCGGTATCATAGCGTTTTGCCGGGCAGGGGTCATATGTTGGATGACGTCCCTCTGATAGTCTCTGTCCTCTCCTAGATGTGGACGAGTGTCTGTCTAACAACGGTGGCTGCCAGCAGACCTGCGTCAACACCTTGGGAAGTTACCAGTGTCGCTGCAATGACGGCTTCTTCCTGAGCGATAACCAGCACACATGTATACATCGCTCGGAAGGTGAGTGATAGAATCAGGGGGTCTCCCAGGGGTGATCCTTACAGTGGGCACAAGTCACAAGTTTAATTGTATAAATGAAGTTATCCTGTACCATGCGTGTAAGTAATCTGCTTTCATGTCCACCATGTCCCAATTCCTGCTGTACTCCCATCGATTGTAAGAGCGGTGCCCTCTGACCCTATAGATTTTAAGATGGCGAGCAGGGCCCTCTGACTCTATAGATTGTAAACTGGCGAGCAGGGCCCTCTGGCCGTATAGATTGTAAGCCTGATGAGCAGGGCTCTCTGACCCTATAGATAGTAAGCTTGCAATCAGTGCCCACTGACCCTATAGATTGTAAGCTGGCGAGCAGGGCTCTCAGACCCTATAGATTGTAAGCGGGCGATCAGTTCCCTCTGACCCTATAGATTGTAAGCCTGATGAGCAGGGCTCTCTGACCCTATAGATAGTAAGCTGGCAATCAGTTCCCACTGACCCTATAGATTGTAAGCTGGCGAGCAGGGCTCTCAGACCCTATAGATTGTAAGCGGGCGATCAGTTCCCTCTGACCCTATAGTTTGTAAGCTGACGAGCAGGGCTCTCTGACCCTATAGATAGTAACCTGGCGATCAGTTCCCTCTGACCCTATAGATTGTAAGCTGGCGAGCAGGGCTCTCAGACCCTATAGATTGTAAGTGGGTGATCAGTTCCCTCTGACCCTATAGATTGTAAGCTGTCGAGCAGGGCCCTCAGACCCCATAGATTGTAAGATGGCGAGCAGGGCCCTCTGACCCGATAGATTGTAAGGTGACGAGCAGGAGCCTCTGACCCTATAGATAGCTTGCGAGCAGTTCCCTCTGACCCTATAGATTGTAAGCAGACAAGCAGGGCCCTCTGACCCTATAGATTGTAAGCAGACAAGCCGTTCCCTCTGACCCTATAGATTGTAAGCAGACAAGCAGGGCCCTCTGACCCTATAGATTGTAAGCAGACAAGCAGTTCCCTCTGACCCTATAGATTGTAAGCAGACAAGCAGTTCCCTCTGACCCTATAGATTTTAAGCAGACAAGCAGTTCCCTCTGACCCTATAAATTGTAAGCAGACAAGCAGTTCCCTCTGACACTATAGATTGTAAACAGACAAGCCGTTCCCTCTGACCCTATAGATTGTAAGCAGACAAGCAGGGCCCTCTGACACTATAGATTGTAAGCAGACAAGCAGGTCCCTCTGACCCTATAGATTGTAAGCAGACAAGCAGTTCCCTCTGACCCTATAAATTGTAAGCAGACAAGCAGTTCCCTCTGACACTATAGATTGTAAACAGACAAGCAGTTCCCTCTGACCCTATAGATTGTAAGCAGACAAGCAGGTCCCTCTGACCCTATAGATTGTAAGCAGACAAGCAGGGCCCTCTGACACTATAGATTGTAAACATAGAATTTGACGGCAGATAAGAACCACTTGGCCCATCTAGTCTGCCCCTTTTAAGCTTTTGAGCAGGGCCCTCTGACCTCTCTGTCTGTCTTTTTGTTGTATTACTGTTTTGTTCCCAATTGTAAAGCGTAACGGACTATGCTGGCGCTATATGGGTAGCTATGAATAATAATAATGATAATAATAGTAATTGTAGTAATACACACTACTGTACCCTATTACATTACATGAACGAGCGATGCCATCGGCCAAGTATTTTGTAGCTAATTATGGTGTTTCTCTTTCCCTGGATTATGGGTAAATTATATAAAACGTGGAACTGGCCCTTTACAGGCTTATTCTGAGGATCCCTTTCGCAACACTTTCTGACATTACGTTCCAAGAAGCACACATTTCGCTGGGTACGTCGTTCTTAGGGGGTCATTCCGAGTTGATCGTAGCTGTGCTAAATTTTGCACAGCTACGATCATCTTCCCTGACATGCGGGGGGACGCCCAGCACAGGGCTATCCCGCCCCGCATGTCAGTGCCGGCCCCCCCGCAGAAGTGCAAAGGTATCGCACAGCGGCGATGTCTTTGCACTTCAAGAGTAGCTCCCGGCCAGCGCAGCTTTAGCGTGCTGGTCAAGAGCTACTCATCGCTCGCCAGCCCGCAGCGGCTGCGTGTGACGTCACGCAGCCGCTGCGGCCCACCCCCCATTCAGTCCGGCCACGCCTGCGTTGGCCGGACCAAACCCACGAAACGACGGCCAAACGCCGTTGCTCCGCCCAGCGACCGCCTCTGCCTGTCAATCAGGCAGAGGCGATCGCATCCCTGCTACGGCCTTCGGCCGTCTGGCATGCGCCGGCGCATGCACAGCAGGGACCCGTTCACTCTGCTGCGTTAAAACACAGCGAGCAAACGGGTCAGAATGACCCCCATACTATAGTTCTGGGCCAGCCCACAGCATCTCAGAATTGTGCATGTACATTTTCCCAGAGTCTTGGTGCGACTCTGACAGGCAGATCAGGCGGTATTCCTGGCACCTGTGCATGAAAGGGCACGTTTCTCGCATTTCGCTCGATAGGATATGAGCCATAAGGAATTGCTCACATAGCGCCTGTCTGAGCTAGCCCAAATGTCTGACGAGCCAGCAATCGCTGCCCAATTGGGAATAGCTGGGTGAACGTAGGGGATTTTCTTAAAGGACCTGCAACTAGAAGACGCCAAGTCTGCCTAAAATCTCTTGGGGACTTTTATACATCTGACATTTAAAATTGGACCCTGGTGAAGTGCATGTTATTTTTCTGCGCTGGTACAGTATTGTAGTCCTCACACACTTTCCTTAGTCATATGGCTCCTGCAGTCCACAGTTACAGACTGATTAGATGCGTAGGCTCTAGCGTTAATTTTCCTCTCAAGAACAACTCTGGTCTCTAATGCGTACATTTCTATAACGCTTGGGACTGCGGTGTATTCAGGGAGCGGGAGAAATGCATCGTCCCTGAGTTGAGCTGTCTGCTTTTCATTTCTTAAGTGTTTTATCTGTGGCCAGTGAACTTTATCCCATTACCTGACAGCCCTTACCCACAGCCAAAATGTGCAGAGCGTAAACTAAAGAGTTAATTCCCTGCGTGTTCCGCCCGCGTCCCTCTGCTGGCTGACAGATCACATTGCGCTTGTTAGCTCAGGAGCGGTGGTATTAATAGGGCTAATTTGTGATCTTCTGTCTTGGCCGGGTGGGTGACTGACAGAGGGGTGGTGACCGGACTTTCATGTTTTGTACATTCGCTGGGCTTCAGGAATCTTTGTTTTGTGTGAAGTCCTCAGTGTGGGAAAGAGGATCAAAAAGCCATCTGGGTAGAATAATCGCGATGGGTCCAGCGTCAGCTCCTTTGTGACTAAAGCCTTTATAATAGCGGGAGAGGCACTGATGCAGCATCCGGCATTCAGACTAAGGGGGAAAATTCAGACCTGATCCTAGCAGCAAATTTGTTAGCAGTTGGGCAAAACCGTGGCCCTAATTCAGACCTGATAAAATACACAGCAGCCGATCAGGTCTTAACTGCGCATGCGGCGGCGCAGCGCATTTTAGACAGCCGACGGCTGTCTCAGCCCTGCGATCGCCTCTGCCTGATTGACAGGCAGAGGCGGTCACTGGGCGGGAGGGGGCGGGCCAGGCAATGTTTGGCCGCCGTTTAGGGGGCGCGGTGAAGGCAATGCAGGTGTGCACGGACAGTTGGGGGGGGGCAACGCAGCCACTGCGACCCTCACAGCCGCTGTGCGATGCTTCTGTACTTGTGTGGGGGGGTCAGGCCTGACATGTCTGTGTGACTGAGGTGGGGCAGATGTAACATGTGCAGAGTGAGTTAGATTCGGGTGGGGTGTGTTCAAACTGAAATCTAAATTGCAGTGTAAAAATAAAGCAGCCAGTATTTACCCTGCACAGAATCAGTGTAACCCACCCAAATCTAACTCTCTCTGCACATGTTACATATGCCCCCCTGCAGTGCACATGGGGCCTCATTCAGACTCGTTTGCACGCTGCATTTTTTCGCAGCCGTGCGAATGGGTCTGAACTGACGTCAGCTTCTTTCTGGATCATCGCAGCGGGTGAGTAAGTCCTGGACTGTGTAGAAACTGCTCACTGCTCACTGCACAGCCGAACGCATCCCTGCAAAGCCCTAACCCCCTCCCTTGTAGGCGGCAAATACCTGGTCGCAAAAAATAGCCTGCGTGCGACCGGGTCTGAATGAGGCCCATGGTTTTGCCCATCTGCTAACAAATTTACTGCTACGATCAGATCTGAATTACCCCCTAAGTGACTAATGCCCTCATTCCGAGTTGATCGCTCGCTAGCTACTTTTAGCGGTGCATACGCATGCGCAGTTTTGCCGAGTTTTAACCTGATCGCAGCGCTGCAAAAAGTTGCTAGCGAGCGATCAACTCAGAATGACCCCCTGTGTGTCCCCCTCCTCTGCGCAACGGTAGGGAAAGTTGTTGTATCAAAGCGCAGTCACGAACGTACGTTTTTCCACGTGCTCTATATGTATTTTAGAGTTTAAAGCATTAAACTTTTAAAACAAAAAGTAAACTTAATTCTCAAGTCTTTAATTGTTTAAAATCTCTCAAAGTTGAACCATGGCTGAATGACCAGGTCACAGGTTCTCAGCTTATCTGCACTCTCCCATTCTCTGTTCTGGTAATGGAACATGGGGGGTTATTCAGAGATGTGCGCAGATCTTGCTCCCGCAGCGAGATATGCGTCCATCTTCTCACATGCTGGGGGCCATCCAGCACGGGGACGCCACCCATGATGCGTTTGCAGTGTAATTGGGAACGCATCGATCTGTAGTTGACCCCTGCCTGCACAGCCTGGCCGCGCTGGAGCGCCATTTTTTCTCTCGGTGCGATTGTTCCCTGAAAACGGTCCGGCCTGTATTGTCCGGGCCGCGCCCACCAAATGACGCGTTGACGCCCCCCCCCCCCCAACAACCGCCGCCATCAGTCACCTTGTGGCCACATCCCACATGGTGAAGGGTCGCAAATGTGCGCTATGGCCAGTGCGCGTGCGCAGACCCGATGGACGCGGCCGCTGCATGCGAACGCAGCGGCTGCGTCCATCTCTGAATAAGGCCCATAATGCAGCTGGTACTACTTCCTCTTTTCAACCTTGTTGTAACAATGTTGCTGCTCTTGAAATAAAAAATGTGAAAAACATATTTAACCCTTATGGTTCCCCTGTTCTTTAACGTAAACTCAAATTTATCTTTGAAAAGCGATCATAGGGCCTAATTGAGATGAGCGGATTCGGTTTTACTCGGATTTACCCGGTTCTCAAAACGGCATCTGATTGGCTATCCAAAACACGTGACATCCGTGAGCCAATAAGATGCCGTTTTGAGAACAGAGTAAAACCGAGTAAAACCGAATCCGCTCATCTCCTCATCTCAGTTTCAGACCAGATTTTCAGGAGGTCTGCGATCAGATAGCCACCACCCATAGAGAGTGAAAACAAACCCGCCTCGTGCAAGTGTGCGAATGCATGCGTACGCAGTGCGAAAACTTCACCAGACAGCGGACAAATCCGTTCGCAACTCACTCACCATGGAATGATTTATCCAGTCTGTGCAGTGTGTGCGTTGCCCAGGACTTACTCCTACAGTGCTTACAAACAGGCTGATCGGGGCCGGAGCTGACGTCACACACCCGCCCTCAAAACACTTGGGAACGCCTGCATTTTTCCTGACACTCCCAGAAAACACCCAGTTACCACCCACAAACATCCGCTTCCTGTCAATCACCCTGCATTCACCTAGCGATAAAAAAAAAAACGCAGGATTTTTTCACAGTTTGGCCTCGTGCCTGTGCATTACTATCCGTACGCATGCGCCGTCATTCGATAATCGGCTGCTGTGCGATTTCGCACAACAGCGATCCGGTCTGAATTAGGCCCATGGGGCAGTATGATAATTGCAAGGGCCATTCCAATGGTCAGGTGGGGTAACGCAGGGTAAATGCTCAATGGCACGTACTGTAGATGCAAATAGCATCGTGATCGCCACTCGGGATCAGGGATTGAATCTTTAAAATCCTGTTTATGCTTCCACAACATGGCACCTGTTTGTGCTGAGAGCAGCAACATTGTTGCAACAAAGTAGAAAAGTAAAGGTAGGGCTGCGATTTTATTGTAGTCAGCAGGAAAGAAGAGGAGGGGGGGGGGGGGGGGAAGGTGAGGGCCCAATCACAGACCACCGCAAACATATTCCGTTTCTAAATGTCCCACTTAATTACCTATTGCAGTAACCTGGTCTGAAATAATTGATGAATATAGGTGGTCATTCCGAGTTCTTCGCTAGCAGTTTTCGATGAGGCAAAAAAACGGCACTTCTGCGCATGCGTATGTGGCGCAATGCGCGCACGCATCGTACTATTACAACAAAGGATGTAGTTTCACACACGGTCTAGCGAAGCTTTTCATTCGCACTGCTGGCCACATAGTGATTGTCAGGAAGAGGGCGTTTCTGGGTGTCACCTGATCGTTTTCAGGGAGTGTTCGAAAAAACGCAGGCGTGCCAGCAAAAATGCAGGCGTGGCTGGGCGAACCCAGGGCGTGTTTGTGACGTCAGGAACTGAATAGTCTGAAGTGATCGCAAGCGCTGAGTAGGTCTGAAGCTTCTCTGAAACTGCACAAAATTTTTTTGTAGCCGCTGTGCGATCCTTTCGTTTGCACTTCTGCTAAGCTAAAATACACTCCCAGTGGTGCGGCGGCATAGCGTTTGCACGGCTGCTAAAAACTGCTAGCGAGCGAACAACTCGGAATGACCACCATAGTGTTTATTCATCGACAGGAGCATAGCATTTTATAACCGGAGGAAGGCGCCTTATTTGCTGGTTTAGGATCACACTTAATACATGTCAGATGAAATTTCCAGCTAATAAGTATGTAGGCTAGAAATGATATTTGCTTATTTTTCCACCAGAAGACAGCAGATGTGTTAATAAGAATAAATTGTAACAATTTGAGGCATGCGAATGCAAAAAACTATTTTGTAGATTCCTCTTTGAATCCGAGTGTTCAGCCAATGAAAATGACCTCGTTGTTACTGTAGTGTGAGTGTGACCTTTATTACCGAGCTGTTTTGTCTACAGACTTCTATTTACGCTATAGATTTATTTTTTCCACCAAGGACAGAATATATCAACATCCCTCAATTTCCAAAGTGCAAACGTGCATTTACGTTGTTACATTCCTCTCCTATTCTGCTGTGATAAACTCCATAACAACAAGTGTTTTGTCTGTGGCGGGAGTAACTCCGCGCATGTTCTAGGAGCCAATTACACCTCCTACGGCTTCTGTTCTGTCTCTCCGTCCTCGCGGATGTCCCAGAATGGCCCCGCCTCCTCCCGGGATCATTGATGGATTACGGCTGGGACAGGTATTAGGAGTTAGAGATCCGTCAGAAGCAGGCTTCCCTTCCCTGTATTCACCACTCAGAATCTTGTACATCTATAGAGACTTGCCCGTAACCCTCCCACAATATAGGGCGTCTCCGTGCGATCTCATTTTCGACACCCAGTGTTTGAAAAATGACAGTTAGGAGCTGATTGGTTGGTACTTTATCTCTCTCCACTTTATGTCTATTCAAAGCTTAGTACATCTGCCCCAGCTTGTGACACTCCCATTATGCGCCCATGAAACCGACCCTCTTTGCGCTCGCTATAGTTCGCCTCCCGGTCTCCACCCTGAAATGCCCAGGGATTGCAAACACCTTCTCTTATTGATGCTGGCTGTACTCAGTTGCAATCACCAACGGACACTTGGGTTCCAGCATGCACAGTAGCAAAGAATCGCCCAACTGCGGGAACATCGATGAATCAAGCCCATAGTTGCATATATCCATAAGTAAACAGGTATCAAGAAGAAAATGTCAAAGGAAATTATTTGCTCAGTAAAACTAAACTAACTGGACAGATAAGGTTAAAAATAAACACACTACAGCTTATATCACTGGTAACATGGCAGACTTAGGGGGTAATTCAGACTGGATCGCTGCAGCGGCATACCTTCTTCCAGGAAGCCCTGGTCCCGGAAGCTAAACTCCTCCTCCCTCCAGTTAATACATCCCACCTGGGATGTCTTACTAAGCAGCTGCCTCTAAAAACTGGGGAAGTCACTCCCACAATATACATGAAAGACAGCAAAAACAAGAAGGAGGCAACGCTGAGATACAACAATAGAATGAACAGTGTCCAAGAGCGATTTAAATTACTCTAATTGTACAATTTATTAATGCAAAAAATGTATGTATAAAAAAATAATAAAGCATAAAATTGCACGCATACCACATAAAGTCAAAACATACTGTATGTTAAGATATTATTACCCAATAGGTAGGTCAGGAACTGAGTATTACGTGGCTGAAGGAGTCCGTTCCAATATTATTCCCCTGTGTCAAAAGAACTTTGATCAAGCAACAATGTTCCTGTATATAAGTGAGAGTCCAGTGGGAGGTAGGTCCTTGTTGGACGAGCTCCTCATACAATACGGTATAGATAGTCCTCCTGTTAGTAGATAACTGGTGGATTCCTCTCCAAGGCTTGGTCAGTGGCTGTTAATACTCAGGGGATGGTCCGGTCCTCTACTCCTATGTTCCCTGACTGTAGTATGAATGCCACTGACGCGTTTCACTGCACTCAGCTTGCAGCTTTTTCAAAGGACACAGGGGGATAGTATTGGAACGGACTCCTTCAGCCACGTAATACTCAGTTCCTGACCTACCTATTGGGTAATAATATCTTAACATATGTGTATGAATTTATTCTTTTAACTTTATGTGATATGCGTGCAATTTTATGCTTTATTATTTTTTTATAAATACATTTTTGCTGTAATAATAAATTGTACAATTTGAGTGATTTAAATCGCTCTTGGAGATTGACAGGCAGAGGCAGTCGCGGGGTGGGAGGGGTCGTGCCAACGGCATTAGAATGCAGTTGGTGGGGCGTGGTATGCAGCTGTTGCAACCCGGGACGCGTCTGGTGGCAGACAGCCAGCGCACATAGGCCGCGTAGGCAGGGAGCTACTCACCGGGTTCAAAAGCATCGCCGCCTTGCAATTCTTTTGCATCCGTGCAGGGGGGGGGTTAGGGCCAGACATGTGGGCGGACTAGTCCTGTGCTGGGCGTCCCCCGCATGTCTGAGTAACCGATCGTAGATGTTCTAAATTTAGCACATCTACGATCAGATCTGAATGATCCCCTAAGTTTGTTTTTCTCAATGATATAGATTTTCACAGAAATATGGCAATGTGTAGTCACCAACTTACAATGGTGTTCAGTCTCAAATTTATCGTATGGAAAACAGAAAACCGTTTTTCTAACTTTAGCTTTTTACTTGCTTAAATTACTTCAGTAAATCAGCCCTGAATCGTGGATATTATATGCGTCTGTGATTGAAGGCTTCAGCGAGTTATTTTAACCCTCCAATTAAACTACATTTGCTAAACTAATATTGACAGTATACTTCCACCTCATTCAGTGTAATGTGGGGAAACCAGGAAGCCCGGGGGCGGTTATTGCAGGATCAGGCTATGGCGTGGGTTGGGGTATTGTAATGATATTATTGCAGTGTAGTGTAACTCCACGCATCATTGAACACTATAGCCCCAGTGAGTTGAATCAGTGAGTATTACAAGGTATGAGGGATGAGGGGGGGGGGGGGGGGGACTATGGTCAGGTGGGCTGAGACTGGTTGTCAGCCCAGTGAGGAGCGCCCTGGGATTTGGTGCAATTTGTTGTAGGCCCTCCAGGGCTCAGAGGTCAGCCAGTAGATAATTAAAGGGCATATTAAGTGTAATTTGAGGGCTCAGATTGAGACGAATGTACTTGGCTTGATCAGTAGACGGTGAAGGGAGGAAATGAGGCTGGATGAGAGCAGGTGTTGTGCTCGGAGCACAACTAGAGTTTCTCCTCCAGAAAAACACTGTGGTCTCACTGTATAAACATCTGCAGAGCATCGCAGAGCATAAACCATGGACTCCGACTTACATTCTGCCATTTATCTCCCAGAAAAATACCAAGGCTGTAGCTGTTCTGCATGGAGGAGATAGCAGCGGGGGCTGCACCCTGGTGACAACTGACAGAAGTCCTCCTGCAAATACACTAAAATAAAAACAAAAGAAAGAAAAAACACAGTAAAACAATAAAATAAAAAGTTGGGCAGCCTGGAGACAAAGAGGTATCTGGTCTCTAGGTCGATCGCACTTAGGTCGACACTGTATAGGTCGATCACTATTGGTCGACCTTAAGGAGGTCGACATGGTTTCTAGGTCGACAGGGACTCTAGGTCCACATGTTCTAGGTCACCATGACAAAAGGTCGACATGGGGTTAAAAAAAAAGTATTTTTTGGCCTTTTTCATATTTTACGATCCACGTGGACTACAATTGGGAACGGTATTCGCCATGCGAGGGGACACGGTGCACTTATTGGGGATCTCGGACACTGTACGGAGAAATCGACACCAAAAAAAGTGCAGAAACTCATGTCGACCTTCTGTCATGTTGACCTAGAGTCCCTGTCGAGCTAGAAACCTTGTCGACCTACTTACTGTCGACCGATGGTGGTCGACCTAGATACTGTCGACCTAAGTGTGGTCGACCTTGCATACCACACCCAGACAAAGAGAGGGTAAAGAGAGGGAGAGAGAGAAAATAGATGGTGTCAATCAGGCAGAGGCGATCGCTACAATACAACTGCCTTCGGCCACCCAGCATGCGCCGGCGCACTGCGGCACCGGCGCATGCGCAGAGCCGACCCGATCGCTGTGCTGCGATAAACTGCAGCGAGCGATCGGGTCGGAATGACCCCCAGAGATGGGATAGGAGAAAGGGAGAGATACAGATGAGATAGCTGAAAGGGAGAGAGAGAAATGAGAACGAGGGTGAGAGATAGAGATGGGATTGGTTGGGGAGAGACAGAGGGCCTAATTCAGACCTGATCGCAGCAGCAATTTTTTTCTCTAATGGGCAAAACCATGTGCACTGCAGGGGAGGCAGATGTAACATGTGCAGAGAGAGTTAGATTTGGGTGGGTTATATTGTTTCTGTGCAGGGTAAATACTGGCTGCTTTATTTTTACACTGCAATCTAGATTTTAGTGGATGTGGCGTGTGGGCGGATGTCATGTATGGGTGGATGTGACGTGTGGGTGGACGTGGCGTGAGGGTGGACGCTTGGGTGGATGTGGCATATGGGTGGATGTGACGTGAGGGTGGATGTGGTATGAGGGTGGATGTGGCGTGAGGGTGGACGTGGCGTGAGGGTGGACGTGGCGTGAGGGTGGACGTGGCGTGAGGGTGGTCGTGGCGTGAGGGTGGACGTGGTGTGTGGGTGGACGTGGCTTGGCGTGAGGGTGGACGTGGCATGTGGGTGGATGTGGCTTGAGGGTGGATGTGGCGTGAGGGTGGATGTGGCGTGTAGGTGGGCGTAGCATGAGGTTGGACGTGGCGTGAGGGTGGACGTGGCATGAGGTTGGATGTGGCGTGTGGGTAGACGCTTGGGTGGATGTGGTGTGAGGGTGGTGTGGTGTGAGGGTGGATGTGGCGTGAGGGTGGATGTGGCATGAGGTTGGACGTAGCAAAAGGTTGGATGTGGCATGAGGGTGGACGTGGCGTGAGGTTGAATGTGGCGTGAGGGTGGACATGGCATGTGGGTGGAAGCTTGGGTGGATGTGGCGTGAGGTTGGATGTGGCATGTGGGTGGACGTGGCGTGTGGGTGGACGCTTGGGTGGATGTGGCGTGAGGGTGGATGTGGCGTGAGGTTGGACGTGGCGTGTGGGTGGATGCTTGGGTGGATGTGGTGTGAGGGTGGATGTGGCATGAGGTTGGACGTAGCATGAGGTTGGATGTGGCATGAGGGTGGACGTGGCGTGAGGTTGGATGTGGTGTGTAGGTGGAAGCTTGGGTGGATGTGGCGTAAGGTTGGATGTGGTGTGAGGGTGGACGTGGCGTGAGGTTGGATGTGGCATGAGGGTGGACGTGGCGTGTGGGTGGACGCTTGGGTGGATGTGGCGTGTGGGTGGATGTGGCGTGAGGGTGGATGTGGCATGTGAGTGGACGTGGCGTGTGGGTAGATGTGGCGTGAGGGTGGATGTGGCGTGCAGGTGGATGTGGTGTGAGGGAGGATGTGGCGTGCGGGTGGATGTGGCATGAGGGTGGATGTGGAGTGAGGGTGGATGTGGAGTGAGGGTGGATGAGGCGTGAGGTTGGATGAGACGTGAGGTTGGATGATACGTGAGGTTGGATGAGACATGAGGTTGGATGTGGCGTGTGGTGGATGTGGCGTATTCGTGGACATGGCATGAGGGTAGATGTGGTATGAGGGTGGACGCTTGGGTGGATGCGGTATGAGGGTGGATGTGGCGTGTGGGTGGATGTGGCGTGTGGATGGATGTGGCGTGAGAGTGGACGCTTGGGTGGATGCGGTATGAGGGTGGATGTGGCGTGTGGGTGGATGTGGCATGTGGATGGATGTGGCGTGAGGGTGGACATGGCGTGAGGGTGGACGTGGCGTGTGGGTGGATGTGGCGTGTGGGTGGATGTGGTGTGAGGGTGGACGTGGCGTGAGGGTGGACGTGGCGTGAGGGTGGATGTGGCATGAGGGCATGAGGGTAGATGTGGCGTGAGGGTGGATGTGGAATGAGGGCGTGAGGGTGGACGCGGCGTGAGGGTGGACGTGGCGTTAGGTGGATGTGGCGTGATGGTGGATGTGGCACGTGGGTGGATCTGGCATGTGGGTGGATGTGGCGTGAGGGTGGATGTGGTATGAGGGTGAACGCTTGGGTGGATGTGACGCTTGGGTGGATGTGACGTGTGGGTGGACGTGGCGTGAGGGTGGATGTGGCGTGAGGGTAGATGTGGCGTGAGGGTGGACGTGGCATGAGGGTGGACGTGGCATGTGGGTGGATCTGGCATGTGGGTGGTTGTGGCGTGAGGGTGGATGTGGTATGAGGGTGGACGCTTGGGTGGATGTGACGTGAGGGTGGATGTGGCGTGAGGGTGGATGTGGCGTGAGGGTGGATGTGGTATGAGGGTGGATGTGGTGTGTGGTTGGATGTGGTGTGTGGTTGGATGTGGTGTGTGGTTGGATGTGGCGTGAGGGTGGATGTGGCGTGAGGGTGGATGTTGCGTGTGGTGGATGTGGCGTGTGGTTGGATGTGGCGTGAGGTGGATGTGGTATGAGGGTGGATGTGGTATGAGGGTGGATGTGGCGTGTGGTTGGATGTGGCGTGTGGTTGAATGTGGCGTGAGGGTGGATGTGGCGTGAGGGCGGATGTGGCGTACTGTTGTATGCGGTGTGAGGGAGGATGTGGCGTGAGGGTGGATGTGGCATGAGGGTGGATGTGGCGTGAGGGTGGATGTGGCATGAGGGTGGATGTGGAATGAGGGTGGATGTGGAATGAGGGTGGATGTGGCGTGTGGTTGGATGTGGCGTGAGGGTGGATGTGGCGTGAGGGTGGATGTTGCGTGTGGTGGATGTGGCGTGTGGTTGGATGTGGCGTGAGGTGGATGTGGTATGAGGGTGGATGTGGTATGAGGGTGGATGTGGTATGAGGGTGGATGCGGTGTGAGGGTGGATGTGGTGTGTGGTTGGATGAGGTGTGAGGGTGGATGTGGCGTGAGGATGGATGTGGCGTGAGGGTGGATGTGGTGTGTGGTTGGATGTGGTGTGTGGTTGGATGTGGCGTGAGGGTGGATGTGGCGTGAGGGTGGATGTTGCGTGTGGTGGATGTGGCGTGTGGTTGGATGTGGCGTGAGGTGGATGTGGTATGAGGGTGGATGTGGTATGAGGGTGGATGTGGCGTGTGGTTGGATGTGGCGTGTGGTTGAATGTGGCGTGAGGGTGGATGTGGCGTGAGGGCGGATGTGGCGTACTGTTGTATGCGGGGTGAATGTGGCGTGAGGGTGGATGTGGCGTGAGGGCGGATGTGGCGTACTGTTGTATGCGGTGTGAGGGTGGATGTGGCGTGAGGTTGGATGTGGCATGAGGGTGGATGTGGCGTGAGGTTGGATGAGACGTGAGGGTGGATGAGACGTGAGGGTGGATGTGGCGTGAGGGTGGATGTGGCATGAGGGTGGATGTGGAATGAGGGTGGATGTGGAATGAGGGTGGATATGGCGTGTGGTTGGATGTGGCGTGAGGGTGGATGTGGCGTGAGGGTGGATGTTGCGTGTGGTGGATGTGGCGTGTGGTTGGATGTGGCGTGAGGTGGATGTGGTATGAGGGTGGATGTGGTATGAGGATGGATGCGGTGTGAGGGTGGATGCGGTGTGAGGGTGGATGCGGTGTGAGGGTGGATGTGGTGTGAGGATGGATGTGGTGTGTGGTTGGATGAGGTGTGAGGGTGGATGTGGCGTGTGGTTGAATGTGGCGTGAGGGTGGATTTGGCGTGAGGTGGATGTGGTATGAGGGTGGATGTGGCGTACTGTTGGATGCGGTGTGAGGGTGGATGTGGCGTGAGGTTGGATGTGGCATGAGGGTGGATGTGGCGTGAGGTTGGATGATACGTGAGGGTGGATGAGACGTGAGGATGGATGTGGCGTGTGGTTGGATGTGGTTTGAGGATGGATATGACATTTACACTTTTGCACTATGGCCTCTTCAGGTTTTCCACCTCTTCGCACATTTGTAGGTGAGGCGACTCTGTGGGTGGGTCTGTACCTTGCTGTGTGCTACATGGACCATCTCTGAGCATCAGTGAAAACCAAAAGGGACCTGCACCACCCCTCATCAAGTCCATAGAGTGTCACATTGTTCTTGTGTCTTTCGCAGAGACCCATATTTGTAAACAAATTATCAAAAGGACCAAATGTATTACAGTAGATTACAGTAATATAATAAGCATATAAAATTGGAATTACATTCATATTAATTTTGGGAGGGGGTAACTGAGCACAGTTCAGCGTCTCTGCCTCTATCCCGATGATCGATCTGTCCCCTGACGTACGTTTCTCTAACAGTTGCCCCATGTAAGACATTGCCTTACTGAACCTGACTGGTTGTTGGAGACCCTAACCCGCTAATACTCAACTTTTGACCCTATGATTACAAAGCAGAACGAAACCTTAACACAATCAGGAGACTTTGTGAAGCGTATTTCAGATGCCAAAGTCTTTATTTTATAGGCTGTTACAATGGCGTCTTCAGTTACATGGAGCACTTGGTGTTTTCTTTAGCAGAAACTGAGTATTTTAGAAAAACTGCCTGATGAATATACAAGTTCCCAGCATTTTCCCATATATTTATCCTCGCAGCTCAGAAGCCAACGTCAACTTACAATATTTCCAGCAACCCAATCTGTGGTCATCCTCAGAATACAGACGGTCAACTCTCTAGACAGTGGAGAGAAGCGGGGGCAGTTAGGGAGAATGCACGTATTGTAACAAGGGTTTAAGTATCAGGGAAATGGGTCGGCTTCCCGTGATTTATACACAAGAGCAGTTCTTTAGTGTACGGGAAAGGGATCGACTTACGCTTTGGATCCGACAGGGCTGCGTAACTTCAGTGGTGTCAGGTCAGTCTAAACTCTGTGGCCTGAACTTCCAAGGCTCCTAGTATCTGCATTACATTTACCCTGGCAGGTATGTAACGGGAGCGGAGGATGAGGGGGTTAGAAAGCAATGTGGGTATGGAATCGGATTACAAATGTAACTCGCAGTGCGTGTTCGCCATGAGGACGGTTTGCAGGACGCGCTCTCACTTGATTGGGTAGACGTCATGGAGTGGCAGCAGCAATATCCCGGGATAATATTCACGAGAATGAGGCCCATAAATTCTGCAGGACCTAGATCAGCAAATGGACAGATCACGTATGCATAAAGTGTGCCTTCTTTAATTGTGTACCTTATACTTGCAGTCACTTGCGCTTTGAGAGGCAGGTCAGGGGTGGGGTGACCCAAGTCAGCCACAGGGGGGGATTCAGACCTGATCGCTGCTGAGCATTTTCACACAGCGTGCGATCGGGCACAAACTGCGCATGCACCGCAATGCGCAGGTGCGTCGCACGGATTCAAAGCGGATCACCGCTCAGAAATGGGTTTGTGCGACGGATCCGTTCGCACCGGCGATCGCAAGGAGATTGACAGGAAGAAGGCGTTTGTGGATGGCAACTGACCGTTTTCAGGGAGTGTCTGGAAAAACACAGGCGTGTCCATGTGTTAACAGGGAGTGTTCCTTACGTCAAATCCGGTCCCGGACAAACTGATGTGATCGCAGCGGCTGAGTAAGTCCTGGGCTGCGCAGAGACTGCACAAAATCTGTTTGTACAGCTCTGCTACACATGCGATCGTACACTTGCAGAGCTAAAATACACTCCCCTGTAGGCGGCGACTATCTGATCGCAGGGCTGCAAAAATCGCTTGCTAGCGATCAGGTCTGAATTAAGCCTACAGTCCGTAGAGTTGTGTCCTTTAATTTACATTTTTTTAGAGGTTGTATATCTGCTCATCCCGGAGGCCTGGTATCTTAACTTGATGATACTTATAGTCAGAGATTTTCCCAGGATGCATCTACAGTATATCAGTGGTTCTCCCACTGCGTGCCGTGGCACCCTGGGGTGCCTCGGGCACACTTGCAGGGGTGCCCCGGGTTTGTGGTTCAGGACCAATTCATATTATTTATGGTCAGTGTAATAGGCAAAACCAGTGCTGGTGGCTGCCAGTCACATAATATGTGGACACATAGAAGCAAGTCTTGTCCCTCACCACACAACTGACCCTAAGGATGACATACAGATGGGTCCACATTTATCATGACTTCTTTGCTGCGCCTAGGCACACCATAGTTTATTAACATAAGCCCTTCATCTATTGTTCTCAGCTGCAATACCATACAGAGAACAATACATCAGGGGATTAAGGCCCTCATTCTGAGTTGATCGCTCGCTAGCTGCTTTTAACAGCCGTGCATACGCTAGGCCGACGCCCTCTGGGAGTGTATCTTAGCTTAGCAGAAGTGCGAACGAAAGGATCGCAGTGCAACTACAAAAAAAATTTGTGCAGTTTCTGAGCAGCTCCAAACCTACTCCTAGCTCACGATCACTTCAGACTATTTAGTTCCTGATTTGACGTCACGAACACGCCCTGCGTTCGGGCAGCCACTCCTGCGTTTGTATCTGTCACGCCTGCGTTTTTACACACACTCCCCGAAAACGGTCAGTTACCTGCCAGAAACACCCACTTCCTGTCAATCACTCTGCGGCCAGCAGTGCGATTGAAAAGCGTCGCTAGACCTTGTGTGAAACCACTACGGCCGATGTGAAAGTACGTTGCGCCTGTGCGCATTGCGCCGCATGCGCAGAAGTGCCGCTTTTTTACCTAATCGCTGCGCTGCGAACGAAAACAGCTAACTAACAACTCTGAATGACCACCTAAGTCATGACTGACCTGGCTCAGTTAAATCCTATTAAAGGTCAAGATAAACATGGACCCATCTGTATAAACACAATTTACTTATTGAGAAATTTACAAAGAAATATTAAATTAGGAAACTTTTGGCCTACAGGTGGCGTCAAGAAAATTATGATACTCTAGGGCGTCGTGATTCAGAAAAGTTTGGGAACCCCTGATCAATACATTGATTTACAATTGCATACATTTTAAAGTACAGCCTCGGTGACTTCAGCGTATGGACGATTCTTTTCTTGCAGTGTAATTTAATATTTTACTTTTAACCCTAATATCAAAATCATAATCACCAAAACCAGTTCCACAACAAATAAGACTGCTGCACATTTATAAATGACGTTCAGTAAAAACATATTGATGATTACGTTTTACCTGTTATAAAATGTCCCAACATTACACTGCAGAGTACATAGGTGGTCATTCCGAGTTGATCGCTCGCTAGCAGTTTTTAGCAGCCGTGCAAACGCTATGCCGCCTCCCACTGGGAGTGTATTTTAGCTTAGCAGAAGTGTGAATGAAGGGATCGCAGAGCGGCTACAAAAAAATGTAGTGCAGTTTCAGAGTAGCTTCAGACCTACTCAGCGCTTGTGATCACGTCAGACTGTTCAGTTCCTGTTCTGACGTCACATACACGCACTGCGTTCGCCCAGCCACGCCTGCGTTTTTCCTGGCACTCCTGCGTTTTTCAGAACACTCCCTGAAAACGGTCAGTGGACACCCAGAAACGCCCTCTTCCTGTCAATCACTCTGCGGCCAGCAGTGCGAATGAAAAGCTTCGCTAGACCTTGTGTGAAACAACATCGTTCTTTGTAATAGTACGTTGCGCGTGCGCATTGCGCCGCATGCGCATAAGTGCAGTTTTTTTGCCTCATCGCTGCACAGCAAACGAATGCAGCTAGCGATCAGCTCGGTATGACCCCCTTAGACCAGGGGCAGGCGCTGGATTCTAGATTTTTCTTTTTTAAATGTTTGATTTTAGAATGATTGTTGCCAGCCCATAAAGGATACATAACTGGCATGTAACACGCTATAGCCTGCCCCAAACAAAATGCAGTACAGTATACTATTATATATTTGTATATATTATATGTATATTTAATATATATGCAAACATATACACATTTATATATATTATATATACATATACACTGTATGTCCTCTTTTAAACTAGGGTTGTTCCAAATTCATATTTTAAGATTTAGCCAAGTACCGTTACAAAGGAATCTAATCCCGAACGGAATTTTAGGCCAAATTTGCTTTATATTTAAGCAGTAGGAATTTTAGGGGTAACGCAGATCTGATCGCTGGGCTGCTGATTTTGCTGTCCTGCGTTCAGATAGTCGCCACCTTCCAGGGGGAGTGTAAATTTGCAGTGCAAGTGTGTGATCCCATGTGTAGCTGAGCTGCAAAAATCCACTTTGTGCAGTGTGTGCGCAGCCCAGGACTTACTCCTACAGTGCGTTGAGAACAGACAGATCAGGGCCGGAGCTGACGTCACACACCCTCACTGAAAACGCTTGGGCACGCCTGCGTTTTCCCAGACACTCCCAGAAAAGGGTCAGTTACCACCCACAAACGGCCTCTTCTGTCAATCACCTTGCGTACGCCCATGCGATTGGATTTTTCACACCATCCTCTCGCTGACCGGCGATGCCCGTTGTTGTCTGACGCGCGTGCGCATTGCGGTGCATACGCAAGCATAGTTAGGACCTGATCGCCCGCTGTGCGAAAACGCACAGCAGCTAGCAGCTCTGAATCACCCCCTTTATTAACGGTTATCAGCAGAATCATTGAATCTGTGTCTTGTGCACTAATATATGGTTTAGGTCTGTTTGGCTGTTTTATAAGGATTTGTCCAAACTGGGATCCGTGTAAGAACCCTTAGGTTCAGTCGAATTCCAAAACCAATCCAGAAATGGGCGTATGGCTTCCCTAACGGTCTCCTTTGTGTTGTGTCTTCCAGATGGGCTCAGCTGTATGAACAAGGAGCATGGCTGCGCTCACATATGCAGAGACATCCCAAGAGGCGGTGTAGCGTGTGACTGCAGACCGGGATTCGAGCTGGCAAAGAACCAGCGGGATTGTATATGTAAGTTACTGTAGTGGTCACGCACCCATCGCTGTGTATGTAAGTTACTGTACTGGCCACGCACCCAGCGCTGTGTATGTAAGTTACTGTACTGGCCACGCACCCAGCGCTGTGTATGTAAGTTACTGTACTAGTTATGCACCCAGCACTGTGTGTGTAAGTTACTGTACTGGCCACGCACCCAGCGCTGTATATGTAAGTTACTGTAGTGGTCACTCACCCAGCACTGTGTATGTAAGTTACTGTACTAGTCATGCACCCAGCACTGTGTATGTAAGTTACTATACTGGCCACGCACCCAGCACTGTATATGTAAGTTACTGTAGTGGTCACTCACCCAGCACTGTGTATGTAAGTTACTGTACTAGTCATGCACCCAGCACTGTGTATGTAAGTTACTATACTGGCCACGCACCCAGCACTGTGTATGTAAGTTACTATACTGGCCACGCACCCAGCACTGTGTATGTAAGTTACTGTACTGGCCACGCACCCAGCGCTGTGTATGTAAGTTACTGTACTGGTCACGCACCCAGCACTGTGTATGTAAGTTACTGTACTGGTCACGCACCCAGCACTGTGTATGTAAGTTACTGTACTGGCCACGCACCCAGCACTGTGTATGTAAGTTACTGTACTGGCCACGCACCCAGCACTGTGTATGTAAGTTACTGTACTGGCCACGCACCCAGCACTGTGTATGTAAGTTACTATACTGGCCACGCACCCAGCACTGTGTATGTAAGTTACTGTACTGGCCACGCACCCAGCGCTGTGTATGTAAGTTACTGTACTGGTCACGCACCCAGCACTGTGTATGTAAGTTACTGTACTGGTCACGCACCCAGCACTGTGTATGTAAGTTACTGTACTGGCCACGCACCCAGCACTGTGTATGTAAGTTACTGTACTGGTCACTCACCCAGCACTGTGTATGTAAGTTACTGTACTGGCCACGCACCCAGCACTGTGTATGTAAGTTACTGTACTGGCCACGCACCCAGCGCTGTATATGTAAGTTACTGTAGTGGTCACTCACCCAGCACTGTGTATGTAAGTTACTGTACTGGTCACTCACCCAGCACTGTGTATGTAAGTTACTGTACTGGCCACGCACCCAGCGCTGTGTATGTAAGTTACTGTACTGGTCACTCACCCAGCGCTGTATATGTAAGTTACTGTAGTGGTCACTCACCCAGCACTGTGTATGTAAGTTACTGTACTGGTCACTCACCCAGCACTGTGTATGTAAGTTACTGTACTGGCCACGCACCCAGCACTGTGTATGTAAGTTACTGTACTGGCCACGCACCCAGCGCTGTATATGTAAGTTACTGTAGTGGTCACTCACCCAGCACTGTGTATGTAAGTTACTGTACTGGTCACTCACCCAGCACTGTGTATGTAAGTTACTGTACTGGCCACGCACCCAGCGCTGTGTATGTAAGTTACTGTACTGGTCACTCACCCAGCGCTGTGTATGTAAGTTACTGTACTGGCCACGCACCCAGCGCTGTATATGTAAGTTACTGTAGTGGTCACTCACCCAGCACTGTGTATGTAAGTTACTGTACTGGTCACTCACCCAGCACTGTGTATGTAAGTTACTGTACTGGTCACTCACCCAGCACTGTGTATGTAAGTTACTGTACTGGCCACGCACCCAGCACTGTGTATGTAAGTTACTGTACTGGCCACGCACCCAGCGCTGTATATGTAAGTTACTGTAGTGGTCACTCACCCAGCACTGTGTATGTAAGTTACTGTACTGGTCACTCACCCAGCACTGTGTATGTAAGTTACTGTACTGGCCACGCACCCAGCGCTGTGTATGTAAGTTACTGTACTGGTCACTCACCCAGCGCTGTGTATGTAAGTTACTGTACTGGCCACGCACCCAGCGCTGTATATGTAAGTTACTGTACTGGCCACGCACCCAGCGCTGTGTATGTAAGTTACTGTACTGGCCACGCACCCAGCGCTGTGTATGTAAGTTACTGTACTGGCCACGCACCCAGCGCTGTGTATGTAAGTTACTGTACTGGTCACTCACCCAGCACTGTGTATGTAAGTTACTGTACTGGTCACGCACCCAGCACTGTGTATGTAAGTTACTGTACTGGTCACTCACCCAGCGCTGTATATGTAAGTTACTGTACTAGTCATGCACCCAGCACTGTATATGTAAGTTACTGTACTGGCCACGCACCCAGCGCTGTGTATGTTAAGGCCCATACACATTAGACGATGTCGCTCTGTGAGCGACATCGTCTAACGTTTCCCCCTCCCGGGCCGGCCGGTCGGCGGCCGCCTGTACGCACTGAGCGATATGACCGCTCATATCGCTCAGTGACGTCACGCCCCCGCCAGCCCTGCATGAAGGTCGTGGACGACAGTCCACATCCTTCATGCATGCCCTACCGACAGCGACGATCGTTGCCGACCCGCGGGGCCGCGCATCGGTCGTCGCTGGCGGCATACACACTTAACGATATAATAAGCGACGTCGCTCAAGGAGGGGGAAAATGAGCGACGTCGCTCATTATATCGTTAAGTGTGTATGGACCTTAAGTTACTGTACTGGCCACGCACCCAGCACTGTATATGTAAGTTACTGTACTGGCCACGTACCCAGCGCTGTGTATGTAAGTTACTGTACTGGCCACGCACCCAACACTGTATATGTAAGTTATTGTACTGGCCACGCACCCAGCACTGTGTATGTAAGTTACTGTACTGGCCACGCACCCAGCACTGTATATGTAAGTTACTGTACTGGCCACGCACCCAGCGCTGTGTATGTAAGTTACTGTACTGGCCACGCACCCAACACTGTATATGTAAGTTATTGTACTGGCCACGCACCCAGCACTGAGTATGTAAGTTACTGTACTGGCCACGCACCCAGCGCTGTGTATGTAAGTTACTGTACTGGTCACGCACCCAGTACTGTGTATGTAAGTTACTGTACTGGCCACGCACCCAGCACTGTATATGTAAGTTACTGTACAGGCCACACACCCAGCGCTGTGTATGTAAGTTACTGTACTGGTCACGCACCCAGTACTGTGTATGTAAGTTACTGTACTGGCCACGCACCCAGCACTGTGTATGTAAGTTACTATACTGGCCACGCACCCAGCGCTGTATATGTAAGTTACTGTACTGGTCACGCACCCAGCGCTGTGTATGTAAGTTACTGTACTGGCCACGCACCCAGCGCTGTATATGTAAGTTACTGTACTAGTCATGCACCCAGCACTGTGTATGTAAGTTACTATACTGGCCACGCACCCAGCGCTGTATATGTAAGTTACTGTACTAGTCATGCACCCAGCACTGTGTATGTAAGTTACTATACTGGCCACGCACCCAGCACTGTGTATGTAAGTTACTATACTGGCCACGCACCCAGCGCTGTGTATGTAAGTTACTGTACTGGTCACTCACCCAGCACTGTGTATGTAAGTTACTGTACTGGTCACTCACCCAGCACTGTGTATGTAAGTTACTATACTGGCCACGCACCCAGCGCTGTATATGTAAGTTACTGTACTGGTCACGCACCCAGCGCTGTATATGTAAGTTATTGTACTGGCCACGCACCCAGCGCGGTGTATGTAAGTTACTGTACTGGTCACGCACCCAGCGCTGTATATGTAAGTTATTGTACTGGTCACGCACCCAGCGCGGTGTATGTAAGTTACTGTACTGGCCACGTACCCAGCACTGTATATGTAAGTTACTGTACTGGCCACGCACCCAGCGCTGTGTATGTAAGTTACTGTACTGGCCACGCACCCAGCACTGTATATGTAAGTTACTGTACTGGCCACGTACCCAGCGCTGTGTATGTAAGTTACTGTACTGGCCACGCACCCAACACTGTATATGTAAGTTATTGTACTGGCCACGCACCCAGCACTGTGTATGTAAGTTACTGTACTGGCCACGCACCCAGCACTGTATATGTAAGTTACTGTACTGGCCACGCACCCAGCGCTGTGTATGTAAGTTACTGTACTGGCCACGCACCCAACACTGTATATGTAAGTTATTGTACTGGCCACGCACCCAGCACTGTGTATGTAAGTTACTGTACTGGCCACGCACCGAGCGCTGTGTATGTAAGTTATTGTACTGGCCACGCACCCAGCACTGTGTATGTAAGTTACTGTACTGGCCACGCACCCAGCGCTGTGTATGTAAGTTACTGTACTGGTCACGCACCCAGCGCTGTGTATGTAAGTTACTGTACTGGTCACGCACCCAGCACTGTGTATGTAAGTTACTGTACTGGTCACGCACCCAGCACTGTGTATGTAAGTTACTGTACTGGTCACGCACCCAGCGCTGTGTATGTAAGTTACTGTACTGGTCACGCACCCAGCACTGTGTATGTAAATTACTGTACTGGTCACTCACCCAGCACTGTGTATGTAAGTTACTGTACTGGTCACTCACCCAGCACTGTGTATGTAAATTACTGTACTGGTCACTCACCCAGCACTGTGTATGTAAGTTACTGTACTGGTCACTCACCCAGCACTGTGTATGTAAGTTACTGTACTGGTCACTCACCCAGCACTGTGTATGTAAGTTACTGTACTGGTCACTCACCCAGCACTGTGTATGTAAGTTACTGTACTGGCCACGCACCCAGCGCTGTGTATGTAAGTTACTGTACTGGCCACGCACCCAGCACTGTGTTTGTAAGTTACTGTACTGGCCACGCACCCAGCACTGTATATGTAAGTTACTGTACTGGTCACGCACCCAGCACTGTATATGTAAGTTACTGTACTGGCCACGCACCCAGCGCTGTGTATGTAAGTTACTGTACTGGTCACGCACCCAGCGCTGTGTATGTAAGTTACTGTACTGGTCACGCACCCAGCGCTGTGTATGTAAGTTACTGTACTGGTCACTCACCCAGCACTGTGTATGTAAATTACTGTACTGGTCACTCACCCAGCACTGTGTATGTAAGTTACTGTACTGGTCACTCACCCAGCACTGTGTATGTAAGTTACTGTACTGGCCACGCACCCAGCGCTGTGTATGTAAGTTACTGTACTGGTCACGCACCCAGCGCTGTATATGTAAGTTACTGTACTGGTCACTCACCCAGCACTGTGTATGTAAGTTACTGTACTGGTCACGCACCCACCGCTGTGTATGTAAGTTACTGTACTGGTCACGCACCCAGCACTGTATATGTAAGTTACTGTACTGGTCACTCACCCAGCACTGTGTATGTAAATTACTGTACTGGTCACTCACCCAGCACTGTGTATGTAAGTTACTGTACTGGTCACTCACCCAGCACTGTGTATGTAAGTTACTGTACTGGTCACTCACCCAGCACTGTGTATGTAAGTTACTGTACTGGTCACTCACCCAGCACTGTGTATGTAAGTTACTGTACTGGCCACGCACCCAGCGCTGTGTATGTAAGTTACTGTACTGGTCACGCACCCAGCACTGTATATGTAAGTTACTGTACTGGTCACTCACCCAGCACTGTGTATGTAAATTACTGTACTGGTCACTCACCCAGCACTGTGTATGTAAGTTACTGTACTGGTCACTCACCCAGCACTGTGTATGTAAGTTACTGTACTGGTCACTCACCCAGTGCTGTGTATGTAAGTTACTGTACTGGCCACGCACCCAGCGCTGTGTATGTAAGTTATTGTACTGGCCACGCACCCAGCGCTGTGTATGTAAGTTACTGTACTGGTCACGCACCCAGCACTGTATATGTAAGTTACTGTACTGGTCACTCACCCAGCACTGTGTATGTAAATTACTGTACTGGTCACTCACCCAGCACTGTGTATGTAAGTTACTGTACTGGTCACTCACCCAGCACTGTGTATGTAAGTTACTGTACTGGCCACGCACCCAGTGCTGTGTATGTAAGTTACTGTACTGGCCACGCACCCAGCGCTGTGTATGTAAGTTATTGTACTGGCCACGCACCCAGTGCTGTGTATGTAAGTTATTGTACTGGCCACGCACCCAGCGCTGTGTATGTAAGTTACTGTACTGGCCACGCACCCAGCACTGTGTACGTAAGTTACTGTACTGGTCATGCACCCAGCACTGTGTATGTAAGTTACTGTACTGGCCACGCACCCAGCGCTGTGTATGTAAGTTACTGTACTGGTCACTCACCCAGCACTGTGTATGTAAGTTACTGTACTGGCCACGCACCCAGCGCTGTGTATGTAAGTTACTGTACTGGCCACGCACCCAGCGCTGTGTATGTAAGTTATTGTACTGGTCACGCACCCAGTGCTGTGTATGTAAGTTATTGTACTGGCCACGCACCCAGCGCTGTGTATGTAAGTTACTGTACTGGCCACGCACCCAGCACTGTGTACGTAAGTTACTGTACTGGTCATGCACCCAGCACTGTGTATGTAAGTTACTGTACTGGCCACGCACCCAGCGCTGTGTATGTAAATTACTGTACTGGTCACGCACCCAGCGCTGTGTATGTAAGTTATTGTACTGGTAACGCACCCAGCACTGTGTATGTAAGTTACTGTACTGGCCACGCACCCAGCACTGTGTATGTAAGTTACTGTACTGGCCACGCACCCAGCACATTATGCAGAGCAGGTTGCCGGTAATGTGTCCTATTCCCAGTTATAGGGGCAGTTACCAGGACAGCAGTGCCCAGTAATGCCTGGGTGTAGGGGATAGGGATAAAGGGTTAGGAACAGATCATAGTTTGAATCTTCTGTGTTTTTAACCATAATCTGACAAAAACGTCCTGTGGGAACTACAAAGGCACCAAATACCATCGGAGCGATAATATAACCGGACAGCTTTACTGCATCAATTACACTTATATTACAGTCGTTCCCTTTTAAGAAAAGTGGCTGTTAAATGGCTGCATCTGGAGGAGGGAGGGTAATATTAAATAAAGTAGGTGAAGGAGGAGATGTTTCGACAGGCTTGGGAGAGGGACTGGAGATAAGTGGGAGTTTGGGGTCTGATGAATGGGGCGATCACACAGGGGGTCGTGTAAACAGCAGCGAGTGCTGGAGTGTGGAGAAAATATCTGTCATAACAACACTGCCATGTGCTCCCCATACAGCAAACGCTTCCTCTAAGAGCTGATAACAGGGACAATAGCCGCCTCCACTGGGTCCCTCTGCTCTGGAACCTCAGGTATTCCTGGTGCATCATGTGCTCCCCATACAGCAAACGCTTCCTGTAAGAGGTGATAACAGGGACAATAGCCGCCTCCGCTGGGTCCCTCTGATCTGGAACCTCAGGTATTCCTGGTGCATCATGTGCTCCCCATACAGCAAACGCTTCCTGTAAGAGGTGATAACAGGGACAATAGCCGCCTCCGCTGGGTCCCTCTGCTCTGGAACCTCAGGTATTCCTGGTGCATCATGTGCTCCCCATACAGCAAACGCTTCCTGTAAGAGGTGATAACAGGGACAATAGCAGCCTCCGCTGGGTCCCTCTGCTCTGGAACCTCAGGTATTCCTGGTGCATCATGTGCTCCCCATACAGAAAACGCTTCCTGTAAGAGGTGATAACAGGGACAATAGCCGCCTCCGCTGGGTCCCTCTGATCTGGAACCTCAGGTATTCCTGGTGCATCATGTGCTCCCCATACAGCAAACGCTTCCTGTAAGAGGTGATAACAGGGACAATAGCAGCCTCCGCTGGGTCCCTCTGCTCTGGAACCTCAGGTATTCCTGGTGCATCATGTGCTCCCCATACAGAAAACGCTTCCTGTAAGAGGTGATAACAGGGACAATAGCCGCCTCCGCTGGGTCCCTCTGCTCTGGAACCTCAGGTATTCCTGGTGCATCATGTGCTCCCCATACAGCAAACGCTTCCTGTAAGAGGTGATAACAGGGACAATAGCAGCCTCCGCTGGGTCCCTCTGCTCTGGAACCTCAGGTATTCCTGGTGCATCATGTGCTCCCCATACAGAAAACGCTTCCTGTAAGAGGTGATAACAGGGACAATAGCCGCCTCCGCTGGGTCCCTCTGCTCTGGAACCTCAGGTATTCCTGGTGCATCATGTGCTCCCCATACAGCAAACGCTTCCTGTAAGAGGTGATAACAGGGACAATAGCAGCCTCCGCTGGGTCCCTCTGCTCTGGAACCTCAGGTATTCCTGGTGCATCATGTGCTCCCCATACAGAAAACGCTTCCTGTAAGAGGTGATAACAGGGACAATAGCCGCCTCCGCTGGGTCCCTCTGCTCTAGAACCTCAGGTATTCCTGGTGCATCATGTGCTCCCCATACAGAAAACGCTTCCTGTAAGAGGTGATAACAGGGACAATAGCAGCCTCCGCTGGGTCCCTCTGATCTGGAACCTCAGGTATTCCTGGTGCATCATGTGATCCCCGTACAGCAAACGCTTCCTCTAAGACATGATAACAGGCAGCCTCCATTTTCCTGGGTGAAAAATGTAATATACAGTACATTAATGATATGATAGATCCTCTCTTCTCATTAATACATTAATCACCATCAGCATCTTCTCTTCCCTCTATACACTATACACAGGGACAGCACTAGTGTATGCGGGGGGCGGGGGCGCAATCAGAGGCTCACCATAGTTTTCACAAGTGCTCGGAAGCTGACAGACATTTGTATTGGATGAAGCCTCCTTACTCCAAATCGGAATCCCCCTTCCTTTATTACTCAGAGACCTCCTTCATTGTATCTCTTCAGGAACCTGTCCTCTGTGGAATAATGTATTCTGCATGTTCCGGGATATGGGATGTAAATCTATTCTACATGTAACCTTGTTATTTCTGATTCCCACAAATTCTGAAGTGAAAAATGCCCCAGATTTACTCCATATGTGTAGCATAAACAAAAACTCTCACGTAAAGTAGAACGCCAGTGGCGTAAATCTCGTAGTTCAAGTGACTTTCCCACATATAAGACCGTGTACCACTCTAATCGTAACGCTCTGGACACTGCCAAACAAACATATTTCCAATCTCTCATCTCTGCTCAAGCCTCTAACCCCATGCGACTTTTTAATACATTTAAATCACTTCTTGTCCTTCTCTCAATCAACCCACCAGCCACTGTCAGGGAGCAAGTTCTTGCTTCCTATTTTAAGAACAAGATTGATAAGATCCGAAATGAAATGGTATGCTCTTCCACAGTCAGTGACCTGCTCAATTCCCTGCCTGAACCCTCTAACACCTTCTCTTCATTTGATCCCACAAATGAAGATGAAGTATCTGCACTCTTCTCATTTGCCTACTCTACTACCTCTCCCCTTGGGCGGGATGTACTAAACGAAAAATGCGGTAAACTCCCTGTTTACCGCATTTTCCGGATGTACTAACCCCCGGCCGGCAGGACAGCGCTGCGGTGGGGTACGCCAGCTTTAGCTGACGTACCCCATAGAAGCCTATGGGCTTCTCTCCGCGGCGCTGTGTGAGGGATCCGATCGGATCCCTCCCAGCATGCCCTGCGGCCGCCCCCGTCACCCCGCGCATGCGCAGACTGACTTCTGGGGCCGAATTTCCGGAAGTCAGGCTGCCGCTGCGCATCGCGGAGGACAGCTCTTATCGGAAGAGCTGTCCTCCGCAATGCTGATCGCATATGTTAGTACATATGCGATCAGCAACGTAGCGCAGGGCGGCGATGTACATTAGTACATCCCGCCCCTTGACTCTATACCCTCACAAATTAGTAAAGCTCTGTCTGCTGTGCTCATCCCAACCTTAACTAAAATCTGTAATCTCTCTGTTTACTGGTATCTTTCCTTCTCTGTACAAGCATGCAGTGATTACTCCCATTCTGAAAAAAAAAAAAAAATTCTGACCCTAACTCTTTCTCAAACTACCGTCCCATCTCTCAGCTCCCATGTCTCTCCAAGCTACTTGAGAGACTTACCTACACTCGCCTTACACACTTTCTTAACTCGCACAGCTTATTGGACCCACTTCAGTCAGGATTTCTTTATCATCCACTAGGGGTCACTGGAGTACTCTTGGGATATGGACGGGCTTCCGTAGGAACAGCACTGAATATTTAAATTTAGAACACTCCACCCCTCCATATCCCCGAGTACCTCTCAGTGTTTTTTCTGTGCTCGAAGTAGTAACAGCTCTGTGGCTCAGGTCACAATTACTTTGAATTATTTTTATTTTTATTTTTTTTTCTATTTTACACATCCCTTTCCCCCTTCCAAAAGGCAGGGTCAGGGATAGTGCAGCTGCTGATAGCAGCAGGGGCGTGTCGGGCCTCTCTGAAAGAGCTCCCTCACAGCCACACACCCATCCTGCAGGCTGGCCGGCGCTTACTAAGAAGCCCCGTCGGAGCCTCATCACAGACAACAATTGCAGGTATGTGAGTGGGGAGAACGGGGCGGTCAGCTTCCGCTGCCGCCCCGAGGTGTGGGGAAGGCGCTGGTGTCTTTCGGCTGACTGCCGCCCGCCGCAGTTGCTCCGGCCGCCGGGTAACATAGCCGCCCGCTGTCCTACACTGCTCCCGCGTCTCTGAAGTCGGGTCCGGCCGCCGCTTCTCCCGCTGCTCCGGCGCTTCTTACAATACCCGCGTCTCTCAACGGGTCCACCCGCCGCTTCTCCCGCACCTCCGGCCGCCGCTTGATCCGCTGCTGCCCGTGTCTCATAGCGCTGACATGCGCTCCCAGTCTTCCAGGTCCCGGGGTGCCCGCTGCCCGGCCCGCACTGCACGCTATGGAGCAGATGCGAGGGGGGGGGGAAAGGACAGCAGCAACAGGCTGTTGGTAGTACAGCACACATTTATATAACTATATAATGATGTTTATACTGGCAGGGAGGCTGTTTTATAATGATTACACAGGCTGTTAATAATATCAGTATGAAACTACACTGTGATTATATGTATAAGCATGGGGGCCATTTTAACCATGCTTCCTGTGTCTTCCTGCTGTGATTCCAGAAAGTTCCAGTACTACATCTCTACTCCACCGGAGGCGCAGGGGTGTTAGTGGGAATTTGGGATCACATTTCATAGTACTGGCCACGTGTACTGCACTTGGCCAGATATATATACAGAGACACCTTACTGCTATTTTACTGAGTCGTGCAAGTGTCTGTTTTTTGTGTATTGTATTGTCTGTCGCCATAATGAGTAATGCACCAGCAAAAACTAAAAAGCATAATTGCAAAGTCTGTAACAGTGTGTTACCGGATGGATCTACCACATGTACAGTATGTTTTGTGAATTCGGTTCAGAATGCCATTTCTGCTCCAGTTTTACAACCAATGTCCTCACCGGACCCTCCGTGGGGTATGTTAGTAAATGTACTAGATAGGTTACAATCAGAATTGACCGCCGCTCGTCAGGAGCGGGAAACGGCAAGATCTGAGTCTAGGGTGAGACCGCCAGAACTACCGGAGGCGTCTCAGCCTTGCGTAAGGTCCAAATCCATTTTGGGTAAACGGGATAAATTTCATATGTCTTATGATTTTCCAGTGTCTGCTATGTTGCATTCTGACGATTCCATGCCAGACCTCACGGAACAAGATGAGGGTGAGGAGGGCGAAGTGGAGTCAGATGGCGAGGATTTTAACAGTTCCGGCATTGATGATCTCATCAGAGCGGTACGTCAGTCTCTGAAGTTTACTGAAACTGAGGAGCCTCTCACAAATGATCAGGTCGTATTTACTAAACGACAAAAAACTCCAATAAGTTTTCCTGTGTCGGAATCCCTTAATCAGATGTTAGTAGAAACACGACAGAATCCAGATAAACGGTTTTCTATACCTCGCAGATTTAAGTCTAGTTACCCGTTTCCAGACTCGGTAACATGTACATGGGAGAATCCACCAATAGTGTCAAAGCTTACCAAGAAATTAACCATACCAGTGCCAGCAGCTACTACGCTTAAAGACCCTTCAGATCGCAAGATAGAAACTATGCTAAAATCCATGTATGTAGCAGCAGGTGTGATGCTGAGACCTGGATTGGTTGGCATTTGGGTCACTAAGGCACTCATAATATGGCTTACAGAACTCAAATCTGCTTTACATGACGAAAACCTGATAATTCTTGTAAATCAAATGATTGAGGCTGTAGAGTATCTCTGTACAGCGTCTACTGACGTCTGTCAGCTCACTTCTCGTATTTCATCGTCGCTAGTTACGGCACGAAGAGCACTCTGGCTGCGTGCTTATCATGCGGAGGCAGAGGTCAAACGAGGTATAGAGGCGTTGCCTTACGATGGCAAGAAGTTGTTTGGTCCTGAATTGGACGCATGGATTGCTGAGGCTACGGGAGGTAAGTCTGTTTTCTTACCATTGCCTCCACCGGTATCAAGAAGAAGGTACGCTGGACCTTCGTTCAAATCCTTTAGACCTCAGCCCTTTCGAGGACGTGGCAGAGGAACAGCCACGCCTGCTAGACGTGGTCGCGGACGTGGTTTCCAACAAACCAACACAACTCGCCAGGACGCTAAGGTTACCGACAAGCCAGTGGCATGACGGGCTACCAGCCCATCTCGGTTCTCCGATTGTGGGAGCACGCCTTCAGAAGTTCCATTTGGCGTGGTTCCACACATCCGCGGATGGGTGGATCCGCAATTTAGTGTTAAAAGGTTACAAAATAGAGTTCGACTGTCTTCCGCCTCTGCGGTTTTTCAAGACAGGATTGCCTCTGTCGGACGACAAGAGGACGGTTCTGCAAATTGCCATTCAGTCCGTACTGGATTCGGCAGTTTTGATTCCGGTCCCTGTACACCAACAGGGTCAGGGTTATTATTCAAGTCTGTTTGTGGTACCGAAGCCGGATGGCTCAGTCAGACCAATATTGAACTTAAAGGGTCTCAATCAGTACGTAACTTACTACAGATTCAAAATGGAGTCTCTGCGTTCGGTGATTGCGGGTTTAGAGCCAAAGGAATTTATGATTGCGCTAGATCTCAAGGATGCGTACTTACACATTCCAATTTGGCAGCCTCATCAGAAATTCTTACGGTTTGCAATACGCCAGAACCATTACCAGTTTCAGGCTCTACCGTTTGGCCTGTCATCAGCGCCACGGGTGTTCACCAAAGTGATGTCTGTGATGATAGCTCATCTCAGATCCCTGGGAGTAACAATAGTTCCGTATTTAGACGATCTGCTCATCAAAGCTCCGTCTCAACAGATGCTTCTCCAACATGCGCTGCTAACATACAATGTACTGGTTCACCACGGTTGGATTGTCAACTTCAAGAAATCACATCTAATTCCGTCTCAACGCCTTCAATTCCTAGGTATGATTCTCGATACGGTCAATCAAAGAATTTACCTACCACAGCAGAAAGTACAAATTCTACGCCATCTAGTACAATTAGTGCTCAAGCCACGCACAGTGTCGGTACACTTGTGCATTCGCCTCTTACAAACAATGGTGGCAGCTTTCGAATCGCTTCAGTTCGGAAGATTTCACTCGCGTCCATTTCAACTGAATGTGCTCGCCCAGTGGTCGGGTTCGCATCTGCAGATTCACCACAGGGTGAGGTTGTCGCCAAGGGCAAGAGTATCTCTGCTCTGGTGGCTCAAGGAACACAATTTAACCGCAGGAAGACGGTTCGGAGGCTGGAATTGGATAATTCTAACTACGGACGCCAGTCTCAGAGGTTGGGGAGCGGTAATTCAAAATTGTCAGCTCCAGGGTCTCTGGGCGGATCACGAGAAATTGCTGTCTATAAATGTCCTAGAACTCCGCGCAATTTACAATGCGCTACGACAAGCAGTGCACATGCTTCGCTCTCAGCCTGTCCAAGTGCAGTCAGACAATGCGACGGCGGTCGCATACATCAACAAACAAGGAGGAACGAGAAGCCGCATGGCAATGCGGGAAGTAGCTCGTATCCTCAATTGGGCGGAATGCCACCAGGTGATATTGTCGGCAGTGTTCATTCCGGGAGTGGACAACTGGGAAGCGGATTATCTCAGTCGTCGGGATTTTCATCCAGGCGAATGGGCATTAAATCCAGAAGTGTTTCACATGTTGGTTCAGAGATGGGGTTATCCTCAGGTGGACCTGATGGCGTCTCGACACAATCACCAAACGTTCCAGTATGTGTCCAGAACAAGAGATCCAAAGGCAGTGGCAGTGGATGCTCTCACTGTCGCGTGGCCGTACAGTCTTGTGTATCTGTTTCCACCGTTTCCGTTGCTCCCTCTGGTGCTAAAACGAATTAAAAGAGAGTCCGTCACAGTCATACTAGTGGCGCCTCATTGGCCTCGGAGAGCTTGGTTCTCGGATCTCCGAGGACTACTCGCAGACGATCCTTGGCCGCTCCCACTACGTCCAGACCTGTTACAACAGGGTCCGTTCCTTTACCCCGATTTAGCGCGGCTGCGTTTGACGGGGTGGCTGTTGAGACCGCCCTCTTAAGAAGAGAGGGCATTCCAGATTCGGTTATACCAACCATGTTACGAGCTAGGAAGCCGTTTACGGCAGCTCATTATTACAGAATATGGCGTGCCTATATAGGTTGGTGTGAAGCTCGTAAGTTTCCGACATCATCTTTCAAGTTATCCCGCCTTTTGTTGTTTCTACAAACAGGGTTAGATGGAGGACTGCGTTTATCTACACTAAAGGTGCAGGTATCTGCTTTGTCAATTTACTTTCAAAGACGATTGGCTCTATTGCCGTCTATACGCACTTTTCTCCAAGGTGTCCTCAGAGTACAGCCTCCATTCATTCCACCTACAGCGCCATGAGACTTGAATCTGGTTTTAGAGTTCTTACAGTCTTCATATTTTGAACCCTTACAGCAAGTGGATATAAAGTTTCTCACTTGGAAAACAATTTTTCTTCTAGCCTTAGCTTCGGCAAGGCGTGTTTCGGATTTGGGGGCCTTGTCATGCAAGTCACCGTATTTGGTGTTTCATGATGACAGAGCGGAACTTCGGACGAATCCCGCTTTCTTACCAAAGGTAGTGTCATCTTTTCACATCAATCAACCAATAGTAGTTCCTGTGTTGACAGTACATTCTGGAACTCTGGATGTGGTACGCGCATTACGCGTTTATGTATCCCGAACGTCTTCAGTTCGTAAGACGGATACGTTGTTTGTTCTCTATGATGCTGCCAAGATGGGTTGGCCAGCGTCTAAACAAACCTTATCCAGATGGATAAAACTGACCATACGTCAGGCTTACCTTCATGCTAGGTTACAACCGCCTACGCAGGGCCGGTGCTAGTGTGTTCGGCGCCCCCCTGCAAATAATACATTTGCGCCCTCCCATCCGTAAAAAAGGGATAGTGCGCACTGCAAAAAGGGGTGTGGTCACAAAAGGAAGGGGCGTGGCCACAATGGTACCCACAATTCAAATTACGCAACACAATATTACAATCTTATGCACATTAACCCAAACGTAGTGTCCCTGATTCATATTATGCCACATAATAGTGCCCCTTATTCACATTTAAAATCGATGACAGGGCCGGTTCTAGATCTTGAAGAGCTCAGGGCAACAGTTTCCTTTGGCCATGCTCAGAATAGGAACAGTGTGCGCCGAAGGCGCGCGCCAAAAATATAGGGCCACAGAATAGTACCAGTTCACATAACCCCACGCAGTAGTGTCCGTTAGTCACATAACCCCGCACAGTAGTGTCCATTAGTCACATTACACCACACAGTAGTGTCCGTTTGTCACATTACACCGCACAGTAGTGTCCGTTAGTCACATTACACCGCACAGTAGTGTCCATTAGTCACATTACACCACACAGTAATGTCCGTTTGTCACATTACACCGCACAGTAGTGTCCGTTAGTCCCATTACACCGCACAGTAGTGTCCGTTAGTCACATTACACCGCACAGTAGTGTCCGTTAGTCACATAACCCCGCACAGTAGTGTCCATTAGTACATTACACCACACAGTAGTGTCCGTTTGTCACATTACACCGCACAGTAGTGTCCGTTAGTCCCATTACACCACACAGTAGTGTCCGTTAGTCACATTACACCGCACAGTAGTGTCCGTTTGTCACATTAAACCGCACAGTAGTGTCCGTTAGTCCCATTACACCACACAGTAGTGTCCGTTAGTCACATTACACCGCACAGTAGTGTCCGTTAGTCACATTACACCGCACAGTAGTGTCCATTAGTCACATTACACCGCACAGTAATGTCCGTTAGCCACATTACACCGCACAGTAATGTCCGTTAGTCACATTACACCGCACAGTAGTGTCCGTTAGTCACATTACACCGCACAGTAGTGTCCGTTAGTCACATTACACCGCACAGTAGTGTCCGTTAGTCACATAACCCCGCACAGTAGTGTCCATTAGTACATTACACCACACAGTAGCGTCCGTTTGTCACATTACACCGCACAGTAGTGTCCGTTAGTCCCATTACACCACACAGTAGTGTCCGTTAGTCACATTACACCGCACAGTAGTGTCCGTTAGTCACATTACACCGCACAGTAGTGTCCGTTAGTCACATTACACCGCACAGTAATGTCCGTTAGTCACATTACACCGCACAGTAGTGTCCGTTAGTCACATTACACCGCACAGTAGTGTCCGTTAGTCACATTACACCGCACAGTAGTGTCCGTTAGTCACATAACCCCGCACAGTAGTGTCCATTAGTACATTACACCACACAGTAGTGTCCGTTTGTCACATTACACCGCACAGTAGTGTCCGTTAGTCCCATTACACCACACAGTAGTGTCCGTTAGTCACATTACACCGCACAGTAGTGTCCGTTAGTCACATTACACCGCACAGTAGTGTCCGTTAGTCACATTACACCGCACAGTAATGTCCGTTAGTCACATTACACCGCACAGTAGTGTCCGTTAGTCACATTACACCGCACAGTAGTGTCCGTTAGTCACATTACACCGCACAGTAGTGTCCGTTAGTCACATAACCCCGCACAGTAGTGTCCATTAGTACATTACACCACACAGTAGTGTCCGTTTGTCACATTAAACCGCACAGTAGTGTCCGTTAGTCCCATTACACCGCACAGTAGTGTCCGTTAGTCACATTTCACCGCACAGTAGTGTCCGTTAGTCACATTACACCGCACAGTAATGTCCGTTAGTCACATTACACCGCACAGTAGTGTCCGTTAGTCACATTACACCGCACAGTAGTGTCCGTTAGTCACATTACACCGCACAGTAGTGTCCGTTAGTCACATTACACCGCACAGTAGTGTCCGTTAGTCACATAACCCCGCACAGTAGTGTCCATTAGTACATTACACCACACAGTAGTGTCCGTTTGTCACATTACACCGCACAGTAGTGTCCGTTAGTCCCATTACACCACACAGTAGTGTCCGTTAGTCACATTACACCGCACAGTAGTGTCCGTTAGTCACATTACACCGCACAGTAGTGTCCGTTAGTCACATTACACCGCACAGTAATGTCCGTTAGTCACATTACACCGCACAGTAGTGTCCGTTAGTCACATTACACTGCACAGTAATGTCCGTTAGTCACATTACACCGCATAGTAGTGTCCGTTAGTCACATTACACCGCACAGTAGTGTCCGTTAGTCACATTACACCGCACAGTAATGTCCGCTAGTCACATTACACCGCACAGTAGTGTCCGTTAGTCACATTACACCGCACAGTAGTGTCCGTTAGTCACATTACACCGCACAGTAGTGTCCGTTATTCACATTACACCGCACAGTAGGGTCCGTTATTCACATTACACCGCACAGTAGTGTCCGTTAGTCACATTACACCGCACAGTAGTGTCCGTTAGTCACATAACCCCGCACAGTAGTGTCCATTAGTACATTACACCACACAGTAGTGTCCGTTTGTCACATTAAACCGCACAGTAGTGTCCGTTAGTCCCATTACACCACACAGTAGTGTCCGTTAGTCACATTTCACCGCACAGTAGTGTCCGTTAGTCACATTACACCGCACAGTAATGTCCGTTAGTCACATTACACCGCACAGTAGTGTCCGTTAGTCACATTACACCGCACAGTAGTGTCCGTTAGTCACATTACACCGCACAGTAGTGTCCGTTAGTCACATTACACCGCACAGTAGTGTCCGTTAGTCACATAACCCCGCACAGTAGTGTCCATTAGTACATTACACCACACAGTAGTGTCCGTTTGTCACATTACACCGCACAGTAGTGTCCGTTAGTCCCATTACACCACACAGTAGTGTCCGTTAGTCACATTACACCGCACAGTAGTGTCCGTTAGTCACATTACACCGCACAGTAGTGTCCGTTAGTCACATTACACCGCACAGTAATGTCCGTTAGTCACATTACACCGCACAGTAGTGTCCGTTAGTCACATTACACTGCACAGTAATGTCCGTTAGTCACATTACACCGCATAGTAGTGTCCGTTAGTCACATTACACCGCACAGTAGTGTCCGTTAGTCACATTACACCGCACAGTAATGTCCGCTAGTCACATTACACCGCACAGTAGTGTCCGTTAGTCACATTACACCGCACAGTAGTGTCCGTTAGTCACATTACACCGCACAGTAGTGTCCGTTATTCACATTACACCGCACAGTAGGGTCCGTTATTCACATTACACCGCACAGTAGGGTCCATTAGTCACATTACACCGCACAGTAGTACCCTTATACACCTTACGCCAGGCATGTCCAAACTGCGGCCCTCCAGCTGTTGTGAAACTACATATCCCAGCATGCCCTGACACAGTTTTGCTGTCAGTGAATGCTAAAGCTGGGTCAGAGCATGCTGGGATGTGTAGTTTCTCAACAGCTGGAGGGCCGCAGTTTGGACATGCCTGCCTTACGCCATACAGGAGAGCCGCTGTTACACATTACGCCAGAGTAGAGCCCATTATACACATTATGAAGGTCATTGAGACCCCGCTGTAATAGCGGCCCTCAGCGCAGTTTGCCAGTGGCAGCAAACTGTGCATGTGCAGTGGGTATGAGGCCACACACATTGCGGTCGCTTCCCCAATGGATGCGACCACAATGTGATTGATAGGCGACAGCGTAGCGGAGTTAAGGTGTTGCGGGGGTGACGCTGGTAAAAAAAGGGGGTAGGCCGGGACGTCACACACAGCCGCTCCCATAAAAAAATGGCTGCTGACCAGGCTTCACTGCCAGGGGTCAACCTTAGATCAGATGCGTCCGCAATCAAATTGCGGATGCATCGGGAGGCGGCGCCACACATGCTGGGCGGCCTTGCCTTGTGCTGGGCGGCCCTCAGCATGTGCAGAGATGAACGCAGATCTGGCTGCATATACACTATCTGCATTCATCTTTGAATAACCCCCTATGCCAGGTACAGCCACTCATTCCCTCCACAGTGCAGCCCCGTTACCTGCAGGAGGTCCCGGCGCTGGCGCTGCTCCTCCTCTCCCTTCTCCGCCTTCTTGCAGGCTCCGTTACTTCAGCGGCTGTAGGATGTCGGCAGTGATGATGGGGGGGGGGGGAGCGGGTACTAATTACCCAGGCCTGGGACTTATAGAGTGGCCCAGCATGGACCCTGGTCTGCCACACTCCCACCACTATCCCTCTTTACTGGGCAGCAGCATATTGCTGAGCCTCTGCATGTTACTGTATAGGTGCGGTGGGAGGCGGAGGGTGCTCACACTGTTCATGTTTCTACTCCAAATTTACCCTGCCAGAGGGCTGGCCAGGGGCTCAGGGATCATCAGGCGCCATAAAGATTAAAAAAATAATAATAACTTTTTCCATAAGGGGGCGTGGCCACGCCTCCCGCGATTAGGCCACGCCCCCAATACAGTTCGGAATGGCGGCGGCAGCAGAGTTGTGTGAGGGGTGAGTCACTCTGCACAGTGCCTGCAGTCTCACTGGGGAGGAGGAGAGGAGGGAGCCACGCTACCCGCTGCCAGTGCCGCTACCTGTCATCCAGACTGACAGGCGCAGCGGCAGGGTAGCAGAGCAGGGAGAGCACCTCTTCACCTCAGCGCCTCCCTGCAATGCATACCCTTGCTGAGCGGGTAGCGCCGGCTCTGCGCCTACGTCAGTAACCGCTCATTCCACACGTTCTGTGGGAACTTCATGGGCAGCTGGTCGGGGAGCTTCTACGACGCAGCTTTGCCGTGCGGCTACATGGTCTTCAGTGCACACGTTTGTGCGCTTTTACAAGTTTGATACGTTTGCGGCATCAGCATCTAGCTTTGGCCGCCTAGTGTTACAAGTGCCAAACAGCTCTCCCGCCCACGGGGGAAGCTTTGGTACGTCCCAAGAGTACTTCAGTGACCCCTAGTGGATGATAAAGAAAATAGGATTTTGGTACTTACCACCAGGTAAATCCTTTTCTTTGAATCCATAGGGGGCACTGGACGCCCACCCAGAGCAGTTTTACTTAGTTGTGGTGAGTTCTGAGGATCTTATGGTAACACACTTTCACCGACTGGTTCAAATTACAAGTGCTGGTTAGGGTGTCAACTGTTTAGTTGTCAGTAACGTTATGTGTCAACTTCGTTATTGTCCGTTATGTTATATGTAATACTCCAAACCTCTCTATAGTTCCTGTTCGGCTCAGTAAAAAACACTGAGAGGTACTCGGGGATATGGAGGGGTGGAGTGTTCTAAATTTAAATATTCAGTGCTGTTCCTACGGAAGCCCGTCCATATCCCAAGAGTACTCCAGTGCCCCCTATGGATTCAAAGAAAAGGATTTACCTGGTAAGTACCAAAATCCTATTTTCGCACCCAACACACTTCAGTTCTTTCGGATTTCAGTATCATCTGTACACAGATGATACTCAAATCTACCTTTCCTCCCCAGATTTGTCACCATCTGTATTGGGCCGTGTCACTGAATGCCTTTCTGCCATTTCATCTTGGATGATATCTCACCACCTCAAACGTAATATTTCCAAAACAGAATTAATTATATTTCCACCGGCAAATAGTAGTTACCAACCTCATATCTCTGTCACTGTTAATAACTCAACAATCATCCCTACCCCACAAGCTCGCTGCCTAGGTGTCATTCTTGACTCTGAACTGTCCTTTGTTCCCCACATTCAATCTGTCTCAAGATCATGTTACATACATCTAAGAAACATATCCAAAATACGACCATATCTTACACAAGACACAGCAAAAACTCTAATCCATGCTCTCATTATCTCCCGCATTGATTATTGTAATAGTCTCCTGACCGGTCTTCCCAAACATAGGCTCTCACCACTACAATCCATTCTGAATGCAGCTGCGAGGCTAATCTTCCTCACTAGACATTCATCGTCTGCAGATCCGCTCTGTCAGTCCCTCCATTGGTTACCGGTATTCTACCGCATTAAATATAAAATACTTTTACTTACATACAAGGCTATTAACCAAACTGCACCAACATACATCTCTTCACTCATCTCAAAATATCTCCCTGCCCGACCTCTCCGCTCTGCACAAGATCTACGTCTCTCATCCACACGCATTACTTGTTCACACTCAAAATTACAGGACTTTATCCGGGCTTCACCCACTCTGTGGAATTCCCTCCCACGCACAATAAGACTTGCCTCTAGTGTCCAAACCTTTAAACGTTCCCTGAAAACTCACCTCTTCAGACAAGCCTATCAAATTCCAGACCCACACACATAACCGTCAGTGCTTCCCTATCCAATTACATCCTCTCTGTACAGTCCACATAACATCACATATCTTGTCTTTCTTTACTCTCACACCCTCCTGACACTTGGCCAATATTGCTGGGTGATCATATCATACAACCCATTAAGAACCTAGCAATCTGGTGAACCATTATACAATATGTAGCATCTATCCTTGTGTATCAATGCCTATTTCCCTATAGATTGTAAGCTTGCGAGCAGGGTCTTCCTACCTCTATGTCTGTCTGTTTTTACCCAGTTTTGTTCTATTACTGTTGTTATAATTGTAAAACACAACGGAATATGTTGCGCTATATAAGAAACTGTTAATAAATACATAAGCATAAAAAGTTAAACATATGTCATGTGCAGCAAATAGTGGAATTCCGACAGTAACACACTTATACTCCTACTTATAATATTTGTGCTCCCTGTTATACATTTGCTCAGTGGAGATTTATAGGTCTCTGCATTTATGTTACTGTATTGCTATATTCATTGTAACCACTCATTTCTCTGTGCTCTGCTGACAGTGACCTGTAACCACGGAAACGGAGGATGTCAACACATGTGCAATGAAACCGACGTCGGCCCTGTTTGCGTATGTCACCCAAAGTACACCGTGCACACGGACGGCAAGGCCTGCGACGGTCAGTGTGATTATTAATGTTATCATAAATTATTATACTGGCGTACGTTAACTGTAGCAATTGAGATTCTAGACGTGCGCCCCATTAAATTGTAAATATATATGGCACTTGCATTTATCCTGATGAAGGGGAGGTGGTCCCCGAAACGTTGAGATTGCGCTAATACACGTTGTTGCATGATTTGAAGTCTCTTAAGTGCCGCCTCGCCATTTCATCATCTTTCTGTTAGCAGTTAGCGGTGTCCATCAGCCAGTGCTGAAAATCAGACAATACGAGCTATGTTCATGAAACGTTTCTCATCCTTTAGAGCAGGGGTTGTTCATAGTGGAGTTTTGCGAATACTGAGCAGCGGGCGGTCAGGCAGGTGTGGATGTGGGTGGGCAAGGAAAGCTGTGTATGCAGGCGGGAACTGGAAGATGTGTGTGCAGGTGGGTGGGCTGGCTGGGTGGTGATATGCGGCGTCCGTGACTTATGATATCACACCGCCGCATCTTCAAGGCATACGTCACGGCCGGAGCACGACTAATCCTCTAAGAAGCGCCCGGGCCAACAGTTCACTCTGAAGGTGCAGGAAGCTGCTCTGGCTCCGCGGCACACCTTGCAACAGGTCGCGGCACACTAGTGTGCCACGGCACACTGGTTGAAAAAGCTTGCTTTAGAGGATACGAAAGTCTTCACGTAAATACATTATTTGCAGAGTTAATGCTCTCTAGGGGCAGATGTACTAAGCCTTGGAGAGAGTTAAAGTGGAGAGAGATAAAGTACCAACCAATCAGCTCCTAATTTTTATTTTTCAAATACAGCCTTTAACATGACAGCTAGGAGCTGATTGGCTGATACTTTGGGGTCTATTCATGAAGCAGTGAAAAGAGTGGAGAAGTGAGCCAGTGGAGAAGTTTCCTATAGCAACCAATCAGCTGCTCTGTATAATCTTATAGAATGCATTTGACAAATGTTACTTCAAAGCTGATTGGTTGCCATGAGCAACTTCTCCACTCTTTTCACTGCTTCATGAATAGACCCCATCTCTCTCCACTTTATCACTGTCCCCCAATGTGACCTTTTCTAGTGACTCCAAAATGACCCAAGTTCTGTTCCTACCCACCAGAGAAAGAGGAAGCTGACAGCAATTCTACGTCAGTGGCCGAGATGGACAAGAGGGTGAAGCGCAGACTGGTGATGGGTAAGTGGTATTGGTAATGATGCCGCCTTGGTATTTCAGATGACAGAACACCCAAATATTTGTTTTCTGAGCACACCCAATTTATTATTAGGGTATGGAGAATTAGGTGCCAGTATATTGGATTAACCAGGAAGGAGTAAATTTTTTTTTCTCTATCGTCCTAAGTGGATGCTGGGGTTCCTGAAAGGACCATGGGGAATAGCGGCTCCGCAGGAGACAGGGCACAAAAAAGTAAAGCTTTACTAGGTCAGGTGGTGTGCACTGGCTCCTCCCCCTATGACCCTCCTCCAGACTCCAGTTAGATTTTGTGCCCGAACGAGAAGGGTGCAATCTAGGTGGCTCTCCTAAAGAGCTGCTTAGAGAAAGTTTAGTTTAGGTTTTTTTCTTTACAGTGAGTCCTGCTGGCAACAGGATCACTGCAACGTGGGACTTAGGGGGAAAGTAGTAAACTCACCTGCATGCAGAGTGGATTTGCTGCTTGGCTACTGGACACCATTAGCTCCAGAGGGATCGAACACAGGCCCAGCCGTGGAGTCCGGTCCCGGAGCCGCGCCGCCGACCCCCTTGCAGATGCTGAAGCGTGAAGAGGTCCGGAAACCGGCGGCTGAAGACTCCTCAGTCTTCATAAGGTAGCGCACAGCACTGCAGCTGTGCGCCATTTTCCTCTCAGCACACTTCACTGGGCAGTCACTGAGGGTGCAGAGCGCTGGGGGGGGGCGCTCTGAGAGGCAAATATAAACCTTATACAAGGCTAAAAATACCTCACATATAGCCCATAGGGGCTATATGGAGATATTTAACCCCTGCCTGACTGGAAAAATAGCGGGAGAAGAACCCGCCGAAAAAGGGGCGGGGCCTATCTCCTCAGCACACGGCGCCATTTTCTGTCACAGCTCCGCTGGTCAGAACGGCTCCCAGGTCTCTCCCCTGCACTGCACTACAGAAACAGGGTAAAACAGAGAGGGGGGGCACATTAATGGCTATATATATATATATTAAAGCAGCTATAAGGGAGCACTTAATATAAGGATATCCCTTATATATATAGCGCTTTGTGGTGTGTGCTGGCAGACTCTCCCTCTGTCTCCCCAAAAGGGCTAGTGGGTCCTGTCTTCATTAGAGCATTCCCTGTGAGTTTGCGGTGTGTGTCGGTACGTGGTGTCGACATGTATGAGGACGATATTGGTGTGGAGGCGGAGCAATTGCCAAATATGCAGATGTCACCCCCCAGGGGGTCGACACCAGAATGGATGCCTTTATTTGTGGAATTACGTGATGGTTTATCTTCCCTTAAACAGTCAGTTGAGGACATGAGGCGGCCGGACAATCAATTAATGCCTGTCCAGGCGCCTCAAACACCGTCAGGGGCTGTAAAACGCCCTTTGCCTCAGTCGGTCGACACAGACCCAGACACGGGCACTGATTCCAGTGACGACGGTAGAAATTCAAACGTATTTTCCAGTAGGGCCACACGTTATATGATTTTGGCAATGAAGGAGACGTTACATTTAGCTGATACTACAGATACCGTAAAACAGGGTATTATGTATGGTGTGAAAAAACTACAAACAGTTTTTCCTGAATCAGAAGAATTAAATGACGTGTGTGATGAAGCGTGGGTTGCTCCTGATAAAAAGTTGATAATTTCAAAAAAGTTATTGGCATTATACCCTTTCCCGCCAGAGGTTAGGGCGCGCTGGGAAACACCCCCTAAGGTGGACAAGGCGCTCACACGCTTATCCAAACAAGTGGCGTTACCCTCTCCTGAGACGGCCGCACTTAAGGATCCATCAGATAGAAAGATGGAAGTTATTCAAAAGAATATATACACACATGCAGGTGTTATACTACGACCAGCTATAGCAACTGCCTGGATGTGCAGTGCTGGAGTAGTTTGGTCAGAATCCCTGATTGAAAATATTGATACCCTAGATAGGGACAATGTTTTACTGTCGTTAGAACAAATAAAGGATGCATTTATCTATATGCGTGATGCACAGAGGGATATTTGCACACTGGCATCTCGGGTGAGTGCTATGTCCATTTCAGCCAGAAGAGCCTTATGGACACGACAGTGGACAGGCGATGCGGATTCAAAACGTCACATGGAGGTTTTGCCGTATAAAGGGGAGGAGTTATTTGGAGTTGGTCTATCAGACTTGGTGGCCACGGCTACTGCCGGGAAATCCACTTTTTTACCTCAAGTCACTCCCCAACAGAGAAAGGCACCGACTTTTCAACCGCAGCCTTTTCGCTCCTACAAAAATAAGAGAGCAAAGGGCTTGTCGTACCTGCCACGAGGCAGAGGAAGAGGGAAGAGACACCAACAGGCAGCTCCTTCCCAGGAACAGAAGCCCTCCCCGGCTCCTGCAAAAACCTCAGCATGACGCTGGGGCCTCTCAAGCGGACTCGGGGACAGTGGGGGGCCGTCTCAAAAATTACAGCGCGCAGTGGGCTCACTCGCAGGTAGACCCCTGGATCCTGCAGATAATATCTCAGGGGTACAGGTTGGAATTAGAGACGGATCCTCCTCATCGTTTCCTGAAGTCTGCCTTACCAACCGTCTCTTCCGAAAGGGAGAGGGTGTTGGAAGCCATTCACAAGCTGTACGCTCAGCAGGTGATAGTCAAAGTACCCCTATTACAACAAGGAAAGGGGTATTATTCCACTCTATTTGTGGTACCGAAGCCGGATGGCTCGGTAAGGCCTATTCTAAATCTGAAGTCCTTGAACCTCTACATAAAAAAGTTCAAGTTCAAGGGGTACCTCAGGTTCATTGTTCAAAACTGTCACTATCAGTTTCAGACGCTGCCGTTCGGATTGTCCACGGCGCCTCGGGTCTTTACCAAGGTAATGGCCGAGATGATGATTCTTCTTCGAAGAAAAGGCGTATTAGTTATCCCATACTTGGACGATCTCCTAATAAGGGCAAGGTCCAGAGAACAGCTGGAGACAGCTTTAGCACTATCTCAAGAGGTGCTAAGACAACACGGGTGGATTCTGAATATTCCAAAATCCCATTTAATCCCGACAACTCGTCTGCTGTTCCTAGGAATGATTCTGGACACGGTTCAGAAAAAGGTTTTCCTTCCAGAGGAAAAAGCCAAGGAGTTATCCGATCTGGTCAGGAACCTCCTAAAACCAGGAAAAGTGTCAGTACATCAATGCACAAGAGTCCTGGGAAAAATGGTGGCTTCTTACGAAGCAATTCCATTCGGCAGATTCCATGCAAGAATATTCCAAAGGGATCTGTTGGACAAATGGTCAGGGTCGCATCTGCAGATGCACCTGCGAATAACCCTGTCACCAAAGACAAGGGTGTCACTTCTGTGGTGGTTGCAGAAGGCTCACCTATTAGAAGGCCGCAGATTCGGCATTCAGGATTGGATCCTGGTGACCACGGACGCCAGCCTGAGAGGCTGGGGAGCAGTCACACAAGGAAGAAACTTCCAGGGAGTATGGACGAGTCTGGAAAAGTCTCTTCACATAAACATTCTGGAACTAAGAGCAATCTACAATGCTCTAAGCCAGGCGGAACTTCTCCTGCAAGGAAAGCCGGTGTTGATTCAGTCGGACAACATCACGGCGGTCGCCCATGTAAACAGGCAGGGCGGCACAAGAAGCAGGAGTGCAATGGCAGAAGCTGCCAAGATTCTTCGCTGGGCGGAGAATCACGTGATAGCACTGTCAGCAGTGTTCATCCCGGGCGTGGACAACTGGGAAGCAGACTTCCTCAGCAGACACGATCTTCATCCGGGAGAGTGGGGTCTACATCCAGAAGTCTTCAACATGTTAATAGACCGTTGGGAAAGACCAATTGTAGACATGATGGCGTCTCGCCTCAACAAGAAACTGGACAAATATTGCGCCAGGTCAAGAGATCCACAGGCAATAGCTGTGGACGCACTGGTAACTCCTTGGGTGTACCAGTCAGTGTATGTGTTTCCTCCTCTGCCGCTCATACCAAGGGTATTGAAGATCATACGGCAAAGAAGAGTAAGAACAATACTAGTGGTTCCGGATTGGCCGAGAAGGACTTGGTATCCGGAACTTCAAGAGATGCTCACGGACGAACCGTGGCCTCTACCTCTGAGAAGGGACCTGCTACAGCAGGGTCCCTGTCTTTTTCAAGACTTACCGCGGCTGCGTTTGACGGCATGGCGGTTGAACGCCAGATCCTAAAAGGGAAAGGCATTCCAGAAGAAGTCATTCCTACCTTGATTAAGGCACGGAAGGAAGTCACCGTGAAACATTATCACCGCATTTGGCGAAAATATGTAGCGTGGTGCGAGGATCGGAAGGTTCCGACGGAGGAATTCCAACTGGGTCGTTTCCTACATTTCCTGCAATCAGGATTATCTATGGGTCTCAAATTGGGATCCATTAAGGTTCAAATTTCGGCCCTGTCAATATTCTTCCAAAAAGAATTGGCCTCTGTCCCTGAGGTCCAGACTTTTGTCAAGGGAGTACTGCATATACAGCCTCCTGTGGTGCCTCCGGTGGCACCGTGGGATCTAAATGTAGTTTTAGATTTCCTCAAATCCCATTGGTTTGAACCATTGAAAAAGGTGGATTTGAAATATCTCACATTGAAAGTGACTATGTTACTAGCCCTGGCCTCTGCCAGGAGAGTATCTGAATTGGCGGCTTTATCTTATAAAAGTCCTTATCTAATCTTCCATTCGGATAGGGCAGAACTGCGGACTCGTCCGCATTTTCTCCCTAAAGTGGTATCAGCATTTCATCTGAACCAACCTATTGTGGTGCCTGCGGCCACTAGCGACTTGGAGGACTCCAAGTTGTTGGACGTTGTCAGAGCCTTAAAAATATACATTGCAAGGACGGCTGGAGTCAGAAAATCTGACTCGCTGTTTATATTGTATGCACCCAACAAGTTGGGCGCACCTGCTTCTAAGCAGTCGATTGCTCGTTGGATTTGTAACACAATTCAACTTGCACATTCTGTGGCGGGCCTGCCACAGCCTAAAACTGTAAAAGCCCACTCCACAAGGAAGGTGGGCTCATCTTGGGCGGCTGCCCGAGGGGTCTCGGCATTACAACTCTGCCGAGCAGCTACGTGGTCGGGGGAGAACACGTTTGTAAAATTTTACAAATTTGATACCCTGGCAAAGGAGGACCTGGAGTTCTCTCATTCGGTGCTGCAGAGTCATCCGCACTCTCCCGCCCGTTTGGGAGCTTTGGTATAATCCCCATGGTCCTTTCAGGAACCCCAGCATCCACTTAGGACGATAGAGAAAATAAGAATTTACTTACCGATAATTCTATTTCTCGGAGTCCGTAGTGGATGCTGGGCGCCCATCCCAAGTGCGGATTATCTGCAATACTTGTACATAGTTATTGTTAACTAATTCGGGTTATTGTTAAGGAGCCATCTTTAAGAGGCCCTTTCTGTTGTCATACTGTTAACTGGGTTTAGATCACAAGTTGTACGGTGTGATTGGTGTGGCTGGTATGAGTCTTACCCGGGATTCAAAATGCCTCCCTTATTGTGTATGCTCGTCCGGGCACAGTACCTAACTGGAGTCTGGAGGAGGGTCATAGGGGGAGGAGCCAGTGCACACCACCTGACCTAGTAAAGCTTTACTTTTTTGTGCCCTGTCTCCTGCGGAGCCGCTATTCCCCATGGTCCTTTCAGGAACCCCAGCATCCACTACGGACTCCGAGAAATAGAATTATCGGTAAGTAAATTCTTATTTTTTTAAATATAGTACATCTAGAATTTAAAAAACCTTTTCTGGTAATTGGATGGACTCTCAGGCGATAAGATAAACTACCATCGTAATCCGTCTCCATATATATGTTAAAGGTTTGACCATTGCTTTTAATGCAGCAGCAATTGGGCCTGATTCTTAGTTGGAAGTAAAGCAATAAAGCGCAATTCCCTGTTCATCGTGGTAAAACCATGTTGCACTGTCGGTGGGGCAGATGTAACGAGCAGAGAGATCTAGAGTAGGGTGGAGCGTCCTAACTGATATCTAACTTGTAGTGCAAAGATAAAGCTGTCTAGCATCTGTGGGCTTCATGCAAAAGCAGACAGTGTTTACCCTGCATGCAAACATAATAAATGTATTTGCATTGCTTGTAGTGCAGTTTGGTTTGTCCGGATGCACATGTAATTGCTGTACTCCCACCTCAGGATCAGCCAGGTTGTGTGCTACAGTGCATCCGGAAAGTATTCACAGCGCTTCATTTTACCACATTTTGTTATGTTACAGCCTTATTTCAAACTGGAATAAATTCATTTTTCCCTGAAAATCCTACACACAATTCCCGATAATAACAACGTGAAAAAAGTGGTTTTGAGATTTTTGCTAATTTATTATAAATAAAAAAACTAAGAAATCACATGTACATAAGTATTCACAGCCTTTGCTCAGTACTTTGTTGATGCACCTTTGACAACACTTACAGCCTCAAGTCTTAATACGATGCCACAAGCTTGGCACACCTATCTTTGGGCAGATTCGCCCATTCCTCTTTGCAGCACCTCTCAAGCTCCATCAGGTTGGATGGGAAGCGTCGGGGCACAGCCACTTTCAGATCTCTCCAGAGATGTTCAATCAGATTCAAGTGTGGGGTCTGGCTGGGCCACTCAAGGACATTCCCAAAGTTGTCCTGAAGCCACTCCTAAGATATCTTGACTGTGTGCTTAGGGTCGTTGTCCTGCTGAAAGATGAACCGTCGCCCCAGTCTGAGGTCAAGAGCGCTCTGAAGCAGGTTTTCATCCAGGATGTCTCCAAAACATGACGCCAGGCATTCACGATAAAGAGTTCAATCTTTGTCTCATCAGAGAATTTTGTTTCTCATGGTCTGAGAGTCCTTCAGGTACATTTTGGCAAACTCCAGGTGGGCTGCCATGTGCTTTTTACTAAGAAGTGGCTTCCGTCTGGCCACTCTACCATACAGGCCTTATTGGTGGATTGCTGCAGAGATGGTTGTCCTTCTGGAAGGTTCTTCCTCTCGCCAGAGACGAATGCTGTAGCTCTGACAGAGTGACAATCGGGTTCTTGGTTACGTCCCTGACTAGGGCCCTTCTCCCCCGATTGCTCAGTTTAGACAGCCGGCCAGCACTAGGAAGAGTCCTGGTGTTAGCAGTGGGACGCACCAGCTCCCGGTCATTGCTAGGCAATGGGGCCGGTGCACTACTTCTGCCTCTGGTTCCCCGACTGGTTGCACAGGCAGCCGCCCTGCACAACGCTCCCGGCGGTTGCTAAGTGGCCGGGACGCTGTGCGCCACGCGCCCAGAAGCAGTTGGCGCAATCATGACCCAGGGGCTGGCCTGCCTGATTGGTCTGTCAGACTTTTTAAGGGAGTCAGACCAAGGTAGCCCCGCCGGTGATAGCTTCTGGTGGAGGTGCTTCCTGTCCTGGAGTGTCTCTATTCTGTGACCCTGTTATCCTGAGTCCAGAGTCCCGGTGTCCGGAACCAGTCTTTTGGAATCTTTCCAGCCTTCCAGTTCTGTGTGCCAGTACATGCGGCCTTGGGGTTCCTGTTAACCTGTGTGCACCTGTATCGGTGTTGTGAGTAGCGGCTTTGCCGCACGTTGCGGCCTCGGCTGCGTTGTTCTCTTTCTTTGCTTTAACATTGTTGCGGTGGTGTTCGCCATCATTGTCCTCGCCAAAATACGACGGTGTCGTGTTTGGCGTCCGAACAGTGTCTCTTTAGTTATAGTTTGTTTTGGCGGCTGCGCTGCACATACTTTTGTTGTTGTGTTCAGTAGTTTCCCCTATCTCTGTATTTCTGTCTTAGTTAGAGGTTCCCCTTGTTCTCTCTCTTTCTCGGGTTACGCCTTGTCTCCAATTAAGACCGGGGGGCATCGGAGTTGGGCAGACCTAATCCGCCCTTCAAACGCGGCTGCCGTGGGCTCAAGAAAACATAGTCTCGCAGGCGTAATCCGACCACGTGGGGGAGACAACGGAGTCAGGGGTTCTGTAGGGGTTACTGCTGAACTCAGCTTTAACTGCAGCATCACGTTCCTGTACTTGGAGCTTATTCACCCTATCTCTAGAGTACCAAGTACAGTGAACGTAACACCTGGTGGTTCTGAATTTCTTCCATTTACAGATGATGGAGGCCACTGTGCTCATTGGGACTTTCAAAGCAGCAGATATTTTTCTGTACCCTTCCCCATATTTGTGCCTCGAGACAATCCTGTCTCGGAGGTCTACAGAAAATTGCTTTGACTTCACGCTTGGTTTGTGTTCATGTGATTTCTTAGTTTTTTATTTTTAATAAAGTTGCAAAAACCTCAAAAAACTTTTTTCACATTGTCTTTATGGGGCAATTGTGTGTAGAATTTGGAGGGGAAAAATTAATTTATTCCATTTGGAATAAGGCTGTAACATAAAAAATGTGGAAAAGTGAAGCACTGTGAATATATTCCGGATGCATTGTATTTAAGGCTTATACAAAATAACAGTTGTGATAATTACCTGTGACTCTTTCTTCCAGAAACCTGCGCTGTAAATAACGGAGGGTGCGACCGCACATGCCGGGACACATCGACGGGCGTACGTTGCAGCTGCCCTGTCGGATTTACGTTGCAGTTCGATGGGAAGACGTGCAAAGGTGGGATGTGCAGTAATTAGGGCTGGGAACGGCGGAGACCTGTAGGCAGTGTTTATGTAAGATCCTAAGCACCGTTCTCTGTGCCAAGGGGAGGTGGATGCGTTCTGGCCGGGAATGAGTTATAGAGGCAGGTTTGGCTGTAGTTGCAGATCTAGCCAAGGACTGTAATACTGTCTGCTGTAATGAGAGAGAGAGAGTCATATTCAGAATTTATGGGCACTTTATTTATCTATAAAGGGTCAAAAAGCTATCCATATATATGTTGTTTTTACCCAGAAACCCTTCTTCTCACAGTAAGCATAATGCAGGATTGGTGTAGCCATTTTGGGTAATAACTGCCACGGATTGTGTATTCCACCCTCACAGTTACCAGGTGAGGCAGCCATCTTGGATGCGTTGCATAGGATTACCCTAGGTGGAATAGTCTACCCCTAGAAGAGATGACACAAAATGGGGTGATTGCAGCGTCCTAACGCTCAGAGTAGGTTCCCATCTAAACCGTCAGGTTCATGTATTTTTCATCCCATCCACAAGCGCACCAGATGTGGCAGCCATGTTGGGCGCACTACAAAGGTTACACTGTGGAAGCTGAGCCATACAAGGGCCAAATGCATGTATGAGAAAACTGACACTTGTGTAGTAGTACAGTGATACAGTGGTGAGAGATAAAGTACCTACTAGAGTCATTTTTCAAGCACATCCTGTAACATGGCAGAAGTTGATTGGTTGGTACTTTCTCAATCTACTTTATCGCGCTCCCGGGGAGATGTATCAAGTCTTGGAGAGAGATAAAGTGGAGAAGTTGGCCTAAGCAACTAACCAGCTTCTAACTGTAATTTCAAATACTGTGCTAGATAAATGACAGTTATAAGCTGATTGGTTGCTTTGGGAGCCTTTTCAACTTTATCTCTCTCCATGGTTTGATACATTTCCCCCATCCAACATTTGATAACACCCCTCCTTGTTAATTTTTTCCCCCCAAATAAGGGTTCATTTGTGTATGGTACCAGTAAACTTGCCAGTGCACTAATTTAACTTGTGACGTCTGCTGAATTTAATACATCCTGGTTTCGGGGAGCGGAGGGTTGTGGTTCATGAGGGAAGGTCCATAGGTCTGCAACCCCTTTCAGTCAGTCAGGACGTCGGCGGTAAATTTGTCAGATACGCCGGATATGTCCCAGGTGAAATGGGTCAAGGGGCTGTCTCGGTATGTAGGTGACCTACGCTGTCTGTTGTCATACACAGAAACATTGTGCACAAGGCAGAAAACCTTGGAGAGAGGTAAAGTGGAGAGAGATAAAGAGACAGATGTACCAAGCCGTGGAGAGAGATAAAGTACCAACCAATCAGCCCCTAGTTGTCGTTTTTAGCCTGTAACATGGCAGTTAGGAGCTGGTTGACTGATACTTTATCTCTCTCCACTTTATCAATCTCCAAGGTATAGTACATCTACCCCAAAGTACCAGTTAATCAGCTTCTGTCATTTAACAGGCTGTGTTTGAAAAATGACCTTTAGAAGCTGATTGTTTGGTACTTTGGGGGACATTTACTAAGCAGTGATAAGAGCGGAAAAGTGAGCCAGTGGAGAAATTTCCCCATCAACCAATTAGCAGCTCTGTATCATTTTATAGTATGCAAATTATAAATGTTACGTCAGTGCTGATTGGTTACCATGGGCAACTTCTTCACTGGCTCACTTCTCCACTCTTATCACTGCTTAGTAAATGTCCCCCTTAATCTCTCTCCCAAAGTCACAAGAGAAGATGATTCCATAACACCTTTAGCCCAGACCTGGCTGTGCTCCCTGGTACGATGTGCAGACCCTTCCCGGAGAAAAGCTTTTGGAAGGAAACATTTTGATTTGTCCCTGTTTCAGATGTTGACGAATGCCAGAGCAACAGTGGCGGATGTGACCATTTTTGCAGGAACACCGTGGGGAGTTTCGATTGCAGCTGCGGAGCCGGGTATAAGTTACTGACAGACGAGAGGTCCTGTCAAGGTAAGAGCTCTAATTACTGACATTCAGTCATTGGCAGCCAGGATGGATGGATAAAGGTGGGGTCCTTCATTGCTGAGTGGACAATGGGCCTAATTCATGTATGTAAGTAAAGCAAAAAAAGCAAGCAACTGGGCAAAACCATGTGCAGTGCAGGGGGCAGATGTAACATGTGCAGAGAGAGAGAGATTTGGGTGGGGTGTGTTAAAACCAAAATTGCGGTGTAAAAATAAAGCTAACATTTGTGGGCTACATGCAGAAAATATTTGCCCCCCTTTGCATGGCAACATTGTTTGTTCCAGACACTAAGGGGTACATTTACTAAGCAGTGATAAGAGCAGAGAAGTGAGCCAGTGGAGAAGTTGCCCATGGCAACCAATCAGCACTGAAGTAACATCTATAATTTGCATACTATAAAATGATACAGAGCTGCTGATTGGTTGATGGGGAAATATCTCCACTGGCTCACTTCTCCGCTCTTATCACTGCTTAGTAAATGTACCCCAAAGTTACTTGTTTTTTTGCTTTACTAACAAGCATGAATCCGGCCCTTTGTCTGAGGGAAACAAACCCTGTCTTCAACAAAGGGAATCATTAAATTAACAAATAATCTCTCTTCCCTGCTCACTTTATAATAAGCCTGTCACCTGCACTCAGCGACAGCAGCCATATTGTCCCTCAGTGATGTCACTGATAGCCCACAAAATGGCAGCTTCCACTTTGTAAATTATTCATTCCCTGAAAACATGGCAGTAAAGATTTGGGGATGTGTGAAAATGATTATAAAGTTGTACCAATTTTAGAAACTTCAGCTGCATAAAAGTTACATAGTATAGTAATGCAAGTAAATCCACTTATGCAGATACATGTATATGGAAGCCCCTATAATAGAGGATGGAAAGTCCCCATCATGCATCACTCAGAGGTAGCGCAGAAGCCTGGGGATAGAGGGAACAGATTGGTGGGCTTACACACACTTGGCGAAGAATTGTTGCTCCAAGTAAATTAAACTCACAATACGCTTTGCTTTTAACGTTTTACCCTGCTGTATAATCTTAGGCCTTTAGTTGCCATTGAAGAGATTTTTTTATGTTGCTGTTGAGGAAATATTCCATTACACACTACATTGCATGCAGGCTGCAGTGAAAACACATGGTTAGACTGCCGACTGTGGGGGTTATTCCAGCCCATTTGCACGCAGCGGTTCTTCGCTGCGGTGCGAATGGGTCGGGACTACGGCTGTGCGGCGCCCGCAATGCGCACACGCGTCGTTGCCCGGCGGCGGTCGTCGCCGTGCAGCGACGCAGCCAGCGCAGAAAGTGATCGCATGAAGACTGACAGGCGGGAGGCGTTCCGGGGCGGCAACTGACCGTTTTCAAGGCGTGGTGAGGCAAACGCAGGCGGACCCAGGCGTTTGGAGGGCGGATGTCTGACGTCAATCCCGGGACCTTCGTCGTTGGATCCGTCGCACAGGGTAGGTAACTCTTACCCTGGCCTTGTTTTGCAGGAAACTTTTTTAGCATAGCAGGGCTGCCCCAGCGATCGCAGCCCTGCTATGCTAAAATACACTCCCCCATAGGCGGCGTCAGGTTGATCGCACGAGCAGCAAAAAGTTGCTACGTGCGATCAACTCGGAATGAGGGCCTGTGTTCTTCCCTCATGCTAATAGTATGAATTTGTAATTTGCATGCAGTGCTGTAAATAGAATTGGCTAACAAGACACTACTGCCTTCTTGCCACTATTTGCAGATGTTGACGAATGCTCCTTTGAACGCACCTGTGACCACACCTGCATTAATTACCCAGGATCCTTTGCCTGCACATGTGACAAGGGTTACACACTGTACGGAGTCACACATTGTGGAGGTAGGTACCCCGTGGGCTACAGGGGGAGGGACAAGATTTTCGTTGATGAATTTCCTCTGTGTTTTGGCTAATCTTCCAAAAAAAGTGAAATGATTATCAATAGTAATGTTTGATAGTAAAAAACTATATATGTATTATTGTATTTTTATAATCAGAAGAAGCAAACAAAATTTCCTGCAACCCTGACCTTTCTCCTACACCTGAACGCAAACCGCGGCACAGAGAGGGACTGACTTAGCGATTTCACACCTGTGAGCGACTACGGGGGGCCTCAGACTTGTACACATTATATCACTTGCGGCTAAATGGGAGTAATTCATGGGCAACAGGACTTTCGCTCGTAGGTGTAAGTGTTCTGATAGAGTGCCGCGGGCATCTTAGTTGAATGGACAGCTATGCAGAGTTGATCATATGTGGAAATCTGCCTGATCTCGGACGGATCTCTCGCATCAGGTACAAGGATGGTGAAAATGCGCGCTGATATTGATGGCGACTGTGTTCACAAGCGGGTGGATGGAAGTTTGGGCGTTTATTTCCCTGCACGCAGTTCAGCCCCACGTTGCGGGTGACTTACATTTGAACCCGAAGCAGGCACAGCGTCTCCCGCATTTGTGTGGTCCGTGCAGGGAACTCGGGGTGTGATGCCATAGAAGGGGCGGAGTAACAACCATTCATAAAAATTGGGTTTCTGTGGTGATTAGGGGGTCTGTTTACTAAGCCTTGGAAAGAGATAAAGTACCAGCCAATCAGCTCCTAACTGTCATGTTACAGGCTGTGTTTGAAAAATGACAGGAGCTGGTTGGCTGGTACTTTATCTCCATCCACTTTATTTCTCTCCAAGGCTTAGTAAATAGACCCCTAGGTTAGGCTCAGTGATCAGGACCAGTGAGGGTCTTACTCCTGGCACCCTGATGTTCCAGCATCAGGGACCCCCACTCCACCTAGATCCCCCCACACACCTATATGATTTGGAGAGCGGGGTTTGCAAAGTGAAATATATGTCCCTTGCTGACTACCGCTGTGGCTGTAAAAGGAGGCAGCAGGTGGAGAGCCAATGTGTCTCTATGGGCCTAATTCAGACCTGATCGTAGATGTGCTAAATTTAGCACATCACAGACATGCGGGGGGACGCCCAGCACAGGGGCTAGTCCACCCCGCATGTCAGGCCCGACCCCCCTGCACAAGTACAAAGCATCGCACAGCGGCGATGCTTTTGTACTTTAGGAGTAGCTCCCTACCAGCGAAGCTCCTATGCGCTGTCAGGAGCTACTCGTTGCTGTGAGGGATGCAGCCGCTGCGTGTGACGTCACGCAGCCGCCGCGGCCCGCTCCCCAACGGTCAAGGCACGCCTGCGTTGCCCAGGCCGCGCCCCCTAAACGGCGGCCAAATGCCGCCGGCCCGCCCCCTCCCACCCAGCCACCGCCTCTGCCTGTCAATCAGGCAGAGGCGATCGCAGGGCTGAGACAGCTGTCGGCTGCCTGACATGCGCCGGCCCTCTGCGGCGTCGGCGCATGCGTAGTTCAGACCTAATCGGCTGCTGTGCGAAAACGCACAGCACCGATCAGGTCTGAATTAGGCCCCATGTACGGGTCCTGGGAACTGTCACTAGCCCTGTGGCTGTCAGATATTTAACCAGATGTAACGTGAGCCCCAGGAACAATAAAGTGGACGGAGATAAAGTACCAGCCAATCAGCTTCTGTCATTTTTCAAACACAGCCTGTAACATGGCAGCTAGGAGCTGATTGGCTGGTATTTTATCTCTCTTCACTTTATCTCTTTTCACAGGACACCAGTCTGTGTAGTTCACTAACTTACCGGGTAGTAATTTAGCTGCAAAGCTCAGGGCTGTTGAATTGTAATTACCTGACAATTATGGCAGAAAACGTCCAGCCTCGTTAGCAAGTCCAAGTCGCTTCCTGTAAACAGCATGACAAGCCGGGATAAACGTTTACTATTTATACCTGACTCTGGTAAGTCTGTTTGCGCAGCACACGCCACAATGAGGCTTCTATAGTAGAGTGAGCGGAACATTCACTTCTGGGTGACAGATTTTCTCCCACTCGTCTCCATTCACACCGAGCAGCGTCCGTGACCTTCGTGGGCAGAGAACTTTCCCAGTCCTCCTGTACATACAGACAGCTACCGGTACTGTCACCCAGAGTAGCCGGGGGTCTCACTAAATACACATGTGCATTCCCCACTTGTCTGTATCACACCTGCGGACAAATATATATCCACACGTCAGGACGCACAAACCCAATGTAGACTTGCAAATGATTATTCTTTTGTCCAACCTTCCTAATTTGTAAAAGCTTTTTGGAGTTACCAAGCAGCTGGTTTCTGTATAGAAAGTATAATCGGGAGTTTAGATTAGTTTTTTTTTTTTCTATAGGATATATTGCTGTTAGGGTATAGACGCAACAGAGCAATGTTCTGCAGATCTGTAGTGAGGTCTGTGGTGTAATAATCTGCAGAATATATAATTTTGTATCTGTCTGGTAGATGAAACAGAGCAGTGTTCTGCAGAACTTTATAGCGAGGTCAGTAATGTAATAATCTGCAGAATATATCACCATACCCTCCAACATCATAGAACAAGAAATCGGTACAAATTAGGAAAGGGGGAGTGGCCACGAGTAAACGGGTGTGTCCCTGCTGCGCTGCCATAGGGGTCTATAGGAATAGGGAGACACTGATGCCCTTATTTATCAATGAGTGATAAATTTCGCTGCGAGTAATAAATTGCACCAGCCAATCCGCTCCTAACTGTCATTTCTCTAACGTCCTAAGTGGATGCTGGGGACTCCGTAAGGACCATGGGGAATAGCGGCTCCGCAGGAGACTGGGCACAACTAAAGAAAGCTTTAGGACTACCTGGTGTGCACTGGCTCCTCCCCCTATGACCCTCCTCCAGACGTCAGTTAGAATCTTGTGCCCGGCCGAGCTGGATGCACACTAGGAGGCTCTCCTGAGCTCCTAGAAAGAAAGTAATAGTTTAGGTTTTTTATTTTCAGTGAGATCTGCTGGCAACAGACTCACTGCTACGAGGGACTAAGGGGAGAAGAAGCGAACCTACCTGCTTGCAGCTAGCTTGGGCTTCTTAGGCTACTGGACACCATTAGCTCCAGAGGGATCGAACACAGGGCCTGACCTCGATCGTCCGGTCCCGGAGCCGCGCCGCCGTCCCCCTTACAGAGCCAGAAGCAAGAAGTTGGTCCGGAAAATCGGCGGCAGAAGACTTCGGTCTTCAACAAGGTAGCGCACAGCACTGCAGCTGTGCGCCATTGCTCCTCATGCACACCTCACACTCCGGTCACTGATGGGTGCAGGGCGCTGGGGGGGGGGGGGCGCCCTGAGCAGCAATATAATATACCTTGGCTGGCAAATCTACACCATATATAGTCAGGAAGGCTATATAGGTGTAAAAATACCCCTGCCAGAGATCCAGTAAAAGCGGGAGAAAGTCAGTTGAAATAAGGGCGGGGCTTCTCCCTCAGCACACTGGCGCTATTTTCTCTTCACAGTGCAGCTGGAAGACAGCTCCCCAGGCTCTCCCCTGTAGTTTTCAGGCTCAAAGGGTTAAAAAGAGAGGGGGGGCACTAAATTTAGGTGCAGTATTACATATATATAAGCAGCTATAGGGGAAAAATCACTCAGTTATAGTGTTAATCCCTGTGTTATATAGCGCTCTGGTGTGTGCTGGCATACTCTCCCTCTGTCTCCCCAAAGGGCTTTTGTGGGGTCCTGTCCTCAGTCAGAGCATTCCCTGTGTGTGTGCGGTGTGTCGGTACGGCTGTGTCGACATGTTTGATGAGGAGGCTTATGTGGAGGCGGAGCAGGTGCCGATAAATGTGATGTTACCCCCTGCGGGGCCGACACCTGAATGGATGGTAATGTGGAAGGAATTACGTGACAGTGTCGACTCTTTACATAAGAGATTTGACGACATAACAGATGTGGGACAGCCGGCTTCTCAGCTCGTGCCTGCCCATGCGTCTCAAAAGCCATCAGGGGCTCTAAAACGCCCACTACCTCAGATGGCAGACACAGACGTCGACACGGATACCGACTCCAGTGTCGACGACGAGGAGACTACTGTACATTCCAATAGAGCCACCCGTTATATGATTGCGGCAATGAAAAATGTCTTGCACATTTCTGATGTTACCCCAGGTAACACAAAAAAGGGTATAATGTTTGGGGAGAAAAAACTACCAGTGGTTTTTCCCCCATCTGATGAATTAAATGAAGTGTGTGAAGAAGCGTGGGCTTCCCCTGATAAGAAACTGGTAATTTCTAAAAAGTTACTAATGGCGTACCCTTTCCCGCCAGAGGACAGGTTACGCTGGGAGACACCCCCTAGGGTGGATAAAGCGCTCACACGACTATCAAAGAAGGTGGCACTGCCATCTCCGGACACGGCCGCCCTCAAGGAACCTGCTGATAGAAAGCAGGAGGCTATCCTGAAGTCTGTATATACACACTCCGGCATTATACTGCGACCAGCTATTGCTTCAGCATGGATGTGCAGTGCTGCAGCTGCGTGGTCAGATTCCCTGTCAGAAAACATTGATACCTTAGACAGGGACACTATATTGCTAACCATAGAGCATATAAAAGACGCAGTTCTGTATATGAGAGATGCACAGAGGGATATTTGCCGGCTGGCATCTAAAATAAATGCACTGTCCATTTCTGCCAGAAGGGGTTTATGGACCCGGCAGTGGACAGGGGATGCAGATTCTAAAAGGCACATGGAAGTTTTGCCTTACAAGGGTGAGGAGTTATTTGGGGATGGTCTCTCGGACCTAGTTTCCACAGCGATAGCTGGAAAATCAGCATTTTTACCCCATGTCCCCTCACAGCAAAAGAAAGCACCGTATTATCAGGTACAGTCCTTTCGGCCCTAGAAAGGCAAGCGGGTTAAAGGCGCGTCCTTTCTGCCCAGAAGCAGAGGTAGAGGGAAAAAGCTGCAAAATACAGCCAGTTCCCAGGAACAAAAGTCCTCCCCCGCTTCCGCTAAGTCCACAGCATGACGCTGGGGCTCCACTGGCGGAGCCAGGTGCGGTGGGGGCCCGTCTCAAGTGCTTCAGCGATCAGTGGGCTTGCTCACAGGTGGATCCCTGGATTCTACAAGTAGTGTCTCAGGGATACAAGCTGGAATTCGAGACGTCTCCCCCTCGCCGTTTCCTAAAATCTGCCTTGCCAACGTCTCCCTTGGACAGGGAGGCTGTGATAGAGGCAATTCACAAGCTGTATTCGCAGCAGGTGATAGTCAAGGTACCCCTCCTTCAACAAGGAAGGGGTTACTATTCCACAATGTTTGTGGTACCGAAACCGGACGGTTCGGTGAGACCCATTTTAAATTTAAAATCTTTGAACACGTATATAAAACGGTTCAAGTTCAAGATGGAATCGCTCAGGGCGGTTATCTCAAGCCTGGAGGAAGGGGATTACATGGTATCACTAGACATCAAGGATGCTTACCTGCATGTCCCCATTTACCCTCCTCACCAGGAGTACCTCAGATTTGTGGTACAGGACTGTCATTACCAATTCCAGACGCTGCCGTTTGGTCTGTCCACGGCACCGAGGGTGTTTACCAAGGTAATGGCCGAGATGATGATACTCCTGCGAAATAAGGGAGTTGTAATTATCCCGTACTTGGACGATCTCCTGATAAAGGCGAGGTCCAAGGAACAGTTGTTGATCGGAGTAGCACTTGCTCGGCAGGTGCTACAACAGCACGGCTGGATCCTGAATATTCCAAAGTCGCAGCTGGTTCCTGCAACACGTCTATTGTTCCTGGGGATGGTTCTGGACACAGAACAAAAAAGGGTGTTTCTCCCGGAGGAGAAGGCCAAGGAGTTGTCATCGCTAGTCAGAGACCTCCTAAGACCAAAACAGGTGTCGGTGCACCACTGCACGCGAGTCCTGGGAAAGATGGTAGCTTCTTACGAAGCAATTCCGTTCGGAAGGTTCCATGCACGGATCTTTCTGTGGGATCTGTTGGACAAGTGGTCCGGATCGCATCTTCAGATGCATCAGAGGATAACCCTGTCTGCAAAGACCAGGGTGTCTCTACTGTGGTGGCTGCAGAGTGCTCATCTTCTGGAGGGCCGCAGATTCGGCATACAGGACTAGGTCCTGGTAACCACGGACGCCAGCCTTCGAGGCTGGGGAGCAGTCACACAGGGAAGAAATTTCCAGGGACTATGGTCAAGCCAGGAAATGTCCCTACACATAAATATTCTGGAACTAAGCCATTTACAATGCCCTAAGTCAGGCAAGACCCCTGCTTCAAAGTCAGCCAGTACTGATTCAGTCAGACAACATCACGGCGGTCGCCCATGTAAACCGACAGGGCGGCACGAGAAGCAGGATGGCGATGGCAGAAGCCACGAGGATTCTCCGATGGGCGGAAAATCACGTGTTAGCACTGTCGGCAGTGTTTATTCCGGGAGTGGACATCTGGGAAGCAGACTTCCTCAGCAGACAGGACCTCCACCCGGGAGAGTGGGGACTTCATCCAGAAGTCTTCCGGCTGATTACAAACCGATGGGAATGGCCACAGGTGGGACATAATGGCGTCCCGCCTCAACAAAAAGCTAGAAAACTATTGCGCCAGGTCAAGGGATCCTCAGGCGATAGCGGTGGACGCTCTAGTGACACCGTGGGTGTACCGGTCGGTTTATGTGTTTCCTCCTCTTCCTCTCATACCAAGGGTGCTGAGGATAATAAGAAGGAGAAGAGTAAGAACTATACTCATTGTTCCGGATTGGCCAAGAAGAGCTTGGTACCCAGAACTTCAAGAAATGATCTCAGAGGACCCATGGCCTCTACCGCTCAGACAAGACCTGCTGCAGCAGGGGCCTTGTCTGTTCCAAGACTTACCGCGGCTGCGTTTGACGGCATGGCGGTTGAACACCGGATCCTGAAGGAAAAGGGCATTCCGGAGGAAGTCATTCCTACGCTGATCAAAGCCAGGAAGGACGTGACCGCAAAACATTATCAACGCATATGGCGAAAATGTGTTGCTTGGTGTGAGGCCAGGAAGGCCCCAACGGAGGAATTTCAACTGGGTCGATTCCTGCACTTCCTACAGTCAGGGGTGACTATGGGCCTCAAATTGGGGTCCATTAAGGTCCAGATTTCGGCTCTGTCGATTTTCTTCCAAAAAGAACTGGCTTCCCTGCCGGAAGTTCAGACTTTTGTTAAAGGAGTGCTGCATATTCAGCCTCCTTTTGTGCCTCCAGTGGCACCTTGGGATCTCAACGTGGTGTTGGATTTCCTTAAATCACATTGGTTTGAGCCACTTAAAACCGTGGAGTTAAAATATCTCACGTGGAAAGTGTTCATGCTATTGGCCCTGGCTTCGGCCAGGCGTGTGTCAGAGTTGGCGGCTTTGTCATGTAAAAGCCTTATCTGATTTTCCATATGGATAGGGCGGAATTGAGGACTCGTCCCCAATTTCTGCCTAAGGTGGTTTCAGCGTTTCATTTGAACCAACCTATTGTGGTGCCTGCGGCTACTCGGGACTTGGAGGATTCCAAGTTGCTGGATGTAGTCAGGGCCCTGAAAATTTATGTTTCCAGAATGGCTGGAGTCAGGAAAACTGACTCGCTGTTTATCCTCTACGCACCAAACAAGATGGGTGCTCCTGCTTCAAAGCAGACTATTGCTCGCTGGATATGTAGCACAATTCAGCTTGCACATTCTGCGGCGGGACTGCCGAATCCTAGATCAGTAAAAGCCCATTCCACGAGGAAGGTGGGCTCTTCTTGGGCGGCTGCCCGAGGGGTCTCGGCTTTACAACTTTGCCGAGCTGCTACTTGGTCGGGGTCAAACACATTTGCAAGATTTTACAAGTTTGACACCCTGGCTGAGGAGGACCTGGAGTTCGCTCATTCGGTGCTGCAGAGTCATCCGCACTCTCCCGCCCGTTTGGGAGCTTTGGTATAATCCCCATGGTCCTTACGGAGTCCCCAGCATCCACTTAGGACGTTAGAGAAAATAAGATTTTACTCACCGGTAAATCTATTTCTCGTAGTCCGTAGTGGATGCTGGGCGCCCATCCCAAGTGCGGATTGTCTGCAATACTTGTACATAGTTATTGTTAACAAAACGGTTATTGTTGAGAGCCATCTGTGCAGAGGCTCCGTTGTTGTCATACTGTTAACTGGGTATAATATCACGAGTTGTACGGTGTGATTGGTGTGGCTGGTATGAGTCTTACCCGGGATTCAAAATCCTTCCTTATTGTGTCAGCTCTTCCGGGCACAGTATCCTAACTGACGTCTGGAGGAGGGTCATAGGGGGAGGAGCCAGTGCACACCAGGTAGTCCTAAAGCTTTCTTTAGTTGTGCCCAGTCTCCTGCGGAGCCGCTATTCCCCATGGTCCTTACGGAGTCCCCAGCATCCACTACGGACAACGAGAAATAGATTTACCGGTGAGTAAAATCTTATTTTTTCAAACCCAGCCTGTGACATGGAAGTTAGGAGCTGATTGGCTGGTGCAATTTATCACTAAGGGGTCTATTCATGAAGCAGTGAAAAGAGTGGAGAAGTGAGCCAGTGGAGAAGTTGCCCATGGCAACCAATCAGCTGCTCCGTACAATTGTATAGTATGCAAACTATAAATGTTACTTCAATGCTGATTGGTTGCCATAGGCAACTACTCTACTGGCTCTCTTCTCGACACTTTTCACTGCTTCATGAATAGACCCCTAACAGTGACATTTATCACTCATTGATAAAAAAGGGCATGAATCCGGTACAAGGCCCCTTTTGGCCGGTACAGACCATAAAAAAATGGTACTATACCGGGCCAAAATGGTACAGTTGGAGGATATATATCACTATTAGGGAGGACAATCCCGGGCCTTTTTTCAGTCCCGGGTATCGGGATTGAAAAATGATCAATCCCGGGATACCCTTGATTTGGTTGAAGATGTTAAAATTTAAAAGTGTTCAGAACCCCCCTTCCCGGACCCACCCAGCCCACAGAAATACTCACCATCCTCTGGGAGTGCGGGCGGGTTCTCTTCCTGCAGGTGGCGAGGTGCGGTCCGGGCAGGGTGAGAGGCTGGCGTCAGACTGCGCAGCTTGACCTCTGACTTCACGTCACGCTGTGCAGTGCACACAGGCGGTGGCAGGGGGAGCTGGGAGAAGGGAGCTGGGCAGCGTCTGAGCCTCCTGAGGACGCTCTTCGCTGCCTGACATTAAAAAAAATGGGGGCTTTCTAATCCTGAAATCCCCGGGATTGGAAGCTCCAATCCCGGGATTGAATCCCGGCCAAATTTAGGCCTAAATCCCGGATTGGCCACCCTAATCACTATGTATCTGTCAGCGGGTAGATGAAACAGAGCAATGTTCTGCAGAACTCTATAGAGAGGTCAGTAATGTAATAATCTGCAGAATATATCACTATGTATCTGTCAGAGGGGTAAATGGGACAGAGCAATGTTCTGCAGTCTCTGCAGTGAGGTCAGTAATGTAATAATCTGCAACATATATCACAATGGGGGGTATCCAATTACCCACGGTCAATTACCGCGACTAATTGTATTGCCAAGGGGCTATCCAATTAGCCCCGATAAACCGGCGCTTATCCCCTGATGCTAGCAGTTATCGGGAAGTATGCGTGTGCAAAGCATAATCTGCGATAAGTGCCCCTTTTACCCGCAATAAGTGCTGTGAAAATGCATAGGTCATGGGTGTTTTTAGCTTGAGATAATTGGATAGGGGTGAAAAAAAACGTGAAAACACCTATTTTTGCGGCTACGCCACTACTGCAGGTAATTGAATACCCCCCTATGTATCTGTCGGGGTAGATGGAACAAGGCAATTGGGGTAATTCTGAGTTGATCGCAGCAGCAAGTTTGTTAGCAGTTGGGCAAAACCAGGTGCACTGCAGGGGAGGCAGATATAACGTGCAGAGAGAGATAGATTTGGGTGTGGTGAGTTCAATCTGCAATCTAAATTGCAGTGTAAAAATAAAGCAGCCAGTATTTACCCTGCACAGAAACAAAATAACCCACCCAAATCTAACTCTATCTGCAAATGTTATATCTGCCCCCTCCCCCCCTGCAGTGCACATGGTTTTGCCCAACTGCTAAAAAATTTCCTGCTGCGATCAACTTGGAATTACCCCCAATGTTCTGCAGATCTCTAGAGAGGTCAGTAATGTAATAATGTGCAGGATATATCACTATCTGTTTTAGTAATAACACTTCCATCTATAAATTATCAATAGTAAAATGATTACTGAACCATATAGTACAGTTGGGGTTCTGGTTGATGCATATGTACTGGTTCATACATTCAGTTAACGTCAAAATATGGGATACCATGTTTGTTCATCTGATAATATGTATGTGCATCAGGCGGTAACACGCAGCGTGTCATACAATATGGCATTCCTCGTGTATGTATGCATTAACAATATGTCGTGTGTGTACCATGAATATAACGGTTTTGTTTTTAATTTAAATAATGGTCATTGCGAGACTTGGATAACTGACGCATTGTACTTATGGTATGATACTAAAATAAACACACATCAAAGTCAGTATTATACTCGGAAGAAAAACCCAAAACGTTAAAACACAACAATAAAAAAGTGTAACGCGATACAAATCTGTCTCCCCTGACGGAGGGGGTTAAGCCCTCGGTATCGCACCCTCTTCAGAAATAAAGTGTTGACGTAACCGCATTGTAGACTATGGCGGTGCAGCCTCTGACCACAATGCAATCATAAAATGCCAAAAATACCGTTTCCAAATGCCAAGTGTTTCCTTGTGGTGCAGAAACTCTCCAGGTTTTAGCAGTTTATTGCATCAGTTGTTGACTTGCTGGAAAATCTCCGGCTCTGTGAAAGTGTCGATTGTCGACGGACTGGGGTGAGCTATCCGTTTCTCAGAGCCCAGAATATTCACGGAACTTTCTCCCAAAACTGAGCAGTCTGGAACTTTGGCATGGTGCAGTGCGTCTTCAGTGAGAGAAAAGGCTCTTAGTTTAAAGAGGTAGCTCCCTATTTGTATCCGTTCTATTCATCACTTCCCAACTGGCAGAACAGAATGGCGTCCACCTTGTAGGCGATACATAACCTAAATAGAATAAACTTTAAAAGACAGAAAAAAGCTTCTTTGCTAGTCCCCTGTGAGGAGGGGAATGGAGGCAGCAGGAAGCCACAGACTGAGAGTTATATACTGAAAACGGCGAGGTACCTAGCAGCACAGAGTAAATCAGGAGATGAGTAATGTGTTAGTGAGGACCGGGCTGCATCTGACAGGGGCAGTGACATGATGTGAGGAGGGGAATGGAGGCAGTAGAAAGCCACAGACTGAGAGTTATATAGTGGGAGGAGCAGGGTCCCTCAGCAGCACAGAGTATATCAGGAGATGAGTGATGTGTCAGTGAAGACAGGGCTGCATGTGACAGGGGCAGTGACATGATGTGAGGAGGGGAATGGAGGCAGCAGGAGGCCACAGACTGAGAGTTATATAGTGGAAAGAACCGGGTCCCCCAGCAGCACAGAGTATATCAGGAGATGAGTAATGTGTTAGTGAGGACAGGGCTGCATGTGACAGGGGCAGTGACATGATGTGAGGAGGGGAATGGAGGCAGCAGGAAGCCACAGACTGAGAGTTATATAGTGGAAGGAGCAGGGTCACTCAGCAGCACAGAGTATATCAGGAGATGAGTGATGTGTCAGTGAGGACAGGGCTGCATGTGACAGGGGCAGTGACATGATGTGAGGAGGGGAATGGAGGCAGCAGGAAGTCACAGACTGAGAGTTATATAGTGGAAGGAACAGGGTCCCCAGCAGCACAGAGTATATTAGTGATGTTGTAGGATTGCGCTGTCAGAAGCAACTTTTTAGTAAACAAAGTTCATACGTCCAAGTTATTTTTAGAGTCTAGCTCCATGTTGTATCTTGTCTGGTGATCTGTGAGGGGAATCTGTCTGAATCTGCCTGCACTTGGGGAAAAAAATCACTGGTTTGATCTCTGTTTTCCAGACATCAATGAATGTAGCATCAACAACGGGGGCTGTGAACACGCTTGTGTGAATACAGTGGGGGACTACTACTGCCAGTGTCCCCCCCGCTACAAATTGCATTGGAACCGCAAGGACTGTGTGGGTAAGATGCCTCAACCCCTCCCCACAGATGTCTCAACCTGGACATAAACACCTCCTCTTTTTACCCCAACATTTCCTGTCTTATGTGATATTATAGATTAGTAAATCACCATGAATATCCTCCCACTTATGTTGTCTCATGTTAGAAACACTGAAATTATTTATTTATGTACATGTGGGAAAAAAACAAACAGGAGATACTTCATATTTGCAATCTTTCTCTTCATCTTGTGAGTTGTGAATGATGTGTGCATGTATATGATATCTGTAATAATGTTGGTCTGTGTTCACTGCTCCCTAGTTGCTTGTTTCTTGCACTGCATGCTGGGAATCACCCCTCAAGCTGCCATTTTGTTTTTGTGACTGAAAAATGTGAAAGGAAAGGATAAAAGTCTGATTATACGTTCCTTGGGTCTGCCTAGAGCTAAATAAAGAGCAAGGGAATACGCTGGTGCTATAGAAATAAAAGCTATTAAATAAAGTGGAAATGGCTTCACTTGAGGCACTGGTCAGCTTTAACCTTTGGGACTGTTTTGCTGCTTTGTGCCTCGTTCTCGAGGTCAGCCAGTAACAAAGACTTCATACATAATGTAAGACATTCACAAGTGTCCAGCAAGCTGACATCATAACAATTTCCTCACAGAGTTCAATTCAGAAAAATGCTGCATCCAGGAATTTGGGCAGAGAGAAGAAATAGACGGTATTATCCGGAATTTTGTGTTCTGGCCGTGCTCTGACTTTCATCACCCCAATGTTCATAGCTGTAAGCTCTCACGAGCAGGGCCCTCTTTCCTCGTGTGCTTTCCCTTCCCTTACTCATTCCAGCATTTCCTCCCTACTGCATGCAATGGTTTAAACCTTGTCCATGTTCTATACTGTAAGTCTCCTTTTTCTTGTTTTCATACTGTTTCTGTTTATGTTCTTTATAAGGCGCTGCAGACCCCTTACGGCGCCATATAAAGAATAATAAAAAAGTATTATTGTATCCGTATAATGACTGCCCAAAGCAACCCCTAATTTTCAGTGCCAATTTGCCGTCTGTTTAAAGACATTTAATCGGCATTGTCACTGAGGTTAAATCCAATCTCACTGACCTGAGAAAACATTGAACAGTTCTGTAAGTTATGTGTCTTCGGGTACACGGCCTGGAGAAGTCGTTATGGGCTTCTCTTTGTTTTCCTCTTAATACAATACCAATGTGCTTACAATTCGGTCAAACATCAAACTACAGGTAGGCAAAATTACTGTGTTCTGGAGCTGTGGAACTACAAACCCCAGCATGCATATTTCAGATTGCTTTCGGTACATATATATTTTATGTATATTAATGTCTGTTGTTTTTATTTGTCCTTGTTGGGATACTGGAAATACAGACTCATTACACAAAACTTTCCCCAAACAACTGGGAATCCTCAGACGGCTTGGTGGGATATAATATAATATCACCAATATGCTCCCATGTGTTTTATCTTGTTTAGAGGTAGAAAGATCCATCTCTGACTCCGAGCCCCCGAAAGCCTTTCTGCAATGCATTAAGAATGGTGGAACTGAGCGGTGTTTCATAAATTGCCAGTCTCGTGTGTACTCCATTCCTGGTGAGTACAATCTAGCACCATGCATGAAATATGTGACGGGCCTAGCGGTCACCAGACCACATCTAAGACTTTGTCTCATTTCCAGAATCTTCAGGACTTATTTTGTATTTTGATTGATCAGTTTTCATTGGGTCTAGAAACAACCAATCAGACACTTGATTTCATTGTCTCACTTGCACTAGGCAGATAAAAGCTCACTGCTGATTGGTTGGGAGTTACTGTTACTGCTACGTGACAGGTAGGTGGTGTATAAGAAACCGTTAGATCTCTTTGAAGTATGGGAAAGCTATATAACGACCTTGTCGACAGCAGTCAGGACACAGCTCCATAACTCTTTCTCTAATACAGAATGGTTTTTGACTAGAACGATTGCGGGGGATCCGCCGTTTGTGCTATAGGACTGAATGCCATTCTCAGCTCGGAAGACGATTGGGAGGAAGTTGGCATACGGGCACGGGTTTTTTTTTTTTGTTATCCTCACCTGCACGCGTCTGGGTCAGCTGACTAGACCAGCTCTTAATCTAATGGTTACTGAAGCCCTGAGAGCCATGTTCCATATAAGTGTAATATTGTTGTTTGTACTGTGTTTAAAATGTCTCTTGATTGGGGACTCGGTTGTATTATTATTTACTCCCCTTTCGCTTTTTCCTATTTGATATAGGTTTGACCTACTGTGAAAATTTATGTATGTATTACACAGTGCCGTAACTAGGCATTTTAGCGCTGTGTGCAAGAAACGACAGTGGTGCCCCCCCCATGTAAGATAGGGGCAGTGCGCGCCGTAGTCGCGCAAAAAAAATATAGGGGCGTGGCTTCACTGGGAAGGGGCGTGGCCACAAAATAATAGCAATTCATACTACGGTCCACAGTAGTCTACATTATTCAAATTACGCTGCACAGTAGCGCCACTACACCAGGTAGAGCCCCTTTTATATATTACAGCAGACAGCGTCCCCCTTTTTACACATTACAGCAGACAGTCCCCCTTTTTACACATTGCGGCAGCCAGTCCCCCTTTTTACACATTGCGGCAGCCAGGCCCCCTTTTTACACATTGCGGCAGCCAGTCCCCCTTTTTACACATTGCGGCAGCCAGGCCCCCTCTTTACACATTGCGGCAGCCAGTCCCCCTTTTTACACATTGCGGCAGCCAGGCCCCCTCTTTACACATTGCGGCAGCCAGGACCCCTTTTTACACATTGCGGCAGCCAGTCCCCCTTTTTACACATTGCGGCAGCCAGGACCCCTTTTTACACATTGCGGCAGCCAGGCCCCCTTTTTACACATTGCGGCAGACGGTGTCCCCCTGAGAGAGAGAGAGAGAGAGAGAGAGAGGGAGAGAGGGATATACTTACCTCTCCCCGCTGACAGGCTCCTCGTGCTGGCATCTCCCTCTCGGTGCAGGCAGTGAGGTGAGAAGGAGGGGGAGCAGGGAGCCGCAGCAGCGCTATTTCAATGGTAGTAAGCGCCGCTGCAGCATCCCCCTCTCCTTCCGTATTGGCTGCCTGGCGCTGCTGTGGATGCTGGGATGAAGGAACCGCATCCCAGCATCCATAGCAGCGCCGGGCAGCCAATACAGAAGGAGAGGGGGATGCTGCAGCGGCGCTTACTACCAATGAAATAGCGCTGCTGCGGCTCCCTGCTCCCCCTCCCTCCTCCTCCTTCTCCGCTGCCCGGCGCTGGTCTCTTCTCCCTCCAGCGCGGCGCACGGCGCACACAGCAGAGGCGCATGTAATGAGTCAATTTGACTCATTACATGCCGCTGGCCGTGCGCCCTCAGGGCAACTGCGCTGTGTGCCAAGCCCACTTGGCACACACGTAGTTACGGCCCTGGTATTACATATATTGCTTCAATAAAAATATGTTTAAAAAAAAAAGAAACCATTAGATCAGATAGTCACAACCTGTCTGTCAGATAGCAGCAACAGTTGGTTTCATTTGCCAGCAATGCATTTGGCTGAAAAGTTTGCAGGGGATGATAACAACCAATAATAGAGCTGGTTTTATTGTCAGACATGCACTGGGAAGATAAAAGCTTATTTCTGATTGGTTGCTGGGGGTCACTGCCAGTTTCCCACTGAAATTCAGTGTTAGTAAATGTAACTGGCGGTTGCTGCTATTTGATAGTTGGGTTGTGAGCGTGTAGGACCCGGGTTAAAGGGCAGTGTACAGTAAATGGGTAACCTGGGTCATCCGAAACCGTAGTCCCCCAACAGCGTACGCCGTCTGCCCTGCTATGCAAGCTGTGCTCCGTAAAGGTGCGCGCCGGAGGTTGGTGGCAGCCCAGCAGCTGCCATACTGCTGGATTTCCCCCCATTGTGACATGGGGCAACTTCAGTGAGGGGGCGTGGCCTAACGAGTCCCGATCTGACGGATTTCCCGGTTCTTGGATATGATGTCTTCTCTAGGCCGACATGGACACCATATAAGTGTACCGCGTCCGCTCGCCATGCTTCGGGCACGGTGCCTCGCTGCGCTCGGAACACTATTATATTCCCCCTCCCGGTCCACTGGGATGGTAAAGTATGAACAAGTCGGTTTCAATGAAAAAATCATGAAAAACTCATGTCGGCATTTTGACCTGTCAGCATTTTACATGTCGATATTTTGACCTTGTCGGTATTTTAAATGTCGGTATTTTGACCATGTTGGTATTTTGTCCATGTCGGGATTTTGACCTTGTTGGGATTTTGACCGTCGGTCAATTGCTGTCGGGATTTCGATTGGAGGTAAATTGACCGCATCCCCTGATGTCAGTCTGGTGCATATGTACTGGCCCGAGCTGCACGCAATTGCGTCTTTTTAATTAATGCACTTTACATCTGAAACTTAGCATCAGCCGTACTGTGTCTGAGATTTCAACAGCCAATTTCATCCAGAAGTCAGTTATCATGTGTTACGTCACCATGTTGTAGTAATCAGCATATTGATTTTCATGCTTTAAGCCAATCAGATATTAGCAAATCCTCCCAAAATGTCCATGTGGCTCCCAAATTTCAGGGGCTCTCCCAGACTCCCTGAAGAGTGGGCCAGTCTTCTGCATGCGGCCCGTGGGGTTGATGTTGCGGCTCCGCCCCCTGCTGCAGAGTGCTGCAAATCTAGTAACTGTAACTGTACCTAGTGGCTCAAAATGAATTATATAGTAGTAGTAAGTACTGCTCATGTCACCTGGGGTGTTTCATGAAAGCTTTCATCTATAAGACTATAATATATGTTTTGTTTAGGGCTGCAAGATTCCTATACTGTCACCTGCGGAAAAACGAAACGCCTCAGAGGCAACGAAACGCTCAGCTCAGGTAACTGTGTTATTTTATTGCATGCAATACTGCTGTGCTCTGGATCAGTTATGTAATGTTACTTTGCAAAACGTGGCAGTTAACATAAAGTTTATGAACTGCAATTTCCATAAAGGAGATCTGCAGTTTCCATAAAGGAGATCTGCGGTTTCCATAAAGGAGATCTGCAGTTTCCATAAAGGAGTTCTGCAGTTTCCATAAAGGAGATCTGCAGTTTCCATAAAGGAGATCTGCAGTTTCCATAAAGGAGTTCTGCAGTTTCCATAAAGGAGTTCTGCAGTTTCCATAAAGGAGTTCTGCAGTTTCCATAAAGGAGATCTGCAGTTTCCATAAAGGAGATCTGCAGTTTCCATAAAGGAGATCTGCAGTTTCCATAAAGGAGATCTGCAGTTTCCATAAAGGAGATCTGCAGTTTCCATAAAGGAGTTCTGCAGTTTCCATAAAGGAGTTCTGCAGTTTCCATAAAGGAGTTCTGCAGTTTCCATAAAGGAGATCTGCGGTTTCCATAAAGGAGTTCTGCGGTTTCCATAAAGGAGATCTGCAGTTTCCATAAAGGAGATCTGCAGTTTCCATAAAGGAGATCTGCAGTTTCCATCAAGGAGTTCTGCAGTTTCCATAAAGGAGTTCTGCAGTTTCCATAAAGGAGATCTGCAGTTTCCATAAAGGAGTTCTGCAGTTTCCATAAAGGAGATCTGCAGTTTCCATAAAGGAGATCTGCAGTTTCCATAAAGGAGATCTGCAGTTTCCATAAAGGAGTTCTGCAGTTTCCATAAAGGAGATCTGCAGTTTCCATAAAGGAGTTCTGCAGTTTCCATAAAGGAGATCTGCAGTTTCCATATAGGAGTTCTGCAGTTTCCATAAAGGAGATCTGCAGTTTCCATAAAGGAGTTCTGCGGTTTCCATAAAGGAGATCTTCTTAAGCGTGACCGGCTCATACACATTTAATCATCATTTCATTCCAGCCACATGTTTCTAAACAGTTTGTGTCTCATGCGGGACTGCGTCTGAGGTTACATATTACAGACTGTGCCTCTTGTCATAGGAAATGGAGAGATAAGTATTGTGCAGGGGATAATAAGGGAAACCGCCAGATCAGAGATAAAAGTGTTTCTGTACCAAAAAACAAAGGAAGTATTATAAGATAAATGTTTTCATATACACATATCCCGTTTTGCGTCACATGGTGCGAGATGCTGGGGCGCGCTGTGCTTTTTTCCTCAGTTTTGTTACTTTTTCCACAATTTAGCATCTTAGTTCACTTATAGGGGAGATGTACTAAGCCTTAGAGAGTTATAAAAGTGGAGAGAGATAAGGGGGCAGATGTATTAAGCCAGGTGAAGTGATAAAGTGGAAGGTGATAACGCACCAGCCAGTCAGCTCCTAACTGTCATTTTTCAAACCCAGCCTGTAACATGTAAGTTAGGAGCTGATTGGCTGGTGCGTTATCACCTTCCACTTTATCACTTCACCAGGCTTAATACATCTGCCCCAAAGTACCAGTTAATCAGCTCCTAGCTGCCATGTTACAGGCTGTGTTTGAAAAAATGGCAGTTAGGAGGTGGTTGGTCGGTACTTTATCTCTCTTTAAGGTTTCACACATCTACCCATAAGTACTTAGGATTAGTGTTTCGGTGCGGGCAACTACTGAGGGTCTCGTCCATTTTGTAACATGCTACACAAGAAATCCAAACTTTCGCTGTAATTACTGGTTGACAAAAATTAATTGATGTTATTTTGTTTCTGGGTACGGGTGTGTCTACAATCCAATATCTCCTTTATGGAAACTGCAGAACTCCTATATGGAAACTGCAGATCGCTTTTATGGAAACTGCAGAACACCTTTATGGAAACAGCAGAACTCCTTTATGGAAACTGCAGATCTCCTTTATGGAAACTGCAGAACACCTTTATGGAAACAGCAGAACTCCTTTATGGAAACAGCAGAACTCCTTTATGGAAACTGCAGATCTCCTTTATGGAAACTGCAGAACTCCTTTATGGAAACTGCAGATCTCCTTTATGGAAACTGCAGATCGCCTTTATGGAAACTGTAGAACTCCTTTATGGAAACTGCAGAACGCCTTTATGGAACCTGTAGAACTCCTTTATGGAAACTGCTGAACTCCTTTATGGAAACTGCTGAACTCCTTTATGGAAACTGCAGAACGCCTTTATGGAACCTGTAGAACTCCTTTATGGAAACTGCAGAACTCCTTTATGGAAACAGCAGAAATCCTTTATGAAAACTGCAGAACGCCTTTATGAAAACTGCAGAAATCCTTTATGAAAACTGCAGAACGCCTTTATGAAAACTGCAGAAATCCTTTATGGAAACTGCAGAACGCCTTTATGAAAACTGCAGAAATCCTTTATGGAAACTGCAGAACTCCTTTATGGAACCTGCAGAAATCCTTTATGAAAACTGCAGAACGCCTTTATGAAAACTGCAGAACGCCTTTATGGAAACTGCACAACTCCTATACGGAAACTGCAGAAATCCTTTATGGAAACAGCAGAACTCCTTTATGGAAACAGCAAAACGCCTTTATGGAAACTGTAGAACTCCTTTATGGAAACTGCTGAACGCCTTTACAGAAACTGCAGAACTCCTATATGTAAACTGCAGAACTCCTATACAGAAACTGCAGATCGCTTTTATGGAAACTGTAGAATGCCTTTATGGCAGTGGTTTCCAAACTTTTTGGAATCACGGCGCCCTAGAATATCAGAATTTTTTTAACGGCACCCCATGGCCAAAAATTTCTTATGGAGAAATTTAGAAATAAATATTACATTAAGTAGATTGTGTTTATATGTCATCCTTAGGGTCAGTTATATGGTGAGGGACAGGATTTGCTTCTGTTTGGCCACATATTTTATGACTAGCAGCCACCAGCACTGGTTTTGTCTATTATATTGACCATGAATAATTTGAATTGGTCCTGGACCACCAACCCAGGGCACCCCTGCAAGTGTCCCGAGGCACCCCAGGGAGCCACGGCACACAGTTTGGGAACCTCTGCTTTATGGAAACTGCAGAACTCCTATATGGAAACTGCAGATCGCTTTTATGGAAACTGCAGAACGCCTTTATGGAAACCGCAGAACGCCTTTATGGAAACCGCAGAACTCCTATATGGAAACTGCAGAACTCCTTTATGGAAACTGCAGAACACCTTTATGGAACCTATAGAACTCCTTTATGGAACCTGTAGAACTCATTTTTGGAAACTGCAGAACTCCTTTATGGAAACTGCAGAACTCCTATATGGAACCTGCAGAACTCCTTTATGGAAACTGCAGAACGCCTTTATGGAACCTGTAGAACTCCTATATGGAAACTGCAGAACTCCTATATGGAACCTGTAGAACGCCTTTATGGAACCTGTAGAACGCCTTTATGGAAACTGCAGAATGCCTTTATGGAAACTGCAGAACTCCTTAATAGAAACTGCAGAACTCCCATATGGAAACTGCAGAACTCCTATACGGAAACTGCAGAACTCCTTTATGGAACCTGCAGAAATCATTTTATGGAAACTGTAGAATGCCTTTATGGAAACTGCAGAACGCCTTTATGGAAACTGCAGGACACCTTTATGGAACCTCTAGAACTCCTTTATGGAACCTGTAGAACTCCTTTATGAAAACTACAGAACTCCTTTATGGAAACTGCAGAACTCCTTTATGGAAACTGTAGAACTCATTTTTGGAAACTGCAGAACTCCTTTATGGAAACTGCAGAACTCCTATATGGAACCTGTAGAACTCATTTTTGGAAACTGCAGAACTCCTTTATGGAAACTGCAGAACTCCTATATGGAACCTGCAGAACTCCTTTATGGAAACTGCAGAACTCCTTTATGGAAACTGCAGAACGCCTTTATGGAACCTGTAGAACTCCTATATGGAAACTGCAGAACTCCTATATGGAACCTGTAGAACGCCTTTATGGAAACTGCAGAATGCCTTTATGGAAACTGCAGAACTCCTTCATAGAAACTGCAGAACTCCCATATGGAAACTGCAGAACTCCTATACGGAAACTGCAGAACTCCTTTATGGAACCTGCAGAAATCATTTTATGGAAACTGTAGAATGCCTTTATGGAAACTGCAGAACGCCTTTATGGAAACTGCAGGACACCTTTATGGAACCTATAGAACTCCTTTATGGAACCTGTATAACTCCTTTATGGAAACTACAGAACTCCTTTATGGAAACTACAGAACTCCTTTATGGAAACTGCAGAACTCCTTTATGGAAACTGCAGAACTCCTTTATGGAAACTGTAGAACACCTTTATGGAAACTGCAGAACTCCCTTATGGAAACTGCAGAACTTTTTTTATGGAAACTGCAGAATGCCTTTATGGAAACTGCAGAACATTATAATAGAATTGCACAATACCTTTATAGAAATTGCAGAATACCATTGTGGAAACCCATATTCTTTTAGTGCATTGCAGAATGCCTTATGGAAATTGCAGAATGCTAATATGGAAATTGCAGAACGCTGTCTACAGGAAATTCTCTCTATATTTCTTTTATTGTTATAAATGTTAATCTCTAAAACTGTGAAAACAGCTGCCGCATTAATCTATAATTTTCTGTCTTGTTTTTTCAAATTGTTCTTATTTTGTTTCTTCTGCAGAACTTTCCACAGTCAGGACGAGCATCGCGTTTAAGATGAACGACGGCATTTGCCGAATGAAGAGGACAGATCTCTACCAGGGTCTCACCCAGCCCAGATTATCAGGTATGAACTCGCCCAAAACAACCCATATGTTCTAATTAGGATTTACAAGCCTATGACTTTTTTTTTATATCAAAGTGTACCTGCTTTGCACTAGAAGAGTGTTACAAAGATGATGAAACCTTAACATCAGTGAGGTATGAGGCGTAGAGTGTCTCATTCTACACTGATGCTAGTAGTACCTAATGATAGGCCTCATTTAATGTGGTCAGAAGATGACAACACACACAGGAGTGGTCAACTTCAAAGAGGAAAACAAATAAAATAAAATATGAATTCTGCTTAGTGCATACAGGAAACCAAGCAGACATTTACCTGTGTGATTATACTGTTAAAGCGTAATAACAAGAGATAACACTTTAATGATAAGTCCTTTATAAACGGCGCATAACCCTGCACTTTCCCGGGCTTAAAGCAGACATAAAAACACCTTTAATGAGTGGGATATAAGAACATAAACGTCTATTTCAGAGACAGCCGGGGAGAGATTCTGTCTGTAATAAGAGGCATCAGTAACAAGGGGGGATAAGAACAGATGAGGTGTTATATCGTATCCAGATTCTTTTATCAGTGTCATTAACATAGGAAAAACTGTTCCCATGTCTTCGTCTTCTCTTTCATCTCCTCTTTCCGCACAGAGAAACAAACGCTTCTACATGAAAGCTTCTCCTTCGTAAATATCACGTGTAAGAAGGGGCAGAGCGGGCGCAAGGCATCGGCGAGGGAGACCTTTGTAACCGCCCAGTTTGAGCTGGAAGCCAACCAGAAGGAGGTGACAGGTTGGTTGGCAAATAACAATTGAGACATGATGAACATTGAAAGAGCTTCTTCTCTCTCTCTCCAACCTTTTCTGCTTCTCTGTCTTGCAAAAAAAAAAAAAAAATAAAGTATCTCCTGTTTTGTGACATTTGGTGTGGACAGGCGATGGCTGATGGTTGTTAGGCAATAAAATGAGGTTAGCAAGAGCCCAGGGTTGTGACAAGGACCCACAATGCATTGCTGTTTGATGGTTTTCCATCTGACGGCCATCTTGTCACAGCTGTTATTTCCTTTTTGCGCATTTGCAGAGTCGTGCAGCTTCAGCTGCGTGCGGAGGAAAGCGGAGAAGCGTCTGCGCAAGACAATCCGGACTCTGCGGAAGGCAATTAGCAAGGAACATTTTCACGTCCGTCTGTCAGGAAAGGACTTTGAGGTGGCCAGGAAAACTCCCAGGACGCCGGAGCTGCAGGATTCATGTGGAACCGGACAAGTACGTGTGGACAGCCGATGTGGTAAGCATTGGAGTAGCGGAGGTAGCGTCAGGCAGTGACAAAGGGTCAAATTTTACTGTAACCCATAGCAACCACCTTCATTCTCTGAACTATACTATAAAAACATTGGAACCTGGTTGATTGCTGCTAGTTACAGCACATGTATTGCACCGTTACCTCTACACCAGCGGCCCCCGGTGAATAGGAAAAGCAATGTATGGTAGCAAACAATTGGGGTCTATTTACTAAGCTTTGGATGGAGATAAAGTGAATGGAGATAAAGTCCCAACTGTAATCTTTCAAACACTGCCTGTAACATGTCAGTAAGGAGCTGATTGGCTGGTACTTTCTCTCCTTCTGCTATATCTCCATTCAAGTCTTAGTAAATAGACCCTAGAATCTAGGAACCTGGGCCGACAATTCCTAAAAAGAGAATATCGCACTAGACTATATTGAAAAGCGCCATAAATAACCAGATTGACTGTACTCCAGTGAGGAGAATTCTCCTAGGAACTGTACAGGAAGTGAGGGGTCATGATAAAAGTTCCTGGTTCACCAGTACAAGGTAAAATGGATCATTTTGTGGTAGTTGTACTTAGGCACTGCACTGCGTCTCTGGGGTTATTCTGCAGATCATCACTAGTAAAATTAAAGGGGTGTTTTGCTCAATGTCCGTGCAAGTCAGATATAGCACCTTGTAACAGTTATATAGATGTGGAGAGAAGAGAATTCAGGAAGTGAGGAGTTCAAAGGAATATTGGGGGTAATTCCAAGTTGATCGCAGCAGGAATTCTGTTAGCAATTGGGCAAAACCATGTGCACTGCAGGGGAGGCAGATATAACATGTGCAGAGAGAGTTAGATTTGGGTGTGGTGTGTTCAATCTGCAATCTAATTTGCAGTGTAAAAATAAAGCAGCCAGTATTTACCCTGCACAGAAATAAAATAACCCACCCAAATCTAAGTCTCTCTGCAAAATGTTATATCTGCCCCCCCCCTGCAGTGCGCATGGTTTTGCCCAACTGCTAAAAAATTTCCTGCTGCGATCAACTTGGAATTACCCCCATTGCCTCCCTATTTACTGAGAAATGATGATGTTCTGGAAGCTTGTGACTGTCCTAAAATGCTCCTTTAGGCGCTTGTATGCCACCAGAATGTCCATTTAGGGAATCAAGTCCTGATTGCAGCCTCCAGCCCAAGCGATTGAACAAGGAGAAACCTGGACAGTATTTGGCTAAGCAGGCTGTGACTTATAGTTCCGCAGCTAGATGGCCACAGACTGCATCTTGTAGGCTGTAGGTGACTTAACATCGTTTTAATCGCCCGGGGTCACATACATGCAGAGGTGAACGCAGGTCAGCCACAAATGGACTTGCATGTGTGCATGGCACTTAGGGGGAGTTTCTAAAATCTTGGAGAGATAAAGGGAGAGAAGCTAAAGTATCAACCAATCAGCTTCTGTCATTTTTTCAAACACAGCCTATAAAATGACAGGAGCTGATTGATTGGTGTGTTTTCGCTCTCCTACCTTTGCTATTTATCCCCCTAAATATGTATTTCTTCACCCAGATGCAGACTTTATTCATTAACAGTCATTCAGAGTATATAGCGCTAACATATTCTGTTGCACTTTACACTTGTGAATTGCATGCATATATTTGCAGCTGGTCCGCACCTTTCTGTACTCTTGGTTTCATACCGGTCACCATCATTAGTGCGCCGTTGCACCAGCCTTACCGCGCAATAGATGCATTTATGTGTACACTCATCGCTGCTTAGCCCACAGTTCCGCCGACACACCCTCACTTAGCTTTGCCTGCACTCCATTACAGCTCAGTTCCGTCTATGCCGTCGCAAGTGTAAATGCAACTGAAATTGCATACAGTTCCGCTTTGCCCGTACTTGCAGACGCTTGGATCCGGAGCGTGCGCGGTGCGACAAAAATCAAGGCACGGCTGTGACCTGATTTAAACTGGGTACACACTAAACGATGGTGTATCCCAGTGATGGCGAGACGCGAAATATAACCATGTATCAAAGATTTTAAAGAAGCGCCATCCGTAGAGCAAAGGTGCAGTTATTTTAAAAATATTTATTAAATCATATAAAATATATATCAGCATATAAAACATTCACAATATGATATTATAAATAATCACAATATCCACCAACCACCCCCAGCCTGAAACATATAAGCCTAATTCATCAGAGAATCAATGGGTTGGTGAGAACCTTTTGGTTGATTAAAAATAAAGGAATATGTACCACAGCTGTCGGTAAAAAAAAGCGCTCTTAATAAAAGTAATTGAAAAATATATAAAAAATTATTAAAACTTTCCAATCATGGACATCACTGCATCTGTATTGTGATACATGGGCTTCATATAGTCGGCCCCTTCGGATAAATACAAACGTACCGCATGCACTTCCAGAAAAAGTTCTAATAAATGAATTATTGCTCCAACAGTTCCATAAATATATTACCCCTCACCTGTCGCTTAGAAAGAAATCCAGGTGGATAGCAGTATAGGGGTTAAGAGTCTCAGGTGGTCATTCCGAGTTGATCGCTAGCTGCTTTCGTTCGCTGTGCAGCGATTAGGGAAAAAAATGGCACTTCTGCGCATGCGTATGAGGCGCAATGCACACGCGCCACGTACTATTACAACGAACGATGTAGTTTCACACAGGGTCTAGCGATGCATTTCAGTCGCACTGCTGGCCGCAGAGTGATTGACAGGAAGAGGGTGTTTCTGGGTGTCACCTGACCGTTTTCAGGGAGTGTTTGAAAAAACGCAGGCGTGCCAGGAAAAACGCAGGCGTGGCTGGGCGAACGCAGGGCGTGTTTGTGACGTAAAAACAGGAACTGAACAGTCTGAAGTGATCGCAAGCGCTGAGTAGGTTTTGAGCTACTCTAAAACTGCACCAAAAAACTTTGTAGCCACTATGTGATCCTTTCGTTCGCACTTCTGCTAAGCTAAGATACACTCCCAGAAGGCGGCGACATAGCGTTTGCACGGCTGCTAAAAACTGCTAGCGAGCGAACAACCCGGGATGACCATCTCAATGCAGGAGTTGTTTGTCTCTGAGTATATGGAGCCGTACTGTCAGGTACCTGTATGGAGCTAGAGTGACGGAGCCTGCCACTTCCGTCCTTTGCTGCTGAGGACCGCTCGTGTCCGCTGAGGCAACCGTTACTGACGCCGGCTTGTCAGTGTGTACGCTGGAAGCATAATTTTAGTTTCCGGTGCAGGGGTCCAAAAACACGTAAATCCAGGGCACTGCTTGACGCGTTTCTCAGCCTTATTGATGAGGCTGTTTCATCATGTATCACGCCGCTGTACACACTGCACAATATATATTGCACGTTGGCGCAATATATCGGTACATCTCGCATTTAGCTGCGTGCTGTTGTCTGCGGGGTCGGCCGTGTGAGATGCAGAGCATCAGATCGGATGACCCTGCGGACATTGGGCGTGAAAGCACAATCACAGGTACACACTATGCGTCGGAATGATATATCTTTCAATATGTCGACTAGTGTGTACCCAGCTTTATTTTACCTTTGTTGAAATTAAGTTTTGGTCATAAACGCAACAAAATAGCACCCCCTACTGGCCATATAATCACGCAGACAGGGAGCTGTATCAAATCTTGAAGAGAGATAAAGTAAGAAACCAATTAGGTCCTGTAATTTTTCAAACACGGCCTGAGAAAGGAAAGAGCTGATTGGTTAGTAGTTTATCACTCTCCACTTTTTCTCTCCATGCTTTGATAAATCTCCCCTTTATCTCTCTTCACTTTGTCTCTTTTCAATGCTTTAATAACTGTCCTTTATCTCTCTCCACTTCATCTCTCTCCAAGCATTGATAAATCTCCCCTTTATCTCTCTCCGCTCAATCTCTCTCCAAGCTTTGATAAATATTTTCATCAAATTATTTATTTATTTAAAAAAAAAAAAAAAAAGACAAAAGGCCCATACACACTTGCCGATAAAATGAGCGACGTCACTCATTTTATTGGAAAGTGTGTATGCCGACAGCGACGACCGATGCACGGCCCCGCGGGTCGGCAATGATCGTCGCTGTCGCCAGTGCATGCATGCAGGAGCTGGACTGTCGTCCACGACCTGCATGCAGGGCTGGCGGAGGCGTGACGTCACTGAGCGATATGAGCGGTCATATCGCTCAGTGTGTACAGTCGGCCGCCGACCGGCCGGCCCGGGAGGGGAAACATTAGACGACGTCGCTCACAGAGCGACGTCGTCTAATGTGTACGGACCTAAAGACTTGAGATCAAAGAACGTGCAGGTTGAGTATCCCTTATCCAAAATTCAAAATCCCACATTTTTGGGTCCCCTACTGAGATAATGACATATATATTATATATTATGTGTATATATAGACTGTATCAGTCCAACATAAATGCAGCGAACGCAAGTGATATGCTACGTGGTCTTAATAATTCAGATCGTTGCGGTCTCATTTGATACAACGATTTTTATTTTCCAATCCATTTACATGCACACAACCCGCATGTAATCCACCACTGAAAGCAGCCTAACTCTCCACTGTGCCTACAGTTCTGGCCCGGCGGTCCTGCCATGTAAACAGCTCCGAGACGCTGGTACAAGGCAGCTAATGTGATCTGACAGGTATTCTTCAAGCTCTTAGCCGGCGAAAGGCAATTACAAGCCCGACGCACAGTATGGTTTCAATAATCCACAGAGGTCTGCAGACCTTTTATTAAGATAACATCTGAAGCTTATCCCTAACACGCTGCACGTCACAGCCGTTCATCATCCAGGCACATGACACATAAATGGGCTGCTGGGGAAATATCTTTAGAAGCTGTCGGGGGAAACCCGAGTTAAGTAAATAGTAGAGTTGGAGCACGTTGAAGCTGGTGCAGCAGCCGTGTTCTTGCCTGGCGTCAGTCTCTATTATACGTAATGTTATTCCCCTCCGCGCTCTAATGGATAAATGGACATTTTCGCACAGTGACTTGGAGTGATGATGAAATATGAATGCAGCTCTCTGCCATGTAACACTTTCTGTAGCTTCTTATGGAGGATAAATATCCTCTTGTTAGTTTTATTTCAGCTTTAAAATGAACAATTTTCTGTTAATGTAGATGGGGAATGACTGTATAGGCTGCAAGCAGAACCTTCTCCACGCTTTGCCTGTTAGCGCCCAGTCTTGTTCTATTACGTTGTACGCTCGTACTGTACAGCGCTGCAGCAGATATTCGCAAGTGCATATATATATTTTTATTTAATTGCATTTATTATTATTATTACATTTTATTTATAAGGCGCCACAAGTGTTTTGCAGCGCCGTGCAAAGGACAGTACAGGGAGACAAACTTAACATTACAGTAAATAAATAACAAAAATAGAGTACAGGTAACAAAGAGCAGCACAATTCTCATACATAATACAGCTAAGATGTAAGTAGTGAGGGAGTAATCATTGTACTACTAGGGGCTGGCGGCCATAGACAGAGATGAGCCTTTACCAGCAGGAGAAAAAGCGGGAAAGATGGTCGCTGAGTAGGAGAGAGCTGTGAGTGAAATGTGAGGAGAAGAGGGCTTAGATAACAAGAGGAAAGAGGGCCCTGCTCTGAGGAGCTAACAATCTAGTGGGAAGGGGCGATAGACAGATGTCATGAGGTGCAAGCAAGCGGGAGGTAGCCTGATAGCAGTATGCAAGCAAAGCAGAGATGGTCACGGCATGAGGCAGGGGGATGGAGGAGCAGCCTCAGGACTAGGTTATGCATCGGAGGGGTACGCTTTGATGAACAGGTGGGTTTTCAGTGCCCGTTTGAAGCTTTGCAAGGTCAGGGAGAGTCTAATGGAGCGGGGGAGCGCGTTCCACTGAATCTAGTAAATATTCTGTAAAACATATTGCTATATGATATTCTGTACATCGGGCCTTATTCAGCTGTGTTAGTAAGCCAAAAAAGCACACTAATGGGCAAAACAATGTGCACTGCAGGTGGGGCAGATGTAACATGTGCAGAGAGAGCTAGATTTGGGTGGATTATATTGTTTCTGTGCAGGGTAAATACAGGCTGCTTTATTTCTACACTGCAATTTAGATTTCAGTTTGAACACACCCCACCCAAATCTAACTCTCTCTGCACATGTTACATCCCCCTTCCCCTTCAGTGCAGCATAGTTTTGCCCAGTTGCTTGCTTTTTTGTGTTTGCTAACAACTTCGAATAACCCCCATTGAGATGAAGGGGGTAATTCAGATCTGATTGCTGCTGTGCATTTTCGCACAGCGGGTGTTCAGATCTGAACTGTGCATGCGTATGCAATGCAAAATGCGCACGCACGTCGGACAGCTACAACGGGCATCGCCAGTCAGCGACGGGATGGTGCGAAGGATCTATTTGCACGGGCAAACGCAAGGTGATAGACAGGAAGCGGCCATTTGTGGGTGGCAACTGACCGTTTTCAGGGAGTGTCCAGAAAAACACAGGCGGGCTCAAGCGTTTGCAGGGAGGGTGTCTGACGTCAGCTCCGGCCCCGATCAGCAGGATTCAGTTGCACTGTAGGAGTAAGTGCTGGGCTGCGCACACACTGCTCAGCTACACATAGGATCGCACACTTGCACGGCGAATATACACTCCCCCTGTAGGCGGCGCCTATCAGACCGCAGGGCAGCAAAAAACGCGGCCCAGCGATCAGATCTGAATCACCTCCAAAATCTCTATGGAACAAGCCCAGATTCATGAAAATTATTAGAATATCTTTTTGGCTTGTACCAAGCAATCACTTCTGGTTAGTGGAGGCTATTTACTAATATTATTATTACTTATTTCATATTTAGTACCATGGGGGAGATTTATCAAAGCTTGGAGAGAGATAACGTACCAACCAGTCAGCTCCTAACTGTCATTTATCAAACACGGCCTGTAAACTGACAGTCAAGAGCTGATTGATTGGTACTTTGGGGTCTGTGTGCTAAGTCTTGGAGAGAGGTGGTAGATGGGGATAAAGTACCAGTTCAGCTCATAACTGCCATGTTACAGGCTGTGTTTGAAAAATGTCAGGAGCTGATTGGCTGGTACTTTATCTGCGTCCATTTTATCTGTCTCTAAGGCTTAGTACATAGACCCCTCTATCTCTCTCCACTTTATCTCTCTCCAAGCTTCGATAAATGTCCCCCCAGGTTACACAATGCTGTACAAAGAATGTCTATATATTCATATATAGCCCAGTGGGTCTTACAATCTCTAATTCCCATACTACAAACACACATGCTCCATCTTGGTTATAATACAACTAAATTGAAGAGATAACCCACACATAGAACATACAAACTCCACACACAGTCACTCAGTTGAATTTGAACTTTGGACCCCAGTGCTGTGAGGCTGCAATGCTACCCTCTTACCACAACAACTATTCAGAAACCTGCTTCCATTGTCTAACTAGATTTAAACAGATATAAGCTAATTGCTGATTGGCTATTGTGAGAATCTGCACCTACTGTAGCATGGGGGAGGTGCGCCCGGTGGTAGCGTCTAAAGATGCACAAAGTGAACGTCCCAATCCTTGCACAGTGAGACGCAGGCATTAGCCTAAGTCGCCCGACGTTTCACCGATTTTTATTTACAGGCTATCCTATTAGATCACCTGTAAAAAAAATGCCCTTTCTCCCGAAAACACACAGGTTCAGTGAAACCTGTGTGTTTTTCGTGAGAAACAGCCCCGATTTTGCCTGAAAATGGGGCTGTTTCCGGGTATTTGTTTTCCGGGGATTAGATTCCGGCTGTTTCTGGGGATTTGGTTTCACCTGCCTGAGGCAAATGAAACAAAATCCATGAAATATTGGGAAAAACTTAAGTTTTTTGCGCCCAGGGATAGGTTTAGGCATCACTGAGGAGGGTTGGGGTTAGGCTGTGGGGGGGGTTAGGCTGCGGGGAGGGGAGTTATGTTTAGGCAACACCGGGGAGGTTTAGGGTTAGACTGCGGGGTAGGGCATTAGGTTTAGGTACCACTGGGGACGGTTAGGGTTAGGCTGCGGGGAGAAGGGTTAGGCTGAGTGTGCGTGTGGGGGGGAGGGGTTAGGATTAGGCTGCGGGGAGAGGGGAGTTATGTTTAGGCAACACCGGGGAAGTTTAAGGTTAGGCCACGGGGGGTGGGGGGAAGGTTAGGGTTAGACTGCGGGGAGGGGGGTTAGGTTCAGGCACCACCAGGGAGGGTTAGGATTAGGCGGAGGGGGGGAGGGTTAGGCGGAGGGGAGGGGAGTTAGGTTTAGGCACCCCTGGGGAGTGTTAGGGTTAAGCTGCAGGGGGCGGGAGGAAGGTTAGGGTTAGACTGTGGGGAGGGGGGTTAGGTTTAGGCACCACTGGGGACGGTTAGGGTTAGGCTGTGGGGGGTGGGGTGGGGGGAGGGTTAGGCTGAGTGTGCGTGGGGGGGGGGGGGTTAGGATTAGGCTGCAGGGATTAGATTAGATTTAGGATTAGAGTTAGGTTTAGGCACCCCCGGGGAGTGTTAGGGTTAAGCTTCGGGGGACGGAAGGGTTAGGGTTATGCTGCAGGAAGGGAGGGTTAGGTGGGTAGGGGGAAAGGTAAATATACTTACCAGCCCCTAGTCTGCATACTCACCATCAGGATGGCGCTGTTGGTCTTTTGACTGCTGGCATCCCGAACACCGGCCACCCATATCACAGCCGTATGAATATCTCCCAAAGTCCAGCAGACAATAAACAGGTTAATTTTTAGCACGTCTTAGTACTGTCATCCAGATGGGCTGCTGTCGTCCCATTCCACCTATAGCGCAGGGCCAGCGTGACAGCGCTATTATAATTTTATATATATATATATATTTACATAAATCTTTATAAATGCTACAACTGTCTGTAATACAAGTTTCATTTTAATTATACTCTTTTACAAAACAATTTCAGCCAGTTGTCTTGATCTTTTTGACCTCATGCAAGTTTTACTATATGCATGGCTTTTTTTCTTTCTTCCTAGTGCATGTCTGTGCTTTTCAGTCATGTCTTGATGTCATCAGGTAGATCTGGATATGATACAAAGCTGCTCTTTGGATACAATGGTATCTGATGTGGACAGCGCCACGGAGCCGTGTCTTATCCCAGCGAAAGGATAAATCTTTTCACCTGATGATAGAAAGACATGACTGGGAAACACATGGGGCTAGAGAGAAAAGTTGCTATCGTGATATATTTTTCTCTGCTCGCCGAGTCTAGACGCCCAGCCGAGAAGGTTGAGTGTTATGTCGTATGGCCGGTAGATTAAGACCTAAATCCCTGAATGCCTCTCCTCAGCCGAGTCTGTGAACTGTGTAAAACCAATAAATAAGCTGCGCTAACGTTGCGAGAATCAATTTGCGCTGACTGTTTGGGGTGTGCGGGAGGAAGGAGCGAGCTCTGACCTCGCTGCCGGGTTCACATCCAACAACTGGGAAGCCATAGGGTTTCTCTATGGCGCTAGATACTTATAGGACACAATTCTAAAAGGAGGTGAAGTGCTTTTAAATGTCTTTGTAGCCATTAATCCGAGCCCCCTATGGGCCTCTCCCTTTGCATCACAAAAGATCTGGCATATTAAGAAACAGCTGCGTGAGATCTTAGAATGGGCCTTTAATGGTCACTGGAGACTGACAAAGGGGCACTCTATGAAGATAAAGTCTGCTGGAGCCGATTGTGTCCTTTGTGGGAGACTGAGAGAGGAGATTTGAATTATTGAATTCGTTTAACACCGCATGTAAATAGGACTCTGAGCTCCGCACTTTCCTCATTGTTAAGGTGTCTTGTGGTCAATGAGTAATAATAATATCTGGGACCTCGGGGAAATCTGACCGTATGTACCCTATAAAGTTTAAGTCAAAGAACAACTTTTATCCTCCCCTCTCCCGGTGATTGAGCCGCTCATTCTGCATTTATAAAGCTCATAGCCAGGGTCTGCGTAAAGTTCGCAGGGGCCCCAGGGCAACTAACTTGTGGGGACCCCTACCAATAAAAATGACAATATGATGTTTGCGATGTCACCAAAAGGTGTTCTACTCCCAGCACCCCAAATGTGTTACGCACACTGCAGAGCCCCAATTTACATTATGCCACACAGAAACCCCCAGCTTCACATAAGCCAGAGTGCCTCCACGCTGGGGATGTAGCTGTGTGTGGAAGCCCCTGTGGGTTTTTTTTTTGGGGGGGGGGCTCCTGGACAACTGCCCCGGGGACCAAGGGGCTGATTTTGAGTTGGCCGCATCAGCGGCCCGCAGCACAGTGTTTTGCGGACTTACACACTGCGGCCCCACCCTTGAATGATGCGGCCGCGAGGTGACTGACAGCGGCGGGTGTTCACAGGGTGGCGACGTGGCGTTGGGGGGAGGCGGGAACCATTTTTGGGGCGGCTGCGTGATGTCATACGCAGCCACTCCGGTAAAAAAAATGGCGGACCGCCTGACGCGCTGCCAGTGGTCAACCTTAGTTCCGATGCATCCGCGATCTAATTGCGGACGCATCGGGAGGCGGCCTGTCACACATGCTGAGCGGCCTTGTCTTGTGCTGGGCGGCCCCCAGCGTGTGAGGAGATAGACGCAGATCTGGCTGCGCACTGTATCCAGCGATCTGCGTCCATAGGGAAATCCTGACAGCTGGGTCACACCTTCATTTCTCTATGTCCAACATGTTACTACAAAGGGCTTATAGCTGTTTCCTGTACTGTACAGTTGACTTCGGTGTAGTACTTTTACTCTTGATGTTGATTAGAAACATAGGGGGACATTTACTAAGCAGTGATAAGAGCGGAGAAGTGAGCCAGTGGAGATATTTCCCCATCAACCAATCAGCAGCTCTGTATCATTTTATAGTATGTAAATTATAGATGTTACTTCAGTGCTGATTGGTTGCCATGGGCAACTTCTCCACTGGCTCTCTTCTCCGCTCTTATCACTGCTTAGTAAATGTCCCCCAAAGAGAGAGGATAAATCTATACAGCAATGGTATATAAATAACCTATGTGGATTTCCTGTGTCACCTCTGAGCAGACATTCCCTCTGGTACCACAACCGTTCTCCAATAAAGAGACGCCATCTTCCCTGCCACAACCCATACACACACATCTATTCCCCCAATTATTAGTGTAACACCCATTCGTCCTGTTGCCAGCCCCAGGTCCTCTCTGCATCCTCAGAGCCTCAATTCTTCTCGTGATCTTCATGGCACTTTATGGTTAATCTGACCAGTCAGGGTTCTGTCCGTAATCATCCAGTCGCTTCCAGTCCACCCCAGGTGTAACATGCGGCATCACTACTCTGAGCTCACCTTACCTTGGATTTCATGCTTAAAGTCCGGTATGGGATGACGTGGGTCATTCCGAGTTGATCGCTCGCTAGCTAGTTTTAGCAGCCGTACAAACGCTATGCCGCCGCCCACTGGGGAGTGTATTTTACCTTAGCAAACGTGTGAACGCATGTGCAGCCGAGCTCTGCAGTTTCTGAGTAGCTCTGAACCTACTCAGCGCGTGCCATAACTTCAGCCTATTCGTGTCCGGATTTGACGTCATACACCCGCCCAGTGAACGCCCAGCCACGCCTGCGTTTTTTCAGACACGCCTGCATTTTTGCAGACACTCCCTGAAAACAGTCAGTTGACACCCAGAAACGCCCCCTTCCTGTCACACTTCTTGTGGCCGTCAGTGCGACTGAAAGCTTTGCCTGAACCTGTGCAAAACAACAGATACCTTTGTACCCGTACGTCGCGCGTGCGCATTGCGGTGCATACGCATGCGCAGAAATGCAATTTTATTAGCCTGATCGCTGCGCAGCGCACAACGGCAGCTAGTGATCAACTCGGAATGACCCCCTATGTGCTCAGAGCCGGATTAAGCTTGTGGGGGCCCCGAGGCAGATAAATTGCAGGGGCACCCTCCAATGAAATTGCCCCCACCCCAATATGGCCCCAAAAGGCACTGTTGTGATCTAGTTGCACAGTATCAGAGTTGTCTTGGGCAGTGGCTAGTAGTGAACGCAGAAATAATGCACTCAGTGGGCGTGTTATGGGTGTGACGGGCGTGTCACTGCAAGCGGCTGTATTCCCAGACTCACAGCCGCAGGACTAGGACCGTAGATGGGTTGTGTAGGGGAGACCGGCGCAGACCGTCACGCAGCGAGATTGCTGGCTCGCTGCATTTGCCACAGGTTTTATTCCCACTCTGTGGGTGTCGTGGACACACACAAGTGGGAATAGTCCCTGTTAGACAGTATGCTGACTCTTGGGCTTGTGAATGCATGGGAATCCAAGGTTGGCATGGTGACTCCCAGCATCCCGAGAGCCAGTCACATGACCGGATCCCTCATAGAGTCACGGCCAACGTCTTCTGTTTCCATGTCCCTTGGATTGTGATCTTCCCTCTGTAACTGAAGTCCCTGATCCTGACGTTCTGTAACCAAGCCCTGCTGTATAAGATCCTACAGAGGCGATAAACCCTTTGTAGCCCAGCTCAATCTCAACCATTTGTTCTTTTCTTCGTTATCAGATCATTAATACGCATCTTGATTACTGTTTACGTGTCTGCTCCTCTCATCCTTCTTCCTGGAGTTCAGTAATGGACAAGAGCCCCTGTAATTGGGGAGCACGGGGGTCCTGACCGCTATCTCACCGAATCTGTTTTATTTAATCCCATCCATGAGAGGCAATTAAAAGTCTGTGCTAATCCGATCACGTCATCTCTGTTTCTCGATGATGCATCATTACTGTGCAGCCCAGTGCTGGGGAGGGCTCCTGTGGAACCCTCTCCTGGTCATTTGCGTCAAGTGCAGCCCATACACTACAGCAGCTAATTCTGTTTAAAAATGGCATTAGCTCCTGGGACCAAGGGGGTCACACAGATCTGGTCGCTGCTGTGCGTTTTCGCACAGTGGGCGATCAGATCCGAACTGCGCATACATATGCACCGGCGTGTCGCACAGCTACAACGGGCTTCGCCGGACGGGATGGTGCAAAGGATCCATTCGCACGGGCATTCACAAGGTGATTGACAGGAATAGGCCATTTGTGGGTGGCAATTGAGCGTTCTAAGGGAGTGTCCAGAAAAACGCAGGTGGGCTCAAGCGTTTTCAGGGAGGGTGTCTGACGTCATCTCCGGCCCCGATCAGCAGGATTTAGTCGCACTGTAGGAGTAAGTCCTGGGCTGTGCAGAGACTGCACACACTGATTTTTGCGCAGCTCTACAACACATAGGAACGCACACCTGCACAGCGATTTTACACTCCCCCTGTAGGTGGCGACTATCTGATCGCAGGGCTGCAAAAAACGCAGCCCAGCGATCAGATCTGAATTAGGCACTAAGTTTGGTCAATTCAGTAATAAAGCATTTTTATGGTCAAAAATGGAGGACGCAACTGGCATTTCCAATTTCTGCTGTGGTCCCCTGTACATACAGGCCGGAGACACCTAATATTTGAGGTTGCCCCCTGAATATGAGTGTTTTGGGGCATATTCCGCAAATAGCCATTGATATATAGGCCCCAAAAAGTGACGAGTTGGAAGTAAATTACTAAAATAAACGTGAATGGGAAATCTCTTTATATTTTCAAACATTTGCAGAGCTATAATAGAAGAGGCGGAACTACAGGATATGCTTCGCAAAAGGGGAGGGGCTTATTGATGGGGGGGGGGTGAACACCAAAATTATTGTACCCCATGTAACTTTTTTTTTTATAAGTGATCATCTATACCAGCGCACCGTAGCCCAGTCGCTGTACAGAGCTCGTCCTGTCATCATGTAACGCAAAGCCAAACAGTTCCAGGGATGGCGGGGCAGTAATGTCTGTTCTGCGATGTACCCGGCGCTGTACGGACAGTATATTGGGAATGGTATAGGGATTATTAGATCCCCGTTATGTCCTATGTCCCCTGTGCTTATGTTATATTCTGTTTGGCTGCCTTAGTACATGAGTCACTCAGTAGAGGTCAGCTGGAGGCTGTGTCAGACAAGACACGAGAGGCTCACGTCCACCCAGAGGCAGAATAACTCATAATAAAGATTTACATATCTACTGGGAAATACATGTGACATAGTGTTGGGTGGACGTCCCTTTTACCTGACAGAGTCTAGATTGTTGCGGCTCTTGTCTCTTTCTCTCTCTCTTTCCCTCTGCCTCTCTCCCTCTGTCTTCCCTGTCTTTGTCTTTCTCTCGCTCGTCTTTCTGTATTATCTGTATCAATCTTGCTGTCTGTGCCCACTCTCCTCTGATTTCCACGTGTACATTTTCTCTCCCTCTCTCGTCTTTCTCTTCTACCTCTCTCATCTTTCTAATATCATTTCTCTTCTCCCTCTCTCCATTTCTCTCTCTCTCTATCTTATCTCATCGCACTATCTCTCATCCCTGTGCTCTCCCACTCTCTCTCTCTCTCTCACCTCCTCTCTTTCCCACTCTCCCTCTTACTTCCTCTCTCCCCCTGTCTCTCTCTCTCACCTCCTCTCTTTCCCACTCTCCCTCTTACTTTCTCTCTCCCCCTGTCTCTCTCTCTCTCTCTTTCACTCACACACTCCCTTTCTCTCCCTCCCCCACTCTCCCTCCCTCTTCCCTTCCTTCTCTCTCTCTTTCCCTCTTTTTCACTCTCTCCCTTCCCCTCTCTCTCGCTCTCCCTCCCTTCTCTCTTTCCCACTCTTTCACTACCTTCTCTATCTCCTTTTCACTCTCCCCCCCCCCCCCATTTCTCCTTCCCACTCTTTCTCTCCCTTTCTCCCTTCCTCTCTTTCACTCTCTCTATCTCTCTCTCGCTTTCTTTCACTCTCTCTCTCTATCTTACCCCCCCTTCTCTATTCCCCCCTCTCTCTTTATCTCCCTCTCTCTCACACACTCACTCCACCCTCTCACTCTCCCCATATCTGCTCTCTCTTTCTCTCCCCCTCCCTAAATTCTCCTCTCTCTCTTCCCATCTCTCCTTTCTCTATCGCTCTCTCACTTTCCTCCTCTTTCTCTCCCCATCACTATCTCCCCCCCACCTTAGTGGGATATTATATAAATGGTATTCTATTTTTATCTATCTTATCTTATCTATCTTATCTTATCTATCTTATCTTACCTATCTCTCTTATCTATCTTATCTATCTTATCTTATCTTATCTATCTTATCTATCTATCTATCTATCTATCTATCTATCTATCTATCTATCTATCTATCTTTACACATAGCATTCTGTAAAGAAGAAGAAACCCCCATACACAGTAGAAAGTGCTGCACGCCATAGACACGTCAGCGTAGAGCATGATGTATGTATGTTGGATGCACCAGTCCTGTTCCTCTCCCGCATTAACCGCTGCCGGTTTCTCCTCTTCTCTCTCAGTCAGCTGTCACGCTGGAACTTACTACGACGGGGAAAAGGAGCAGTGTGTTTTATGCCCAAACGGAACCTACCAAAATGAGGAAGGGCAGATAATCTGTGAAATTTGCCCCGATTCCGAGACACGAGACAATCAAAAGCTTGCAGGCGCCCGAGACATATCTGAGTGTGGAGGTAATAGAGACATGCTGGTCTGTGCCCTGGAGACAGGGCGAGACTGGCATCCTAGTCAGTGCCCCAAGGGCAGCAGATTATTAGAAAACCAGTGGCAGGATATCAGATTGTCAGGAAGGTCCCCCCATAATGGGTGGAGTACACAGGCATGATGCGGGTGGGGGTTATACATACATAAATTGGGAGCATTCTGGAATGTGTAGCTGCGGTACGGTGTGGTTACAGCGGGCTACGGCACACTGACAGCCGCTGATGGCAGCGCTGTACCGAGTATTTATTACATCAGCTGCCAGACACCCTGCCTTGCACACCGGGAGGAGACTCAGAGCTAATAGATTTCGTTCAGGGGCATTAGGAAAGTTTGGGAAACTCTTGGCTCTCCAACTGTTGTGGAACTACAATTTCCAGCATGTCCTACCCGCCTGCACAGACATGGGCTGCTTCCTCTATTCTAGAGTTGAGTTCTAGAACCTCCTCTCAATCTTAGCAACTTTAGACAAGTACTAGCCCTGGCACCTTGAATTCCCAATATCGTGGCCTAGTGGGGTTGTTTTACTTTACATTCCCTTTGAGTGCACTAGCACCCCACAATGGACTTTAAATTGGCGTCATGTAAAAGTCCTGTCCCATACAACTCTATGGGGCCATAGATGTCAGATTTAGTGTCACTTTAATCTTACTGTGCATCAATTGCTGACTGTAATGTAGATGCAGAGAATTGCGTACAGAATACAGGCAGTCAGGGAATCACTGTATTAGTTGGTGCAGCAGCGCCATCTACTGGCCAGTTTATTTATGTGCATGATAATGCTGTTTTGTTAAGGATAAGTGGACTTTATTGTATTATTATCCTTTATTTATATGGCGCCACAAGGGTTCCGCACCACCCAATGTACATTATTTCACATATTGTCAGAACATGCCACAAACTACAGCTTTTGAAGAGAAGTGTAATTTAGATGTTGCAACAAATCCAGCTCCATCTGTATAACACACCATTGGTTTTGCGCTAGTAATTCATTTTGGAATCCTTTTCCTCTTCTTGTTATCCAGGCTTGTGCCTGTCAGGTGAATTCTCCTCAGACGGGTTTCGGCCATGTGAGGCATGTCCTCTTGGCACTTACCAGCCAGAACCTGGGAGGACATCTTGTTTTTCCTGTGGCGGAGGTCTCACAACCAGACACAATGGCGCCACCTCATTCCGTGACTGTGAAACTAAAGGTGACTTTCTGGGGGCTGAATACAATCCGCTAAACCTGAGCCGGTTTAGGATTCGCAGCGGTCAGCATGACCATTATTGAATATAAAAACTCCAGTATTAAATCTAAGGTGGTTCTGTAGAGCAAATGATAAAGTGCATATCTTCATTTTCACTTAACTTCATTAAGCACAAATGATAGAATATATCTGTTATATAACCGGCTACTGCGTCGGTTTAACACTTGCTCAGTGAGAGCTCAGGGGAGGATGCACCCTCACAGCTCTCCCTGGCTGCCTGACACACGGCCACAGTGCTGTATGTGTTACAATGTGCTGGTAACATCCATCTCTAAAGCGCAAGTGGTTTTGCTCATTTTACCAGCACATATAGGTGATCGAGCCCTAAATGTCTTTCATCGCAGCAGGAAAACCATCATCCTATCACTTGGGGACATGAATTAGACAAATAGCAGTAAGTAGCATTTAGGATATGTTGTGTGTGTGGTGAGGGGGGGGGGGGGTTGAAAAATGTGTGGGGGCGGCAGGGTTAGGGTGTCCCCTGTATATGTGTGAAGGGGGGAGGGCAGGATTAGAGTGTTACGTGTGTGTGTGTGTGTGTGTGTGTGTGTGTGTGTGTGTGTGTGTGTGTGTGTGTAGGGGGGGGGGCGTTAGGATTACAGTACTCTGTATATGTTGGTGGGGCAGGTTTGGAGTATTCTGTGGCGGGGGGGGGGGGGGATTAGAGTATTCGGTTGTGTGCAGGGGTAGGGTATTAGCAACAGTATATTCTCGTGAGGGCAGGTTTAGAGAACATGCTTCCTCTCTGTCTGTTTGTATGTGTGGTTTCTCCGGTTGATGCTCAGTCTCTCTCTCTGTCTCTTTGGTATGCGCAGTCTCTCCAGTTGATGCTCTCTGTCTCTGTGCTATGTGCAGTCTCTCCAGGATGATGTTCTCTCTCTCTCTCTCTCTCTCTCTCTCTCTCTCTCTGTCTATCTCTCTGGTATGTGCAGTAGGGGTTGATGCTCTCTCTCTATGGGCGGGATGTACTAAGCGGAAAATGCGGTAAACTCCCTGTTTACCGCATTTTCCTGATGTACTAACCCCGGCCGGCAGGACAGCGCCGCGTCGGGGTACGCCAGCTTTCGTCCATAAAAGCCTATGGGCTTCTCTCCGTGGCGCTGTGTGAGGGATCCGATCGGATCCCTCCCAGCATGCCCTGCGGCTGCCTCGTCACCCCGCGCATGCGCAGACTGACTTCTGGGGCCGAATCCCGGAAGTCAGGCTGCCGCTGCGCATCGCGGAGGACAGCTCTTATCGGAAGAGCTGTCCTCCGCAATGCTGATTGCATATGTTAGTACATATGCGATCAGCATCGTGGCGCAGGGAGGCGATGGGCGGCGATGTACATTAGTCCATCCCGCCCTATATATCTCTGGTATGTGCGTTCTCTCCGGTTGATGCTCCCTCCCTCTCTGTCTCTTTGGTATGTGTGGTCTCTCTGTTTGATGCTCCCTCCCTCTCTGTCTCTTTGGTATGTGTGGTCTCTCTGTTTGATGCTTCCTCCTTCTCTGTCTCTTTGGTATGTGTGGTCTCTCTGTTTGATGCTTCCTCCTTCTCTGTCTCTTTGGTATGTGCAGTCTCTCTGCCTGTCTCTCTGGTATGTGCAGTCTCTTCGGTTGATGCTTCCCTCTCTTCTCTGTCTCTCTGGCATGTGCAGTCTCTCTCCGGTTGCAGCTCTCCCTCTCTTCCTGTCTCTCTGCTATGTGCGGTCTCTCCGGTTGATGTTCCCTCTCTCTATATCTTTGGTATGTGCAGTCTCTCCAGTTGCTGCTTTCCCTCTCTGCCTGTCTCTCTGGCATGTGCAGTCTCCATGGTTGCTGCTCTTTCTGCCTGTCTCTCTGGCATGTGCGGTCTCTTCGGTTGCTGCTCTCCCTCTTTGCCTGTCTCCCTGGTGTGTGCGGTTTCTCCGGTTGATGCTCTCTCTCTCTCTCTCTCTCTTTGGTATGTGTGATCTTTGCGGTTGCTGCTCTCTCTCCCTGCCTGTCTCTCTGGTATGTGCGGTCTCTCCGGTTGATGATCTCTCTCTCTCTCTCTTTGGTATGTGTGATCTTTGCGGTTGCTGCTCTCCTTCTCTCTGCCTGTCTCTCTGGCTTGTGCAGTCTCTCTGGTTGATGCTGTCTCTCTCTGTCTCCCCGGTCGGTGCAGTTCAGTGCTCCCCTGGACACTTGTACAACACCACGACTCACAGATGTATCCGGTGTGTGGTGGGAACTTACCAGCCAGAGTTTGGCCGCAGTTTCTGCATCTCCTGCCCAGGAAACACCAGCACCGACTTTGACGGCTCCACTAATATAACACAGTGTAAAAGTAAGTGACTACCCTGCATGCCGCTCTCCCAAAGCCCAGTGCTAAACGCCTCCTCCGCGGTGACGGGCGATGCACCTTACCGTCAATTTCACCTTCAATTTTACCTTCTTTTTTTAAATCGACTTCTATATTTATACTCTATATAGAAAGGAAAGCGCGATATCATTATAAACCTTAACCAGATAGCGTTAGTTTATTGGCTCATACATGCCATCCTACAGCACTTACTAGATAGCTGTCCAATGTCTGTGCATTTCAGCCCTGTCTTTATATCATTAGGTAGAGTTGTTTAGTCCCATTTCCTGGGCTGTGATACGAAGCGTGTCCTATACATTTCCATCAGTGTTTAATGCAGAAAGTACAGCAGAGCTGTGTCATAACCCGGGGGAAGCGTAAATAAACTGTCTGATGATACGAAAACACAGCTGAAGAGCACAGGCAGAATATAGAACCACGCAAAGCAATTAGTAGCTGATGTTGTAGCTTTAAGGAAAATATATGCAAAATAAACACTGATTCTTATAAACCCGGCCCTGCTGGAACTGTGCGGTGTTTTCACAAATAGAGAATCTGCGCTGTGACGGGGTTAAGCACCTACTGGCAGAGTTACCGGAGAGATCGCAGACAGCTGTGATATTTGACACAATGTAACCTTGTCAGACACACATAGCAGTTAGTCATCAATGTCCGTGCGTCCCCTCCCCCCGTCGCGGATGAATATTGGTGGTTTCGGGTAATGTTGTTTTAATAAACAGATTATAAACTTTTACTCTCCTCTCTCTCTGCGGTGTTAGGTTGTCTGCCTTTGGCAGCTGGAAAGTTTGTATTCCAGACACTTAACAGTTGGCGTAAATCCTTATAAATGCAATTTATTTATAATATAAAGTGCCAAAATGTTCCGCAGCCTGCTATGTACAAGCGCCAGGGACCAGGGTGCCTGAAAAAATAAATCTTCCGTCAACCAAATGTGAACAAACCGAGATACTTTAAGTCACTCGATGTAAGTAGCTCCCGTGAGTTATATCACCTATGTAATGTTTCGTTCCCCCCTCTCTTCTCAGACCGGCAGTGCGGGGGAGAGCTTGGTGACTTTACCGGGTACATAGAATCTCCGAATTATCCAGGGAATTACCCCGCAAACACAGAATGCACATGGAACATAACCCCGCCCCAAAAGAGGCGGATCCTCATCGTGGTGCCAGAAATCTTTCTGCCGATAGAAGATGAATGTGGAGATTATCTGGTTATGAGGAAAAGTTGTGAGTTTATTTCTGCCCAGATTGTACTATACAAACAAAGCGCATGTTGTAATTATTCATTTTACTAGTGGTTATTAATGAATCTGTCATCCAGCGCGTACAGGGATAATCCACAGGGAAATTCATTCTCTTACAGTGATTTAAGTAATTAGGTGACATTTAAATTCAAAACAAAGAAAAAAATCTAATCATAACAGCTTTTCAAGGTTCATTTGACAAAGGCCTGACAATCTCATTATTCTCTTTATCTGGATCATCCGCGTTTACCATTTATTGGCCAATATGCACAGCAGCACAGAGTATATCAGGAGATGAGTGATGTGTCAGTGAGGACAGGGCTGCATGTGACAGGGGCAGTGACATGATGTGAGGAGGGGACTGGAGGCAGCAGGAAGCCACAGACTGAGAGTTATATAGTGGGAGGAGCAGGGTCCCCAGCAGCACAGAGTATATCAGGAGATGAGTGATGTGCCAGTGAGGACAGGGCTGCATGTGACAGGGGCAGTGACATGATGTGAGGAGGGGAATGGAGGCAGCAGGAAGCCACAGACTGAGGGTTATAGAGAGGATGGAGGAGTGCCCCACCGCAGCACAGAGTATATCAGGAGATGAGTGATGTGTTGGTGAGGATAAGGCTGCATGTGACAGGGGCAGTGACATGGTGTGAGGAGGGGAATGGAGGCAGCAGAAAGCCACAGACTGAGAGTTATATAGTGGGAGGAGCTGGGTCCCCAGCAGCACAGAGTATATCAGGAGATGAGTGATGTGTCAGTGAGGACAGGGCTGCATGTGACAGGGGCAGTGACATGATGTGAGGAGGGGACTGGAGGCAGCAGGAAGCCACAGACTGAGAGTTATATAGTGGGAGGAGCAGGGTCCCCAGCAGCACAGAGTATATCAGGAGATGAGTGATGTGCCAGTGAGGACAGGGCTGCATGTGACAGGGGCAGTGACATGATGTGAGGAGGGGAATGGAGGCAGCAGGAAGCCACAGACTGAGGGTTATAGAGAGGATGGAGGAGTGCCCCACCGCAGCACAGAGTATATCAGGAGATGAGTGATGTGTTGGTGAGGATAAGGCTGCATGTGACAGGGGCAGTGACATGGTGTGAGGAGGGGACTGGAGGCAGCAGGAAGCCACAGACTGAGAGTTATATAGTGGGAGGAGCAGGGTCCCCAGCAGCACAGAGTATATCAGGAGATGAGTGATGTGCCAGTGAGGACAGGGCTGCATGTGACAGGGGCAGTGACATGATGTGAGGAGGGGAATGGAGGCAGCAGGAAGCCACAGACTGAGGGTTATAGAGAGGATGGAGGAGTGCCCCACCGCAGCACAGAGTATATCAGGAGATGAGTGATGTGTTGGTGAGGATAAGGCTGCATGTGACAGGGGCAGTGACATGGTGTGAGGAGGGGAATGGAGGCAGCAGAAAGCCACAGACTGAGAGTTATATAGTGGGAGGAGCTGGGTCCCCAGCAGCACAGAGTATATCAGGAGATGAGTGATGTGTCAGTGAGGACAGGGCTGCATGTGACAGGGGCAGTGACATGATGTGAGGAGGGGACTGGAGGCAGCAGGAAGCCACAGACTGAGAGTTATATAGTGGGAGGAGCAGGGTCCCCAGCAGCACAGAGTATATCAGGAGATGAGTGATGTGCCAGTGAGGACAGGGCTGCATGTGACAGGGGCAGTGACATGATGTGAGGAGGGGAATGGAGGCAGCAGGAAGCCACAGACTGAGGGTTATAGAGAGGATGGAGGAGTGCCCCACCGCAGCACAGAGTATATCAGGAGATGAGTGATGTGTTGGTGAGGATAAGGCTGCATGTGACAGGGGCAGTGACATGGTGTGAGGAGGGGAATGGAGGCAGCAGAAAGCCACAGACTGAGAGTTATATAGTGGGAGGAGCTGGGTCCCCAGCAGCACAGAGTATATCAGGAGATGAGTAATGTGTCAGTGAGGATAAGGCTGCATGTGACAGGGGCAGTGACATGATGTGAGGAGGGGACTGGAGGCAGTAGAAAGCCACAGATTGAGAGTTATATAGTGGGAGGAGCAGGGTCCCCAGCAGCACAGAGTATATCAGGAGATGAGTGATGTGTCAGTGAGGACAGGGCTGCATGTGACAGGGGCAGTGACATGATGTGAGGAGGGGAATGGAGGCAGAAGGAAGCCACAGACTGAGAGTTATATAGTGGTAGGAGCAGGGTCCCCCCAGCAGCACAGAGTATATCAGGAGATGAGTGATGTGTCAGTGAGGACAGGGCAGTATGTAACGGGCAATGACAAATTCACCTCTCACTTGACACCCTGTCCCTAACACATTCTCCTCTCACCTTGCACCCTGTCCCCTGACACCTTCTCCTCTCACCTGACACCCTGTCCCCTGACACCTTCTCCTCTCACCTGACACCCTGTCCCCAGACACCTTCTCCTCTCACCTGTCACCTTGTCCCCAGACACCTTCTCCTCTCACCTGGCACCCTGTCCCCAGACACCTTCTCCTCTCACCTGTCACCTTGTCCCCAGACACCTTCTCCTCTCACCTGGCACCCTGTCCCCAGACACCTTCTCCTCTCACCTGGCACCCTGTCCCCAGACACCTTCTCCTCTCACTGTCACCCTGTCCACTGACACCTTCTCCTGTCACCTTGTCCCCAGACACCTTCTCCTCTCACCTGGCTCCCTGTCCCCAGACACCTTCTTCTCTCACCTGACACCCTGTCCCCAGACACCTTCTCCTCTCACCTGGCTCCCTGTCCCCAGACACCTTCTCCTCTCACCTGTCACCTTGTCCCCAGACACCTTCTCCTCTCACCTGTCACCTTGTCCCCAGACACCTTCTCCTCTCACCTGTCACCTTGTCCCCAGACACCTTCTCCTCTCACCTGGCACCCTGTCCCCAGACACCTTCTCCTCTCACCTGTCACCTTGTCCCCAGACACCTTCTCCTCTCACCTGTCACCCTGTCCCCAGACACCTTCTCCTCTCACCTGTCACCTTGTCCCCAGACACCTTCTCCTCTCACCTGTCACCCTGTCCCCAGACACCTTCTCCTCTCACCTGTCACCCTGCCCCCAGACACCATCTCCTCTCACCTGGAACCCTGTCCCCAGACACCGTCTCCTCTCACCTGGCACCCTGTCCCCAGACTCCATCTCCTCTCACCTGGAACCCTGTCCCCAGACACCTTCTCCTCTCACCTGGCACCCTGTCCCCAGACACCTTCTCCTCTCACCTGGAACCCTGTCCCCAGACACCGTCTCCTCTCACCTGTCACCCTGTCCCCAGACACCTTCTCCTCTCACCTGGCATCCTTTCCCCTGACAACTTCTCCTCTAACCTGGCATCGTGTCCCCAGACACCTTCTCCTTTCACCTGGCATCCTATCCCCAGACACCTTCTCCTCTCACCTGGCATCCTGTCCCCAGACACCTTCTCCTCTCACCTGGCATCCTGTCCCCAGACACTTTCTCCTCTCACCAGGCCCCCTGATACCTTCTCCTCCCACCTGACACCCTGTCCCCAGACACCTTCTCCTCTCACCTGTCACCCTGTCCCCAGACACCTTCTCCTCTCACCTGTCCCCAGACACCTTCTCTTGTCACCCTGTCCCCAGACACGTTCTCCTCTCACCTGTCACCCTGTCCCCAGACATCTTCTCCTCTCACCTGACACCCTGTCCCCAGACACCTTCTCCTCTCACCTGGCACCCTGTCCCCAGACACCTTCTCCTCTCACCTGGAACCCTGTCCCCAGACACCGTCTCCTCTCACCTGGAACCCTGTCCCCAGACTCCTTCTCCTCTGACCTGGCATCCTTTCTCCTGACAGCTTCTCCTCTCACCTTGCACTCTATCCCAAAACACTGTCTCCTCTCACCTGGAACTCTATACCCAGACACCTTCTCCTCTCACCTGGCACCCTGTCCCCAGACACCTTCTCCTCTCACCTGTCACCTTGTCCCCAGACACCTTCTCCTCTCACCTGGCACCCTGTCCCCAGACACCTTCTCCTCTCACCTGGCACCCTGTCCCCAGACACCTTCTCCTCTCACTGTCACCCTGTCCACTGACACCTTCTCCTGTCACCTTGTCCCCAGACACCTTCTCCTCTCACCTGGCTCCCTGTCCCCAGACACCTTCTTCTCTCACCTGACACCCTGTCCCCAGACACCTTCTCCTCTCACCTGGCTCCCTGTCCCCAGACACCTTCTCCTCTCACCTGTCACCTTGTCCCCAGACACCTTCTCCTCTCACCTGTCACCTTGTCCCCAGACACCTTCTCCTCTCACCTGTCACCTTGTCCCCAGACACCTTCTCCTCTCACCTGGCACCCTGTCCCCAGACACCTTCTCCTCTCACCTGTCACCTTGTCCCCAGACACCTTCTCCTCTCACCTGTCACCCTGTCCCCAGACACCTTCTCCTCTCACCTGTTATATAGTGGGAGGAGCAGGGTCCCCAGCAGCACAGAGTATATCAGGAGATGAGTGATGTGCCAGTGAGGACAGGGCTGCATGTGACAGGGGCAGTGACATGATGTGAGGAGGGGAATGGAGGCAGCAGGAAGCCACAGACTGAGGGTTATAGAGAGGATGGAGGAGTGCCCCACCGCAGCACAGAGTATATCAGGAGATGAGTGATGTGTTGGTGAGGATAAGGCTGCATGTGACAGGGGCAGTGACATGGTGTGAGGAGGGGAATGGAGGCAGCAGAAAGCCACAGACTGAGAGTTATATAGTGGGAGGAGCTGGGTCCCCAGCAGCACAGAGTATATCAGGAGATGAGTAATGTGTCAGTGAGGATAAGGCTGCATGTGACAGGGGCAGTGACATGATGTGAGGAGGGGACTGGAGGCAGTAGAAAGCCACAGATTGAGAGTTATATAGTGGGAGGAGCAGGGTCCCCAGCAGCACAGAGTATATCAGGAGATGAGTGATGTGTCAGTGAGGACAGGGCTGCATGTGACAGGGGCAGTGACATGATGTGAGGAGGGGAATGGAGGCAGAAGGAAGCCACAGACTGAGAGTTATATAGTGGTAGGAGCAGGGTCCCCCCAGCAGCACAGAGTATATCAGGAGATGAGTGATGTGTCAGTGAGGACAGGGCAGTATGTAACGGGCAATGACAAATTCACCTCTCACTTGACACCCTGTCCCTAACACATTCTCCTCTCACCTTGCACCCTGTCCCCTGACACCTTCTCCTCTCACCTGACACCCTGTCCCCTGACACCTTCTCCTCTCACCTGACACCCTGTCCCCAGACACCTTCTCCTCTCACCTGTCACCTTGTCCCCAGACACCTTCTCCTCTCACCTGGCACCCTGTCCCCAGACACCTTCTCCTCTCACCTGTCACCTTGTCCCCAGACACCTTCTCCTCTCACCTGGCACCCTGTCCCCAGACACCTTCTCCTCTCACCTGGCACCCTGTCCCCAGACACCTTCTCCTCTCACTGTCACCCTGTCCACTGACACCTTCTCCTGTCACCTTGTCCCCAGACACCTTCTCCTCTCACCTGGCTCCCTGTCCCCAGACACCTTCTTCTCTCACCTGACACCCTGTCCCCAGACACCTTCTCCTCTCACCTGGCTCCCTGTCCCCAGACACCTTCTCCTCTCACCTGTCACCTTGTCCCCAGACACCTTCTCCTCTCACCTGTCACCTTGTCCCCAGACACCTTCTCCTCTCACCTGTCACCTTGTCCCCAGACACCTTCTCCTCTCACCTGGCACCCTGTCCCCAGACACCTTCTCCTCTCACCTGTCACCTTGTCCCCAGACACCTTCTCCTCTCACCTGTCACCCTGTCCCCAGACACCTTCTCCTCTCACCTGTCACCTTGTCCCCAGACACCTTCTCCTCTCACCTGTCACCCTGTCCCCAGACACCTTCTCCTCTCACCTGTCACCCTGCCCCCAGACACCATCTCCTCTCACCTGGAACCCTGTCCCCAGACACCGTCTCCTCTCACCTGGCACCCTGTCCCCAGACTCCATCTCCTCTCACCTGGAACCCTGTCCCCAGACACCTTCTCCTCTCACCTGGCACCCTGTCCCCAGACACCTTCTCCTCTCACCTGGAACCCTGTCCCCAGACACCGTCTCCTCTCACCTGTCACCCTGTCCCCAGACACCTTCTCCTCTCACCTGTCACCCTGTCCCCAGACACCTTCTCCTCTCACCTGGAACCCTGTCCCCAGACACCTTCTCCTCTCACCTGGAATCCTGTCCCCAGACACCTTCTCCTCTCACCTGGCATCCTTTCCCCTGACAACTTCTCCTCTAACCTGGCATCGTGTCCCCAGACACCTTCTCCTTTCACCTGGCATCCTATCCCCAGACACCTTCTCCTCTCACCTGGCATCCTGTCCCCAGACACCTTCTCCTCTCACCTGGCATCCTGTCCCCAGACACTTTCTCCTTTCACCTGGCATCCTATCCCCAGACACCTTCTCCTCTCACCTGGCATCCTGTCCCCAGACACCTTCTCCTCTCACCTGGCATCCTGTCCCCAGACACTTTCTCCTCTCACCAGGCCCCCTGATACCTTCTCCTCCCACCTGACACCCTGTCCCCAGACACCTTCTCCTCTCACCTGTCACCCTGTCCCCAGACACCTTCTCCTCTCACCTGTCCCCAGACACCTTCTCTTGTCACCCTGTCCCCAGACACGTTCTCCTCTCACCTGTCACCCTGTCCCCAGACATCTTCTCCTCTCACCTGACACCCTGTCCCCAGACACCTTCTCCTCTCACCTGGCACCCTGTCCCCAGACACCTTCTCCTCTCACCTGGAACCCTGTCCCCAGACACCGTCTCCTCTCACCTGGAACCCTGTCCCCAGACTCCTTCTCCTCTGACCTGGCATCCTTTCTCCTGACAGCTTCTCCTCTCACCTTGCACTCTATCCCAAAACACTGTCTCCTCTCACCTGGAACTCTATACCCAGACACCTTCTCCTCTCACCTGGAACCCTGTTCCCAGACACCTTCTCCTCTCACCTGGAACCCTGTCCCCTTACACCGTCTCTTCTCACCTGGCATCCTTTCACCTGACAACTTCTCCTCTCAACTAGCTTCCTGTCCCCAGACACCTTCTTCTCACCTGGCATCCTTTCCCCTGACAGCTTCTCCTCTCACCTTGCACCCTATCCCCAGACACCTTCTCCTCTCACCTGGAACCCTATCCCCAGACACCTTCTCCTCTCACCTGGAACCCTATCCCCAGACACCTTCTCCTCTCACCTGGAACCCTGTCCTCAGACACCTTCTCCTCTCACCTGAAACCCTGTTCCCTGACACCTTCTCCTCTCACCTGGAACCCTGTCCCCAGACACCTTCTGCTCTCACCGGGCACCCTGTCCCTAGACACCTTCTCCTCTCACCTGGCCCCCAGTATAAAATAATTAGACCCCACTGTCCTGACTATATAAAGTGAATGTGGATGGCTTTGGAATATTATCAGCTGAACAATTACTTAATAAAAGATTGACTATCAATACGCTCAGAAAGTAAAATCTTTCATCTTCTTTCTTCTTAAGCTTCGGCCAATTCTGTGACAACTTATGAGACATGTCAGACCTATGAGCGCCCTATCGCCTTCACATCACGCTCTAAAAAGCTCTGGATACAGTTCCGATCTAACGAAGGGAACAGCGCCAAAGGTTTCCAAGTACCTTACGTCACATACGACGGTAAGAAGGTGACCACTACTAATTACCCCCTTTCCTTTTTCCTCACCACAAATATTATTTGATTGAACGGAATTTACCTCCCAGCAATAAGACGACAATGTAGCTGCTTTTATTTAATATATTACAAGAAATATGTGCTTGGAAATGTGCCTCAGTTACCACCAGTGTGTGATGTCCCAAAGTATGAAGAAAAATCTTTTGAAGTCTATGTATTGGGTTGCTCCTTCCTGGATCTATGGGGTATCTTTCCCTGCCTCTCTGGTGTGTGTTACTAGTTCTGCCCACAATACCTGGCAATGCTGTGGATGTCTTATTCCATGTTTACATTCTAAATTAACCACTGGGTGGTGCTGTAATATTGCTACCTACAGATAATACGTCATCTTAGTCCAGTAGGATCAGTAAAATGGGGACTCCATACCTGGGGCATAGCCAGAACGTTGTGGGCCACATAGCAACAATTTGAAGGGGCCCCCGTCCCAGTGCTTCTAGAGAGACTTCTCTGCAGCAGTTGTTAATTGTATGCCCTATAATAGTGCCCTAGATCATTTTCTGAACCATGGTAGAGCCTTATTTAATGTTATTCCCCATAGTAGTGCCCTAGTTTCTTTTATGAATCACAGTACTGCTTAAGTTTACCCTATGTCACATTTCCGAGGTGTCAGTACACATCATGCCGCACAGTACCCCCAATTCACATTATGATATATAGCGATCCCCGTTCATATTGTACCTCATTACATTGTCCCGGTTCATATTATATAACATTAAATGCCCTCCAGTTCATTTTATATCACAATGCAATGAGCAGGTCCAAAGGCATACCTAGATATATGGCCGGCCCCAAGGAAACAGTTTGAAAGGACCCCTACGTACCACCCATTGGCAAAAAAATTATATAACACATGTAACTGTGACAGGGAAGGTGGCCTTTCTCAGCTCTGGGCCCCATAGCAGCTGCACTGCCTGCACCTATGGTAGCTAAGCCCTTGTATATAACACATGTAACTGTGAAAGGGAAGGAGGCCCCTCTCAGCTCTGGGCCCCATAGCAGCTGCACTCCCTGCACCTATGGTGGCTACACCCTGTATATAACACATGTAACTGTGACAGGGAAGGCGGGCCCCTCTCAGCTCTGGGCCCCATAGCAGCTGCACTCCCTGCACCTATGGTAGCTACAACCTGTATATAACACATGTAACTGTGACAGGGTAGGTGGCCCCTCTCAGCTCTGGACCCCATAGCAGCTGCACTGCATGCACCTATGATAGCTACACCCTGTATATAACACATGTAACTTTGACAGGGAAGGTGGCCCCTCTCAGCTCTGGGCCCCATAGCAGCTGCACTGCCTGCACCTATGGTGGCTACACCCTTGTATATAACACATGTAACTGTGACAGGGAAGACGGGACCCTCTCAGCTCTGGACCCCATAGCAGCTGCACTCCCTGCACCTATGGTAGCTACAACCTGTATATAACACATGTAACTGTGACAGGGTAGGTGGCCCCTCTCAGCTCTGGGCCCCATAGCAGCTGCACTGCCTGCACCTATGATAGCTACACCCTGTATGTAACACATGTAACTGTGACAGGGTAGGTGGCCCCTCTCAGCTCTGGGCCCCATAGCAGCTGCAACGCCTGCACCTATGATTGCTACACCCTGTATATAACACATGTAACTTTGACAGGGAAGGTGGCCCCTCTCAGCTCTGGGCCCCATAGCAGCTGCACTGCCTGCACCTATGGTAGCTACACCCTATATATAACACATGTAACTGTGACAGGGAAGGTGGTCCCTCTCAGCTCTGGGCCCCATAGCAGCTGCACCCCCTGCACCCATGGTATCTACACCCTTGTATATAACACAGGTAACTGTGACAGGGAAGGTGGCCTCTCTCAGCTCTGGGCACCATAGCAGCTGCACTTCCTGCACCCATGGTAGCTACAGCTTTGTATATAACACAGGTAACTGTGACAGGGAAGGTGGTCCCTCTCAGCTCTAGGCCCCATAGCAGCTGCACTCCCTACATCTATGATAGCTACATCCTGTATATAACACATGTAACTGTGACAGGGAAGGTGGCCCCTCTAAGCTCTGGGCCCCATAGCAGCTGCACCTATGGTAGCTACACCCTTGTATATAACACATGTAACTGTGACAGGGAAGGTGGCCCCTCTCAGCTCTGGGCCCCATAGCAGCTGCACCCCCTGCACTTATGGTAGCTACACCCTGTATATAGCACATGTAACTGTGACAGGGAAGGTGGCCCCTCTCTGCTCTGGGCCCCATAGCAGCTGCAGTCTCTGCACCTATGGTAGCTACACCCTGTATATAACACATGTAACTGTGACAGGGTAGGTGGCCCCTCTCAGCTCTGGGCCCCATAGCAGCTACACTCCCTGCACCTATGGTAGCTACGCCCTGCATATAACACATGTAACTTTGACAGGGAAGGTGGCCTCTCTCAGCTCTGGGCCCCATAGCAGCTGCACTGCCTGCACCTATGGTAGCTACACCCTATATTTCTCTAACGTCCTAGTGGATGCTGGGACTCCGTCAGGACCATGGGGAATAGCGGGCTCCGCAGGAGACAGGGCACATCTAAATAAAGCTTTTAGGATCACATGGTGCGTACTGGCTCCTCCCCCTATGACCCTCCTCCAAGCCTCAGTTAGGTTTTTGTGCCCGTCCGAGAAGGGTGCAATCTAGGTGGCTCTCCTAAAGAGCTGCTTAGAAAAAGTTTTTTTTTAGGTTTAAATCTCAGTGAATCCTGCTGGCAACAGGATCACTGCATCGAGGGACTTAGGGGAGAGATTTCCAACTCACCTGCGTGCAGGATGGATTGGAGTCTTAGGCTACTGGACACTTAGCTCCAGAGGGAGTCGGAACACAGGTCCTCCTGGGGTTCGTCCCGGAGCCGCGCCGCCGATCCCCCTTACAGACGCTGAAGACGGAGGTCCGGAAAGCAGGCGGCAGAAGACTCCTCAGTCTTCATGAAGGTAGCGCACAGCACTGCAGCTGTGCGCCATTGTTGCTACACGTCTCACTGATTCAGTCACGGAGGGTGCAGGGCGCTGCTGGGGGCGCCCTGGGCAGCAATATTAAATACCTTTAGTGGCAAAATAAATACATCACATATAGCCATTAAGGCTATATGTATGTATTTAACCCAGGCCAGTTTTCTTAAAACCCGGGAGAAAAGCCCGCCGAAAAAGGGGCGGAGCTTATTCTCCTCAGCACTCAGCGCCATTTTCCTGCTCAGCTCCGCTGGTGAGGAAGGCTCCCAGGACTCTCCCCTGCACTGCACTACAGAAACAGGGTAACAAAGAGAAGGGGGGCATAATTTGGCGATATTGATATAATAAAAGCGCTTATATCAAAAACAACACCTTCTAGGGTTGTTTATATACATTTATAGCGTTTTTGGTGTGTGCTGGCAAACTCTCCCTCTGTCTCCCCAAAGGGCTAAGAGGGTCCTGTCTTCGATTAGAGCATTCCCTGTGTGGCTGCTGTGTGTCGGTACGTGTGTGTCGACATGTATGAGGACGATGTTGGTGTGGAGGCAGAGCAATTGCCGGTAATGGTGATGTCACCCCCTAGGGAGTCGACACCGGAATGGATGGCTTTAGTTATGGAATTACGTGATAATGTTAGCACATTACAAAAGTCAGTTGACGAAATGAGACGGCCGGAAAACCAGTTAGTACCGGCTCAGGCGTCTCAGACACCGTCAGGGGCTGTAAAACGTCCCTTACCTCAGTCAGTCGACACGGGTACCGACACAGATGAATCTAGTGTCGACGGTGAAGAAACAAACGTATTTTCCAATAGGGCCACACGTTATATGATCACGGCAATGAAGGAGGCTTTGCAGATCTCTGATACTGCTGGTACCTCAAAAAGGGGTATTATGTGGGGGGTGAAAAAACTACCTGTAGCTTTTCCAGAATCAGAGGAATTGAATGACGTGTGTGACGAAGCGTGGGTTAACCCAGATAGAAAACTGCTAATTTCCAAGAAGTTATTGGCATTATACCCTTTCCCACCAGAGGTTAGGGCGCGCTGGGAAACACCCCCTAGGGTGGATAAGGCGCTCACACGTTTATCAAAGCAAGTGGCGTTGCCGTCTCCTGATACGGGCGCCCTCAAGGATCCAGCAGATAGGAGGCTGGAAACTACACTGAAGAGTATATACACACATACTGGTGTTATACTGCGACCGGCAATAGCCTCAGCCTGGATGTGCAGTGCTGGGGTAGTGTGGTTGGATTCTCTGACTGAAAATATTGATACCCTGGATAGGGACAGTATTTTATTGACTCTAGAGCAATTAAAGGATGCTTTTCTTTATATGCGAGATGCTCAGAGGGATATTTGTACTCTAGCATCAAGAGTAAGCGCGATGTCCATATCTGCCAGAAGAAGTTTATGGACGCGACAGTGGTCAGGTGATGCGGATTCCAAAAGGCATATGGAAGTATTGCCATATAAAGGAGAGGAATTATTTGGGGTCGGTCTTTCGGACCTGGTGGCCACGGCAACTGCCGGCAAATCCACTTTTTTACCTCAGACCCCCTCCCAACAGAAAAAGACACCGTCTTTTCAGCCGCAGTCCTTTCGCTCCTATAAAAACAAGCGACCAAAAGGACAGTCTTATCTGCCGCGAGGCAGAGGAAAGGGTAAGAGAGGGCAGCAAGCAGCCCCTGCCCAGGACCAGAAGCCCGCCCCGGGTTCTACAAAGCCATCAGAATGACGCTGGGGCTTTACAAGCGGACTCAGGAGCGGTGGGGGGTCGACTCAAGATTTTCAGCAATCAGTGGGCTCGCTCACAAGTGGACCCGTGGATCCTGCAGATAATATCTCAGGGTTACATGTTGGAGTTCGAAAGGTCTCCCCCTCGCCGGTTCCTAAAGTCTGCTTTACCAACGTCTCCCTCAGAAAGGACGTCGGTTTTGGAAGCCATTCACAAGCTGTATTCTCAGCAGGTGATAGTCAAGGTACCCCTCCTACAACAGGGAAAGGGGTATTATTCCACACTATTTGTGGTACCGAAGCCGGACGGTTCGGTAAGACCTATTCTAAACCTGAAATCCTTGAACCTGTACATACAGAAATTCAAGTTCAAGATGGAGTCACTCAGAGCAGTGATAGCGAATCTGGAAGAAGGGGACTTCATGGTGTCCCTGGACATAAAAGATGCTTATCTGCATGTCCCAATTTACCCCTCACACCAAGGGTATCTCAGGTTCGTGATACAAGACTGTCATTATCAGTTTCAAACGCTGCCGTTTGGTTTGTCCACGGCCCCTCGGGTCTTTACCAAGGTAATGACCGAAATGATGGTTCTTCTACGAAGAAAAGGCGTATTAATTATCCCTTACTTGGACGATCTCCTGATAAGGGCAAAGTCCAGAGAACAGCTGGAAGTCGGTGTAGCACTAACCCAGGTAGTGCTTCAGCAACACGGGTGGATTCTGAATCTTCCAAAATCTCAATTGACCCCGACAACTCGTCTGCTGTTCCTGGGAATGATTCTGGACACGGTTCAGAAAAAGGTGTTTCTCCCGGAGGAGAAAGCAAGGGAGTTATCCGAACTTGTCAGGAACCTCCTAAAACCAGGAACTGTGTCAGTACATCAATGCACAAGAGTCCTGGGAAAGATGGTGGCTTCTTACGAAGCGATTCCATTCGGCAGATTCCATGCACGGACATTTCAGTGGGATCTGCTGGACAAATGGTCCGGATCGCATCTGCACATGCATCAGCGGATAACACTGTCACCAAGAACAAGGTTGTCTCTCCTGTGGTGGTTGCAGAGTGCCCATCTGTTAGAGGGCCGCAGATTCGGCATACAGGACTGGGTCCTGGTGACTACGGATGCCAGCCTACGAGGCTGGGGAGCAGTCACACAGGGAAGAAACTTCCAGGGCGTGTGGTCAAACCTGGAGACGTCCCTTCACATAAATATACTGGAGCTAAGAGCGATCTACAATGCTCTAAGCCTGGCAAAATCGCTGCTTCAGGGTCAGCCGGTGTTGATCCAGTCGGACAACATCACGGCAGTCGCCCACGTAAACCGACAAGGCGGCACGAGAAGCAGAAGAGCAATGACAGAAGCTGCAAGGATTCTGCGCTGGGCGGAGAATCATGTCATAGCACTGTCAGCAGTGTTCATTCCGGGAGTGGACAACTGGGAAGCAGACTTCCTCAGCAGACACGACCTTCACCCGGGAGAGTGGGGACTTCATCCAGAAGTCTTCCACATGATTGTGAACCGTTGGGAAAAACCAAAGGTGGACATGATGGCGTCTCGCCTCAACAAAAAATTGGACAGATATTGCGCCAGGTCAAGAGACCCTCAGGCAATAGCTGTGGACGCTCTGGTAACACCGTGGGTGTACCAGTCAGTGTATGTGTTCCCTCCTCTGCCTCTCATACCAAAGGTACTGAGAATTATACGGAAAAGAGGAGTAAGAACAATACTGGTGGCTCCGGACTGGCCAAGAAGAACTTGGTATCCGGAACTTCAAGAGATGCTCACGGAGGATCCGTGGCCTCTACCTCTAAGAAGGGATCTGCTTCAGCAGGGACCTTGTATGTTCCAAGACTTACCGCGTCTGCGTTTGACGGCATGGCGGTTGAACGCCGGATTCTAAAAGAAAAGGGCATTCCAGAGGAAGTTATTCCTACCTTGATTAAGGCTAGAAAGGAAGTGACTGTACAACATTATCACCGCATTTGGCGGAAATATGTTGCGTGGTGTGAGGCCAAGAAGGCTCCAACGGAAGAATTTCAATTGGGTCGATTCTTACATTTCCTGCAAGCAGGATTGTCTATGGGCCTAAAATTGGGGTCCATTAAAGTTCAAATTTCGGCCTTATCAATCTTCTTCCAGAAGGAATTGGCATCAGTGCCTGAAGTACAAACTTTTGTCAAAGGTGTACTACATATACAACCCCCAATAGTGCCTCCAGTGGCACCGTGGGATTTGAACGTAGTTTTGAATTTTCTCAAATCTCATTGGTTTGAGCCTCTAAAATCGGTAGATTTAAAATACCTTACATGGAAGGTAACCATGCTATTGGCCCTGGCTTCAGCCAGGAGAGTTTCAGAGTTGGCGGCTTTATCATACAAAAGCCCATATCTGATTTTCCATTCGGACAGGGCAGAACTGCGGACACGTCCTCATTTTCTCCCTAAGGTGGTTTCGGCTTTTCACTTGAACCAGCCTATTGTGGTGCCTGCGGCTACTAGCGACTTGGAGGACTCCAAGTTACTGGACGTTGTCAGAGCATTAAAAATATATATTTCAAGGACAGCTGGAGTCAGAAAATCTGACTCGTTGTTTATATTGTATGCACCCAACAAGATGGGTGCTCCTGCGTCTAAACAGACGATTGCACGTTGGATCTGTAGCACAATCCAACTTGCACATTCTGTGGCAGGCCTGCCACAGCCTAAATCTGTAAAGGCCCACTCCACAAGGAAAGTGGGCTCATCTTGGGCGGCTGCCCGAGGGGTCTCGGCATTACAACTTTGCCGAGCAGCTACGTGGTCAGGGGAGAACACGTTTGTAAAATTTTACAAATTTGATGCTCTGGCTAAGGAGGACCTGGAGTTCTCTCATTCGGTGCTGCAGAGTCATCCGCACTCTCCCGCCCGTTTGGGAGCTTTGGTATAATCCCCATGGTCCTGACGGAGTCCCAGCATCCACTAGGACGTTAGAGAAAATAAGAATTTACTTACCGATAATTCTATTTCTCATAGTCCGTAGTGGATGCTGGGCGCCCATCCCAAGTGCGGATTGTCTGCAATACTTGTACATAGTTATTGTTACAAAGATCGGGTTATTACTATTGTTGTGAGCCATCTTTTCAGAGGCTACTTCGTTTTTTGTTATCATACTGTTAACTGGGTTCAGATCACAAGTTGTACGGTGTGATTGGTGTGGCTGGTATGAGTCTTACCCGGGATTCAAGATCCTTCCTTATTGTGTACGCTCGTCCGGGCACAGTACCTAACTGAGGCTTGGAGGAGGGTCATAGGGGGAGGAGCCAGTACGCACCATGTGATCCTAAAAGCTTTATTTAGATGTGCCCTGTCTCCTGCGGAGCCCGCTATTCCCCATGGTCCTGACGGAGTCCCAGCATCCACTACGGACTATGAGAAATAGAATTATCGGTAAGTAAATTCTTATTATAACACATGTAACTGTGACAGGGAAGGTGGCCCCTCTCAGCTCTGGGCCCCATAGCAGCTGCACCCCCTGCACCCATGGTATCTACACCCTTGTATATAACACAGGTAACTGTGACAGGGAAGGTGGCCTCTCTCAGCTCTGGGCACCATAGCAGCTGCACTCCCTGCACCCATGGTAGCTACAGCTTTGTATATAACACAGGTAACTGTGACAGGGAAGGTGGCCCCTCTCAGCTCTAGGCCCCATAGCAGCTGCACTCCCTACATCTATGATAGCTACATCCTGTATATAACACATGTAACTGTGACAGGGAAGGTGGCCCCTCTAAGCTCTGGGCCCCATAGCAGCTGCACCTATGGTAGCTACACCCTTGTATATAACACATGTAACTGTGACAGGGAAGGTGGCCCCTCTCAGCTCTGGGCCCCATAGCAGCTGCACCCCCTGCACTTATGGTAGCTACACCCTGTATATAGCACATGTAACTGTGACAGGGAAGGTGGCCCCTCTCAGCTCTGGGCCCCATAGCAGCAGCAGTCTCTGCACCTATGGTAGCTACACCCTGTATATAACACATGTAACTGTGACAGGGTAGGTGGCCCCTCTCAGCTCTGGGCCCCATAGCAGCTACACTCCCTGCACCTATGGTAGCTACGCCCTGTATATAACACATGTAACTGTGATAGGGAAGGTGGCCCCTCTCAGCTCTGGGCCCCATAGCAGCTGCACTCCCTGCACCTATGGTATCTATACCCTGTATATAACACATGTAACTGTGACAGGGAAGGTGACCCCTCTCAGCTCTAGGCCCCATAGCAGCTGCACTCCCTGCACCTATGGTAGCTACACCCTTGTATATAACACATGTAACTGTGACAGGGAAGGGGGCCCCTCTCAGCTCTGGGCCCCATAGCAGCTGCACTCCCTGCACCTATGGTAGCTACACCCTTGCTCCATACTCATTCTTCATATCTCTGCCATCTGCTAGTGTGCCTTAGTGACTATCTGTAGAATACAACATGAGGATTTATAAGGAACATTTTCTGTTAGATGTAGAATGAGCTGACGTTAGCAGGGGGCCTTTAAGTAAAACTATTGTTCATAAACCTGAAAATGTAGCGAGCGCCTGATGTTTTAGCACTTTAATGAGTCAGTGAATTGTCTGGAACAAGCTCTGCAAATACATTCAGCGAAGAAAAGAGCTTTGTGAGTCCTCCTTGAAAAGTGAATTAGACTCAGGTGTGACTGCATTGTTCTATAGAAATGCTGCCGCTACAAAGGGGAAGAAAATCAATAGACTCCGTCATGTGTTCTGAGCTGGAAAGTGAAGTAGACACTGATGTATAGGGACACACATAACGGGGTCTGCTGCTATGGGCAGGAGTAGTGCTAGGTGGGAGAGACACCCCACCACCCCTCACCCCGGCGTCCCCTCTGCTCACTACCTATTGGTCCTTTCCCCGTGTTGCAGCAAGACGGTAGTACTGCCTGCATATATACACCGAATAGAGTCCCCAGTCCTTACTGGCAGTCCCCATGTACGTCTATTCTAACATGAGTAGTGGTACTGGGTGGGGTGAGGACTTATGCTGGGATAGCCTGGATAAGCCTTAATGCCATTTAACGTCAGTGTTGATGGTGATAAAGAAGTCCTTCCTCCATCTTCCTCCTGCGGCGAGACTCCAACACTGCATGTTCCATACCGGTGGTCCGTCCTCAGGAGAAGCCTCATACTCTGCTTATATAATAGACAATAATCTCCTGAGCAGGAAACGTACTGACCCTGTACTCCGAACTAACTGTACTGCTTACTCTATGTGCCCTGCAGAAGATTACCAGGAACTAATCGAGGATATCGTCAGAGATGGGAGATTGTACGCATCGGAAAATCACCAGGAAATTCTAAAGGTATTCTCATTATCCATTATCCTTATGTTCTATATGTTTTCCCAAACACAGACAGAAAATACATCATTTCATATCTGTTATGCAGGGGGGCCTTAGGCTGTAATTGACGCGTTTCTCTTTTTTCAATAGAGTTTTGCATATGGTCAGAGTTTAATTTGTGGAAGACCAATAGTAAAGGGGCTATGGGTCCCGCAGAAGGCATAGTATCTACACCTGGTATACAAATATATGACTTATAGATAAGTAGTCGTAGCAGTTAGCGCCACTTGATATTGTTAGAGCCAGTTTAGAAACTCCTGGTCAGTATTGAAATCCCAATATATGACTTGTATCATCCAGAACCTTTTGTGCCTTTATTAACTCAACATCTACATTTCTGAGGGAAATATTGTGCCGGATGTAATGAAGTCCAGGTTGGCCGGAGGTGCCTTGCAAATGATTGCCGCTTTAAAGAATCATCCGAGTTTGGCTGAGAACCCGCCCCTCCGGCCAACTCTGACTTCATTACATCCAGCCCATTGCATCTGTTCCGTATCTAGCTCACCCCAGCACTGCTGATAACCACACGTTGTTATTATCCTTTATCTGTTTCCAGGACAAGAAGCTGATAAAGGCCCTGTTTGACGTACTTGCGCATCCACAAAACTATTTCAAGTACACCGCGCAGGAGTCCAGAGAAATGTTCCCCAAGTCCTTCCTCAGACTTCTGCGCGCCAAGGTGTCCAGGTTCCTGCGACCTTACAAATAAAGGTCCCATCTCTATCGTATGCAGGAGACATTATAACATGGTCTGACCTGACAGCGCCCGTACCTTTACCCTCATGCCGCGTACTTCCACCCCGTCTCCGCTGAAAAAGCCGAGCGCCAGTCACAAAACCGGATTACTGTCTTACAGTGAAGATTTGAAGGGAAATTTTATTTTTTTACAAAAATATTTCAGTCATTACGAACCAAAATCTTCATCAGCCTAGCTTCAAAATGTAATTACAATTACTGTACTCAAAGTGCAATTGTTCTACATTTTATATAGATATATATATATATATAAAAATTTAGATTGGCCAGGTCGTGGTCACATGATCACTAAATGCGAGTGACTGGAGAGATACTGTGCATGGACTTTACCACATGACTAACATCTGAAATGAGAAGTTTTGTGCCTCCGAGCCTCCACTGGCGACTTCAGAGATCTCATACTTGTTAACAGTCTTCTAAAGCACTAAGAGACGGAGTAATATTCCTGACAGGATTCTATCCATCCACACAAACAGTATTACCAAAACTCTTATTTATTACATAATTCATTCATGTGGACGACCCTTCACCTCCCATATTCTGGTCAGGTACCGGCACACGCTAAGGCAAACTCTCGTCCACTGGGGACACTTCCGCCATTACTATAAAAACCTGAGACAACTCCTCTTGCCGTACGTTCGGATTATTGTTTGCGGTAAAAGAAAAATACGTTAGTTGTGATGAGTCCTTCCTCGAGTGGTCGGATCCTAGCGTCAAGATGAGAATGTAAGGTGGAGGACGAAACAACTGCTGTTCTATACATAACCCATATTCAAACATTACGCAGGAGTCTTTAGGAAATGGGATGACAAATTCCATGCAAGTGAATGGGCATAATATTCTGTGTTGAGTATTGTTAAGACGATGAGAGCTCCCATGGGCTTACTGGCAGCCTACTGACGCTGGTTACCAAAAGAGAAACAAGTAAATCCTTGTGCTCCTCAGAACCACTTGGTCACTCGCAATAATAATGTGCCGGCAGTAAGAAGGTCTCTTCGCCAGCACATATGGACCACGGGGTCTGCCATATTGGCCAGGATGGCTTTCAGGGCACAGAACCTTCTGTACAGCAAAACTTAGAACCAATCTGTGCTTTATTCCCTATGGTCGGTGGAGACCATTCCTACTACACAGTGCTGGAAAGGTTTGGGAGTGTGGACAAAGATTTAACAGGGAACTTAAAACAATTTGACAGTGAAACGGCAGATGGAGCCGCCGTGAAGACGAGAATACGTAACTGTGCTGTAAATGTTGTACAGATTTTTTATGCACTACAAAAAAATAAACCATCTATACTCTTTACAAGAGTACGGACAGCCGTAGGATTATAGTATTAGTTTTCTTCAACATTTATGGGGAAATTAAGAGAATATTTTTTTCGTTTTGTGGACTATTAAAAGCGCTTATTCACAAGAATAGAGATTGACGTGCTTGTGTGTATTACTGGAATTTAATATGCAGGGAAGAGATGACGACGTCTAGTTATTATCCTAGAAGGAAATTTACACCCAATGGCTGCGCAGTCATATCCCGGGAGTGACATCATGTAATAGCAAGGTGATAACTAAAGGGCCCTACACACTGGCCGACCCGCCGCCGAGCTGCCCGATGGCGGATACGGCCAACGAGCGACCCGGCGGCGGGGGGGGGGCAGTGACGGGGGGAGTGAAGTTTCTTCACTCCCCCCGTCACGCGGCTGCATTGAAGTGCAGGCAAATATGGACGAGATCGTCCATATTGGCCTGCATGCACAGCCGACGGGAGACCAGCGATGAACGAGCGCGGGGCCGCGCATCGTTCATCGCTGGAGCCTCCACACTGAAAGATATGAACGAGTTCTCGTTCATTTATTAACGAGATCGTTCATATCTTTCAGAAAATCGGCCAGTGTGTAGGGCCTATAAATCTCTGGGCTCTCCATTGAGGCAAATATGGCAGATTTTCCCAGACTCTACCAATACAGTCCAGGCTTTAAGGATATCCATGTTTGAGCACACATGACTTGGGGGGAGGTTTATAAAAGCTTGGAGAGAAATAAAGTACCAGCCAATCAGCTCTTAACTGTCATTTTACAAACAGAGGGGTCTATTCATGAAGCAGTGAAAAGTGTGGAGAAGTGAGCCAGTGGAGAAGTTGCCCATGGCAACCAATCAGCTGCTCTGTTTAATTTATAGTATTCAAATTATAAATGTTACTTCAATACTGATTGGTTGCCATGGGCAACTTCTCCACTGACTCACTTCTCCACTCTTATCACTGATTCTTGAATAGACCCCCAGACTGTAAAATGACAGAAGCAGATAGGTGGGTACTCCCCCGCATTTCTAGTCCATCCTACATATTTGCCTTCAGACAGCCGCTGTGTGGGCGTTTCATTAGAACGCCCACACAAGCTGGTGGAATAGGCAGACTGCACCGAGTGCTGATATTAACCATTACCATGCCAGCTGTTGTGCTGCTCCTTACCTGCCTCCCTGAGCCCGTCCCCTGTCACCTCTTCTCCACAATATTGTATACGGCTCCTCTCTAAACCAGAATTGGAGCTCTAGGGTTATGGGTGAGATGTATCAAGTCTTCTAAAGAGGACAATTGGAAGTTGCCCATAGCAACCAATTAGATTCTAGCTATTATTTTATATAATATTTTTGATAAATGATAGCTAGATTCTGGTTGTCTGCACATGCAAATTCTCCACTTGTCCTCTTTATAAGGGTTGATACCACCACCCCTATATGTGCTGTGCCTGTAGCTCTTGGTCATGTCATACCCTACAACGTTTTACACTTAAAGATCGGTACAAATTCGAAAAGGGGCATGGCCACAGCTAAAGGGCCACGCCCCTTTTCCTATACTTTCAATGGAGGTTTGGAAAGCCAAAAATCGGTACAGACCATTAAAAAAAGGTACTGTACCTGCCAAAAAGGTACAGCCGGAGGGTATGTTATGTTTCTGTTCTGCTGTGTTATGGGTGAGATACATCGCCTCTGGAACACAAAGGATTAACCTTTTCATACTTATTTCCCTTGCAGTGTTGAGTTTGTATAGTCTCCCTGTGCTTGTGTATGTTTCTCTTAGTGTGTAAGGGTGTGTGTGTGTACACGGGCAGACAAGATGGGCCAAGTGGTTCTTACCCTCCGTCACATTCTATGTTTCTATGACAACAGCGCTGGGGATTGTTATAGGCACACTTTTATCTCCAGGGCTGACGTTAGGGGTAGAGCATTGTTAATTTTGTCAACGAAAATTTAGACTAAAAGTATTCGTCGATTACAGTTTGTCAGGACTAAAATGAAAACTGAGATCCGCTGACTAAATCTTAACTAAAACAAAGGAAAAAACGCGAATAAGACTAAAACTAAATTAAAATCCTTCACAAAATTAACACTGGGAGTAGGGTTTTACATTTTTAAAGAACAATTATGTGTTCTAGACATTTGCAGAAAATAAATAGGACCTGCTGTGAATGAAATATGATTGTGTATTGCACTTGTTTGTTCTAACAGATTTAAGGCAGTCATTTGTATATGATAAATGGAAGTACGACGGTAAATCAGACTCAGTATGTAACACATTCTCAGCCTACTGAGCCTAGATCATAACTTAAGGCATTCATTTGTATATGATATATGGGAGTACTACAGTAAGTCAGAGTTAGTATGTAACACATTCTCAGCCTACTGAGCCTAGATTATAATTTAAGACATTAATTTGTATATGACATATGGGAGTATTACGGTAACTCAGACTCAATATGTAATACATTCTCAGACTATCGAGCCTAGATTACTAGTAAACACATAGTTAAAGGTATGCAAACTTCTCAAGGGAATTTTAAAGAAATGTTCTTCAGCAAAATCCATTACAGTGTCATCAAATTCCAAACGTTATAACTAAAACGTTGCCTAAAATGAAAACTGAGATCCACTGACTAAATCTTGACTAAAATGAAGCAAAGAAGAAAAAAAAAACTAAAATGTGACTTTAAACCAACTACAATTTTAAGTTAGCGACTAAGGGGGTCATTCCGAGTTGATCGCACGTAGCAACTTTTTGCTGCTCGTGCGATCAACTAGACGCTGCCTATGGGGGAGTGTATTTTAGCATAGCAGGGTGCGATCGCTTGTGCAGCCCTGCTATGCTAAAAAAAGTTTCACACAAAACAAGACCAGCCCTAGACCTACTTACCCAGTGCGACGGATCCAGTGATGAAGGTCCCGGTCCTGGCGTCAGACATCCGCCCTCCCTTCGCCTGGACACGCCTGCATTCTTCTTACCCCGGTCCGCCTCTCTGCTGTCAATCTTCTTTCCGTCCAGCACTGCGTCTTTTCTTCATGCTAGGCACTCTGTTGGACAGTTCTGACCCGCTCGCACCGCAGCGAACAACCGCTGCGTGCGAACGGGTCAGAATGACCCCCTAGGACCATAACTAAATTGAAAATCCTTGACAAAATTAACACTTGGGTAGAGTAGTAAATAGCAAATAAGTATAGATAATTAAAAAGGACATGTGATTCTCTAATCACAGAATATGCTCCTTCTGTACTCACTGTAAACGTGACCTGTGGTGCAGAATTAATAAACAATAATGTTCCTTTTATTAATAAAACACATATACAATGGTTGTTCTGGAATTAGACTCTCCTATTATATAATAACTAGGTGCTTCATCGCGCCCTACGGGCGCTCTTCACACCGTCGCAAGGGGCTACGCCCCCTTAACCCTTGCATGCCTTTCTGGGGTTTAATATTTGTATTATATGGAGTATTACCTGCATTCCTTTGTTAGTGGTTAAATATTGCACAATGAAAGGGCGTGCGATGGTGAAGGAGGCGTAGCCCCTTGCGACGGCGTGAACAGCACCTGCAGGCCACAATGTACAGAATGTAGCGGGTGCGGGGGGTACTGTGGATGGTGTCTGTAGATGCTGCGGATGGAGGGGGGTCGGAAGTGGGTGTGGGGCCCGGATGGGGAAGGGTTGGGAGGTGCTGCGGGTGGGGGAGGGGCAGAGGAGTGGGGGATGCAGATGGGGGAGGGGTCCGGAGGCACTGCAGGTGGGGGAGGGGCAGGGGTGCAATCGGTGGGGGAGGGGCAGGTGTGGAGATGTTGCAGATGGGTGAAGGGTTCCGGAGGTGCTGTGGGATGGGAAGGGGCGGGAGTGCCGCTGGTGGGGTAGGGGTCCGCAGGCGCCATGGGTAGGGGAGGGGCAGGTACGGGTGTTGCGGCAGATGGGGAAGGAGGTCCGGAGTTGCTGCAGGTGGTGGAGGGGCAGGTGCGGGGGTGCCATTGGTGGGGGAGGGGTGGGTGAGGGGGGGACCGCGGATGGAGGAGGGTGTCTGCAGATGCTGCGGGTGGAGGGGGGCAAGTGTGGGGGAGACATATAAGGGGGGTGAATGGTGGAGGGGCGGAGGAGTGGGAGCCGCGGGTGGTGTAGGGGGTCTGGAGGCACAGCGTGTGGGGGAGGGGTGGAGTGCCGCATATGGTGGAGGGGAAGGTGCGGAGGTGCATTGGGGAGAGGTCTGGAGGTGCTGCGGGTACTGTACCTGCCAAAAAGGTAGTTGGAGGGTATGCAGTAACAGGGCCAGGACAGGGGTGACAGGGTCAGAACAGGGTTGACTGGGCCAGGACAGGGGTGACAGGGTCAGAACAGGGGTGACAGAGTCAGAACAGGGGTGACGGGGCCAGGACAGGGGTGACGGGGCCAGGACAGGGGTGACGGGCCCAGGACAGGGGTGACGGGGCCAGGACAGGGGCGACGGGGCCAGGACAGAAATGACAGGGACAGGATAGGGGTGACAGGGTCAGTGTAGGGGCGGCAGGACCAGGACAGGGGTGACAGGGCCAGTATAGGGTTGACAGGGCAAGCACAGGGGTGACAGGGTCAGGATAGGGGTAGCAGGGCCAGCATAAGGGTGACAGGGCCAGGATAAGGGTGAAAGGGCCAGGATAAGGGTGAAAGGGCCAGGATAAGGGTGGCAGGTCAAGGCCAGGGGTGACAGGGACATGACAGAACACAGGGCATGGGAGAGATTGGTATTAGGGACAGAACAGTGGTGACAGACAGATGTGTGTTACCGGAGTCACTGCTGCTGGCTGCTGCTGTTCCACTCCAACCTGTTGGAATCTGCTGCTGGTGGAGACTTGGCATGGCTGACTCTCTTAGGCTGTAGTCCTGCTTCCTCTGCCCGTCCGCATCACTCCCCCCCTCCTTAGTCACACACCGCAGACCTCGCGCAGCTGGCAGGCACTGTAGTAAGGGGAGACTGGGAGTGACTGGTTAGCCCCCAGGAGATGCTGCGGCTGGAGGGAGGAGGGGGTCATAGCATGCACGTGGCGCGGACCTCGCGGCTGCTGGGCACTGTGGTAAGGGGAGACTGGGAGTGACTGGTTAGCCCCCAGGAGACGCTGCTGCTGGAGGGAGGAGGGGGTCAGAGCCTGCAAGCAGCGCGGACTTCTGCAGCGCTACCCGCCGGCTAAAGTGTGTGAAGGAGCTGGGCGCACCTCACTGCGGGTGGCAGCGCTGCAGCTAGCGGTGGGGTTGCCGGGGCTGGAGATAACAGAGGCAGTACGGAAAGTGCACAGCGGCAGGTGCCCCACAAAACTACAGCTAAGAAGCGTGGAGTGTGCCAGAAAGTGACGCTCCTCTGCGCCAGAGAGCCCCTGCTGAGTATGCTGATGTGGGGGTCAAGTATGGCATACCCCCTCACACACCCCCATACCTCCCAAACGTCCCAATTTTCGCGGGACAGTCCCATTTTTTGGGGTCTGTCCCGCTGTCCCACCCGCGGGTCGCAGTGTCCCACGGTGGGGGGGGGGGGCAGTTGGAGAGCTCCTGTACTCGCTGTTCTGCTTAGCAGAGCAGCGGTGAATAGTGGAGACAGAGGGAGAGGGGGCATCAGGGGGTACGGATTAAGGGGGGGGGGGTTTCCAGCAGCAGAGCCGGATTAAGGGGGGGGGGGCAGGCGGTACGTACCATTGGCCCCACAGTTTTAGGGGGCCCCCCGGCTGGAGTAGCTCTGTCCCAGCTCAGAAGCTCCCCGCCCTGCCAGCAACAACATTGTGCTACAGTCGGCACACGCTGCTGCATATTGGCAGGTCTGTGGTGTTGCAGGGAGGCAGCAGTCTCCCTGCTTTCTTCTCCCTGTGCGGGTGTGTAGGGGGGAGCGACCACCTCCTCTGGATTTAGCCCTAGCTGAGGGGCCAAAATCCCATAAAAAAAATAAAAAAATAAAAAATAAAATCGGCATTTGCAGAAGGGGGCGTGGCCTCGCGTGGCGCGATTAGGCCACGCCCCCAACCCCACAGCAGGCACAGCAATGAGATAGGGCTCCCCTGTCTCAAGTACCCTGTGCCCCCCCGGACTCATAATCAGCCCCTGGGGGCATGCCAACAGCTCACAGAGCGCTGGGCATGCCCCCTCACTGACGAAAACGGGGCTCTCCCGTGAAGCCACGCCCCCTTTTCGGTGTGTGTGTGTGTGTGTCTCCTGCTCCTGAAGAAGCTGGGATGTATGCACCCCTGCCTGTGCCATGTCCATACTATCTGCTTCTGCAGCTGCTCCTAGTGTCCTATAGATTTGGACAGATCTGTGACTCATTTCACTAACTCCGCCCACTGTTGTGACTCCGCCCAGCGTTAGCAAATGAATCACAAAATCACAGATCTGGGCTATTATATAGGAGATAACAACATAAATGGAACAATAAGTATAGAAAACGTATCACAGTTACAAATTATATATCATACTAGGCTGCTGGGGGTGGTCTTCAGTATGCCGAATGTCGGGGTCCCGGCGCACAGTATACCGGCGCCGGGATCCCGACACCCGGCATACCGACAGCTATTCTCCCTTGTGGGGGTCCACGACCCCCCTGGAGGGAGAATAAAATAGCGTGGCGCGCGTAGCGAGCCCGTGAGGGGGTCCTTTGCGCTCGCCACACTGTCGGTATGACGGCAGTCGGGCTCCCGGCGCCGGTATGCTGGTCGCCGGGAGCCCGGCCGCCGGCACACCATACTGCACCCGGCTGCTGGCACAAAGAAATCAGACAGTAATAATAATTACATATTCCGGTTGAGTATCCCTTATCCAAAATGCTTGTGACCAGAAGTATTTTGGATATGGGATTTTTCCGTATTTTGGAATAATTGCATACTATAATGAGATATCATGGGGATTGGACCTAAATCTAAGCACAGAATGCATTTATGTTACATATACACCTTAAACACACGGGATCTGGTCTGAAGATCGACAATATCTAGCAGTGGCGTGCGGTGAGGTCTGTGGCAAGTGAGGCACTACAGCCATAATGTCCACCGAATCTGCCGATGACCCCTACCGCCGGCGAGTAAATGCCCGCTACTGACCCTGAGTCGATGCCCTGTGCCACTGCCAATGGCTTACAAACTCACCCACCATCAACTGACCCAGCCCTCCGCCACTAATTTGCATCTCAGTCCGATGCCGCCAATGCCCGCTGCCTGCCTGCTCATCATACTTGTGATATATTGTACATTTTTATAGAAAAAAAAATAGTGTTTGGGACTGGGAAGGAAGTGGGAGGAGGACATGAATGCAATTTTGTTGTCCAGGGCTTCCATTAACTTAATGGAAAAGGGTCTGAATGGGTTAAAAAAAAAATGCGTGGGGTCCCCCCTCCTAAGTGTAACCAGCCTTGGGCTCTTTGAGCCGGTCCTGGTTGTTTAAATACTGCGGAAAAATTGGACAGGGGATCCCCCGTATTTAGACAACCAGCTCCGGGCTCTTAGTCCGGTCCTGGTTCCAAAAAATACGGGGGACAAAAGATGTAGGGGTCCCCCGTACTTTTGAAATCATCACCGGGCTCCACTAGCCAGGGACATAATGCCACAGCCGGGGGACACATTTACGTTGGTCCCTGCGGCTGTGGCATTACCCCCCCCAACTAGTCACCCCTGGCCGGGGTTCCCTGGAGGTGTGGGGACCCCTTAAATGAAGGGGCCCCCTCCCTCCAGGCACCCAAGGGTCAGGGGTGAAGCCCGAGGCTGTCCCCAGCACCCCTAGGCGGTGGGTGCCAGGCTGATAGCCATAAGTGTGTAAAAAAAAGAGTATTGTTTTTTGTTGTGGAACTACAAGGCCCAGCAAGCCTCCCCCGCTTGCTGGTACTTGGAGAACCTCAAGTACCAGCATGCGGGGAAATAACGGGCCCACTGGTACCTGTAGTTCTACAACAACAAAAATACCCAAATGAAAACAAAACACAACTCGCACACCGTGACAGTAAAAGTTTATTAAAAACACACTTACACACTCACACATACTTACCTATATCCCACGCCGGTCACGTCCACTTGTCCAGTAGAATCCAATAGGAACCAGGCACCTGGAACAAGAATAGAAATGAGAGAGAGAGAGAAAGATGTCCCGGCCACGCTCACAGCTCACAGACAGCTCCCGGCCCGTTGCCTGGCAACACAAGTCACAGTGCCGCAGACAGGAAGGAGGCTGCAACGGCTGGAGGTGGAGGGCCAGGAGGAGAGGTGAGCACTCTACGGGGACAAGACAAAACAAACATAGAACTCACCTCTCACTCCTGCTTCAGGCTCGTCGCTCCAACGCCAGTCACAGCCGCCGGGTCCCGCTGCCTCTTCCCCCTCCAGCGTCGTGTTGGTGATTGGACAGCGGATCCAGCACTGCATCCGCTGCCCAATCACAGGTGCCTCGCTGACATGGGGGTGGTGTCCCTGTCAGCGAGGCACTTGTTTCAGTGCCGCTTTCCAGCTTTATTTCAATGGGCTTTTACAGCCCAGTGCTTGGCCCCGCCCCCCGCTTTGGCCCGTTCCCATTATCCACGGGAGGCACTGCTATCAGTGCCTCCCAACGTCGTTAAAATGCATCAAATTATTAGAATTAAATAAAGAAGATACTTATGACACAGACTATGTGTCATAAGTATCTTCTTTGTATGATTTTACTAATTAATCACAGGGGAGGCACTGCCTCCCCTGACTGCACGTCCCTGGTGTCTAGGTCGACAATGTTTAGGTCGACCACTATAGGTCGACATGGATGGAAGGTCGACAGGGTTTCTAGGTCGACATGTGCTAGGTCGACAGGTCTAAAGGTCGACATGAGTTTTTTTTTGTTTTTTTTTTATAATTTTTTTCATACTTAACGATCCATGTGGACTACGATTGGAACGGTAAAGTGTGCCGAGCGAAGCGGTAGCGGAGCGAAGGCACCATGCCCGAAGCATGGCGAGCCATGCGAGGGGACGCGGTGCGCTAATTTGGGATCCCGGTCACTTTACGAAGAAAACGACACGAAAAAAAAAATCCTCATGTCGACCTTTAGACCTGTAATTTAATCCAATATTTTTAATGACTTTGTGCATTAAACAAAGTGTGTGTACATTCACACAATTAATGTATGTTTCGTGTACACCTTATAGACACAGCCTGAAGGTCATTTAATACAATATTTTTAATAACTTTGTGTATTAAACAAAGTTTGTGTACACTGAGACATCAGAAAACAAAGGTTTCACTATCTCACTCTCACTCAAAAAATTCCGTATTTCGGAATATTCCGTATTTCGGAATATTTGGATATAGGATACTCAACCTGTGTGTGTATATATATATATATATATATATATATATATAACTGAATATGTAAACATACAACATAGAGAAATAAAAACAAGATGAGTCTCCATAGCATCTGCGACGTATTTCAGGCGTGAGTAACAAGTGATAATTCAATTGGAAATGACAGAACTATCAGTGGATGTGAGAAACAGATGGATTGAATTAAAAAGGATGAGATACATAAAATCAGAAAAAAATATTATTAGCTGCTAATTAGGATGTGTATAATGAGAAAATGTATATTAGTAATGATTTATAAAGTGGTGTGTGAGAATATACGTAACGTCCATATAATAAAGATGGCGCACAGGCTGGGTGTGGCTGGCATACAATGTGGAGGCAATGGACAGCACTGGTAAGGTAGATCACTTCGGAAGTGTTAGAACTGTGGTCTGTTATGTTTCACCACCACCAGGGGACGCCAGAGTGCCTCAGTTGTGAGCTGAGTTATGGATCTGACCAGAGGTGTTGCCCTCCTGACTCTGTTCTGGTGCCAGGTGTCAGGTAATTAATCAGTCATTACCAGCAGGGACTACACCTGACACCTGCCTATATAATCTGCCTGGTCTCACACCCTAACGCTGGATGTAGTTCCCATCAGAAAAATTAGCGGTGCAGCCATCATTCCGCTGAGATGACATTGGGGGTAATTCAGACTGCATCGCGGCAGGGGGGACGCCCTGTGCTGGGCATGGCGCACCCCTGCATGCCAGAATAAATGATCATAGATGTGCTTAATTTAGCACTTCTACGACGAACTCTGAATTACCCCTCTATAACAGTCATAGGTAAGTGAGGTGACGGAGTTGGGAGGATTGATGAAGGATATGATGATGTGGGGGGTGACTGAGTGGGACATGATCTGGGGGATTGGAGGGACTCAGCTTGGAGTTTCCCCTCTCTAGATTTCCCTGGGTACACACCCTAATGAAATGTGCAGCGCACACCAGTGACCGGAGCCAACAGCATTGGGCACAATATGCTGGCCTACAGTAATAATAACAGAAAACAAGCAATAAAGGACGCGTATGTATGAAGTACATCACATCGGAATATCGCACTGGCGATGCAAGGTAAGTGCGCATAAGGTCATCCTTCAAAAACTGCAATAATACTAGTTTGTCACAGATTTGTAAATTGCCCTAGGACTGCGACCACAGTAACATGTTACGGGGATCTGGTCAGCACCGGTAAAGACGGGTCTGTGGGATAAATATGTCATTTGTCAGCCGTTACCTATTTAATACATTTCTTTAAACAGTGATAACATGGCTAGGAAATGCATGCTTAGTAAATACACCCCTGTCATGGATCATGCTGACGTTACCATACGGACTTCAATATGAGTTACGCTGAAATTTTCATTTCACTCTGCATACTGTATATCAAGTTTGTTTTTTAGTAGTTGCACAGGGGGCGATCAGATCTGGACTGCGCATGTGCATGCCAGAGATGCTATCGGCATCTCAGCCCAGTGATCAATCAGGCAGTGGCGTTCGCTGGACGGGCCGGCGGCGTTTGGCCGCCGTTTTGGGGGCCGTGGTCCAAACAATGGAGGCATGCCCGAACCATGCGGGGGGCGGGCCGCGGAGGCTGCATGACGTCACACGCAGCCGCTGCGACCCGGGATTCGACAAGTAGCTCCCTGCCAGCACGCAGGAGCTGCGCAGCTAGGGAGCTACTTGTCAAGTACAAAAGCATCGCCGCTGTGCAATGCTTTTGTACTTGGGGGGGCTGACATGCGGGGCGGACTAGCCCTGTGCATGTCAGAATAAGTGATTGTAGATGTGCTAAATTAACTAGCCCTGTGCATGTCAGAATTACCCCCCCTCCCCGGTCAGTTAGGTTACAGACATAGTTGCGATGAATTATGACGTCTACAAGTTGGATCCAATTTTTGAAAATAGAAAGTAGCAAGAAGGATGTCTTGCGGTGACGGTGTGGCAATCTGTCAAATAGAGCTAGAAGCAGAGAACAGAAGAACGGGTAATAGTCGGAGAGAAGAAAGAGAAAAAGCAAGGAGAAGAAGGAAAAGGAACAAGTCAAGGTGAAGGGGGAGGAAAGGGAGATAGAAGCAAATGGGTGACCTCCAGACTCATTAAGTTCAGAGGCATCATAATTAGTTTGTCAGGGTAAGAATGGAGATGGAGCCTGTTGGGAGGTTAGACAGGGAGACCAAACTTAATCAAATAGTTTAGAGGAATTACGACAGCACGCAGTCATATATTCCATTTTGTACACATACCAGATTCGGGAGATTATCACCTGCATAGGGGAGGGAGTCAGGTTTTTCCAGTCTATTGCTATCTGGCACGTCAAAGCAAAAACGACATGCCGAAACAGTTTATTTTGGTGTCAATTGAGGTTATGGAGAGTCAAGGGGTGTAGAAAATACTGGGGGTCAGGAGAAATAGGGGTCTCGAATAGGTGCGAGAGCAGGGTAATAAGCTCATGCCAAATTGTATACATTTTCGGCCATGACAACCAGATGTGCAAAAAGGAGCCTATTTCTGCACACCCCCTCCAGCACCTATCCGAGGCACCCGGGAACATGGTCTGTAAAAGGGAAGGAACATGGGCCCTCATTCCGAGTTGATCGGTCGCAATGCGAATTTAGCAGAGTTACACACGCTAAGCCGCCGCCTACTGGGAGTGTATCTTAGCATCTTAAAATTGCGACCGAAGTATTCGCAATATTGCGATCACAAACTACTTAGCAGTTTTAGAGTAGCTCCACACTTACTCTGCCTGTGCGATCAGTACAGTGCCTGTCGTTCCTGGTTTGACGTCACAAACACACCCAGCGTTTGCTCAGACACTCCCCCGTTTCTCCGGCCACTCCTGCGTTTTTTCCGGAAACGGTAGCGTTTCCATCCTCACGCCCATAAAACGCCGTGTTTCCGCCCAGTAACACCCATTTCCTGTCAATCACACTACGATCGCCGGAGCGAAGAAAAAGCCGTGAGTAAAAATCCTATCTTCTTAGCAAAATTACTTGGCGCAGTCGCAGTGCGAACATTGCGCATGCGTACTAAGCGGATTTTCACTGCGATGCGATGAAAAAGAACGAGCGAACGACTCGGAATGAGGGCCATAGTACTAGCGGTAGAGCATCTCCTATATAATAGCACAGATCTGTGACTCTGTGCCTGTGTGTATAACACTGGGCGTGGCTAGGAGCTCTCATTGCGTTAGCAGCACGTCTATCACACCTAGTCCACAGCTGATTGGGCGAGAAATGCCCTTCCACACAGGTTACATCCAATGGGAGGCTCTGCCCTTTGGCTGCTGTGTGTTCCCAGAGCATGAGTAACAATGGGGCTGATGGAGCTGCAGCTCCAGGTCCACATCCCAAAATAGGCCCACACTGCATCTGCAGCAACACACCCTCCAACACTTTACACATAAATAGAAATATACTCAATTGTACATCCCTCGGGTATTCAGGAAAGGTGGGGCTTCAAATCGTCGTGCAGGTGGACGTATTTCTCTTTCCTGAGTTGATTCTTTCTCTTCAGCTCGATGTTAACATGAAAGAGATGGTATATATATACACATGTGTAGTAATGTTTCAATAATGGATAAATCTTTTTGAATATCAAAAGATGTGCAGCACAGGAAAGGCTATATTCATCCGTCGGAAAAGCGTACCCCAACTCACTTTCCAAACGGAAGGAATAAGCCTATCAAGGTATCTTTTCTTATCCACCTCGGTGTTAGGAAGACACACTTTTAGGTCGTGAACCCCTTTTACCAAGGAAATGAGCGTACCTCACTCACACAATAAAAGGTAGTTTGAAACACATAAAGGTATCTTTCATTCCTTATATGTTAGATGTAAGGCGTACCCTACTCACGGAAATGAGACCAGCTGAGAGTGTGGACCATCTATTATACCACTTAGGTATGAGCTGATTTTGTTTTGTTTTTATTCATTCCATTTTACCCAAGTCCTGGACTTGAATTATTTTATTGTTTATTCTTGTTTATGTTCTGATCACATCGTCCATGCCGCTATAACACCTATTGGACTGTGAAAACTTTTTCTGGCATATTGTGTTCACCCCTTATATGTTGGGGTATTTTTAATAAAGTACAAACCTTTTTTTACGTGAATACATCGTGAACCATATATTTTTTTCTGATTCTGGGAACTATCCATATATGAGGGAAATTAGTGGTCATCACTAACACGTGTGATCATCGAAAGAAACCCAGATGCGCTTGAACACAATCTTCATTTCCGTGAGTAGGGTACGCCTTACATCTAACATATAAGGAATGAAAGATACCTTTATGTGTTTCAAACTACCTTTTATTGTGTGAGTGAGGTACGCTCATTTCCTTGGTAAAAGGGGTTTACGACCTAAAAGTGTGTCTTCCTAACACCGAGGTGGATAAGAAAAGATACCTTGATAGGCTTATTCCTTCCGTTTGGAAAGTGAGTTGGGGTACGCTTTTCCGACGGATGAATATAGCCTTTCCTGTGCTGCACATCTTTTGATATTCAAAAAGATTTATCCATTATTGAAACATTACTACACATGTGTATATATATACCATCTCTTTCATGTTAACATCGAGCTGAAGAGAAAGAATCAACTCAGGAAAGAGAAATACGTCCACCTGCACGACGATTTGAAGCCCCACCTTTCCTGAATACCCGAAGGATGTACAATTGAGTATATTTCTATTTAAATCTGTTAAAGCGCCTGTCATTCTGGTGTCCCACACATTTGTATTTAAAAAATTGTTTTATTTGAACTTTTTTTGGTGGAGTTCTGTTGTGGTGAACCGGCCAACGGGCTGCTCTTGTCTGCGCCATTTGCTAGGGGTTCACAAAATTTTCCTTGTACTTTACACATAAACACTGATACACATTTGAAAAGGGGGCGTGGTCACAGGTACAGTAGCTTCCTATACTTTCAAGGGAAGTTTGTAGAGCCTGAAATCGGTACAGACCATAAAAAAAAGGGACTGTACCTGCCAAAAAGGTGCAGCTGGAGGGTATGCCACTGCATCTGCAGCAAGTCTCTGCGCTGTAGATAGGGTGGAAAAAAACTTTTACTGCAGCGTCCTATGTCCTGCTGCCAGTCCGCCTGCCCCCTCCAGCATCAACAATCTCCACTCCCTAGCCGCGCCGCAGGTGGAACAAAAGCTGCTGTGGCCACCGGCATAGATGTGTATGAAAGCGGCGCAGCAGAAGCATACATGCCGACATTGTGGTCGCTCCCTCCGAGAGGGGGCAGCCTGATCATATAGGAGAGGGCGTGGCGGAGGCTGTACGGAAGCGTGGAGAAGGCGGTACAGGGTGTGGTGGCGCGATTACGTCATCGTAGCCCCACCCCTCGCATTACAATGAGCACATTACCGGCATTGCAAAGCGGGGAGCGGGGCTACAATGACGCAATTTAACACGAATCGCGTCATTGCCCCCTTCGTGATGGGATGCCGCTGTGACCGTATCATGCAGTGAGCGGTGGGGGGTGAGCGCCATGCAGGACACTTGACCACTACACCTGGGGGTCGGGAGTGCTACACGATTTTCAGGAGCCTTTCGGACTTTCCGGGAGACTAAGCAAGTATGAGCGGAAGGCTTTCATAGCCCTCCCTGCGCCGCATACTCTCTGAGCCCCGGAGCCTGCTCTGCGTGTGATGTCACAGAAGTGCCTCCCCGCCACAGCCGCGCCCATATCCCCAGTGACCCTGACTCCCCAACACAGCACCTGGCCTGCCGGCCTGGAAGCCCCGCAATGGCTAATGTAATGGATAGAGAGGGTGATATCGCGGAGGGTAATGTCTGGACGCTGAACCAATGTAAAAGGTGACAGTGCTGTGCAGTGCAGTGGGTGTGCAGTGTCACTGACACTGCACAGCACTCTCACCTTTTACATTGGTTCAGCCAGTCACTCAGTTCTGCCAGCCAGTCACTATTGTTAGTGCTGGTGTCCTAATGCGCCGCATTACAGGGAAGTATACGCACTAAATAAACGACACCTCCCAGCAGCCCTTAGTGCCAAAGCATTCCGGCACCCCCAGACCCCCTCCCCCATCCGCCCATTCCCGCACCCACCCCTCCCCCACCTGCGGCAACAGTCCCTCCCCCACTTGCGGCACCCCAGCAACTGCTCCCCCACCCGTGGCACCCCCGGACCTCCTCCCCCATCCGCATCTCCCCCAACCACAGCACCTACTAGGTGATTCATCAGTCCCTGCATGTGCTGTTGCAAAGGGCTACGACCCCTTAACCATTGTACGCCCTTTGTCCGCGCAATATTTAACCACTCACACAATTATGATTGGAGGTAATACTCCATATAATACAAATTTTGCATGCCCCAAGGGCATGCAAGGGTTAAGGGGGCGTAGCCCCTTACGACAATGTGAAGAGCGCCCATAGGGCGCAATGAATCACCTAGTTTATAAATATTTTCTTTGATTTTGACACAAATTTAACTGAAAGTGGCATTATCCCAAATATCAACCATGTCCTCATTATCTATAGCCCCAAGGGCATGCAAGGGTTAAGGGGGCGTAGCCCCTTACGACAATGTGAAGAGCGCCCATAGGGCGCAATGAATCACCTAGTTTATAAATATTTTCTTTGATTTTGACACAAATTTAACTGAAAGTGGCATTATCCCAAATATCAACCATGTCCTCATTATCTATAGCATGTCCCACGCCAGTGCATGAGGAGCCCGGGCAGGGGTAGAGTCATCGCTTAGCAAGGCATACATGTTGGAGATTAAGCCCCTAGTGTTGGAACGTTTCCACCTTATATATTCGCAAGAGGATAGTTTTCTATTAAGGAGAGTTGAGCTAATCGTGGAATGGAAGTGTCTAATTTGCAGATAGCAAAAGAAATCCGTGAGTGGAATTAGCGTTCCATCACAAATATCTGAGAACTGAGGAAAGGAAGCATTAGGAGTAATATCATTAATATAGGATATATTGACCAAGCGCCAGTTAGTAAAAGAGGACCTACACATACCAGGGGGAAAAGCAGGATTATGAAACAATGGAATCATGGAAGATGGGTGTGGGGCCAAATCATACTGCCTATTTGCCAAGTCCCACGTAGCTAATGAGCGATGCACCACGGGATGAGAGAGGACTGCTCGAGGGCGCTGACTCCTATGAAGCCACAATACAGAGGACAATGTGGCGAGACCTACCTCTTCAGTTTCCATCCCCACCCAGACTCTCCCCGCTCCACCCTAATTACACCATTGTACACACTGAGAGCATAGAAGTATTTTCTAAAGTCAGGGCTACCCAGTCCACCCCCTAAGGCGGGACACTGGAGTAGTTTAAGTCGAATACGAGGGCGTTTACGATTCCATATAAAGTAAGAGGTTTGACGTTGCAAAGTCTTAAAAACATAAGGAGGGATACATATCGGAGCAGAGCCAGCCCTATGTATAGGCAAACTAGGTCAAATGCCTAGGGGCACAAGCAGCTTCTGCTGATTAAAATGATATGCGGCATGCCTACATTCTGTGTGTAGCATTTCATATGCAGATACAGCTACAGTCGCACACAGAATATAGCAGAAGCTGTTTGTGCACCCTACCCACGTAGTAATGCAAATAAGAGGCATTTTCATGAAAAATAGGCACCCAACGTTAGCAAAGCTGCCAGCTGACTCATGCCAGGCATCTCCTGCTGCATGGCGCATTGAGGCAAGATGTATGAGGACACATCTGTATCCAAGCAGAGGCAGAGGTCACAGTGTTAGCGGCCATGTGAATGCTGTGTGCGGGTGGATTGGTTGTGCAATAGTGTTTGACATATCTGCAAGGGGCATTATGTGTATAAGGGCATTAATAATGTGCGACATATGTGTAAAGGACATTAAGTGTATAAGGGCACTAATAATGTGCGGCATATGTGTAAGGGACATTATGTGTATAAGGGCACTAATAATGTGCAACATGTGTAAGGGACATTATGTGTATAAGGGCATTAATAAAGTTTGGCATAATGTGTAAGGCACATTGTGTTTATAAGGACATTAATAAAGTGTGTCATACAGTATGTGTAATGGGCATTACTGTGTGTTATTATGTGTATAAATGCATTACTAATGTGTGGCATTATGTGTATAAGGTGCTCTACTGTGTGGTGTAACGTATAGAAAGGGCACTACTGTGTGGTCTAATGGGAATAAAGAGCAATATGGTATGGTGTAATGTGAATAAGGAGCAATTCAGTGTGATGTAAAGTGAATAAAGGACACTACTGTGTGGTCTAATGTGAATAAACAGAAATAGGGTGTGGTGTAATGTGAATAAGGGGCAGTACTGTAAAGAGTAACGTTTATAAGGTAAAGTGGTACTACTCTGTGAATTAGGGATACAATTGTATGATATAATGTAAACAAAGTTTCACTACTGTCTGGCGTAATTTGAATTGGGGTTACTATTGTGTGGCCATGCCTCTTGCAGCAAAAAACACCCCTTTTTGGGTTGTGCACCAAATGTGCGTACTGTTCCTATTTAAAATATAGGGGGTAGGAACGCCAAAATAACGGCTGCTATGGGTGAGGGGTGATGGTGCTGGGAAAGAGGTGCAGGGTCAGAGGTGGAACTAGCGGTGGTGCTAGGGGGCACAAGCCAAAATCTTCCTTGGGGCATCATATTGGTTATGGCCAGCTCTGGCTAGTACCCGCCAGTGGCTATTCTTTATACAACTCCTTGGCAATGAGCATTCCTCTTAGCAACGAGCATGGATCCCAGAGCATGAAACCCCTAGCAACGAGCATGACACCCAGTTCGTGAAACCCCTAGCAACGAGCATGACACTCAGCTTGTGAAACCCCTGGCAACGAGCATGACACCCAGCGCATGATACCCCTGGAAACAAGCATGACAACCAGCGCATGAAATCCCTGGCAACGAGCATGACACCCAGCACATGAAACCCCTGGCAACAAGCATGTAATTTAAAAGTAATTATTTCTTTCTTTATTTATTAGCAGTTTCTTATATAGCACAGCATATTCCGTTGAGCTTTACAATTAGAACAACAGTTCTAGAACAAAACTGAGCAAAGACAGACAGACACAGAGGTAGGAAGGTCCACCCAGGAGGGAGCAGCCAGGTCGGCACAGCAGTGGGCGATGCGGGGGCATGGTTGGGGAAAGGGGGCTTGTCTTGGCACAAGAGTCTTTGGGTGAGGGGATGGGGGGCTGTTTGCATCATCATAGCCGCTCCCCTTGCTGTACAACATCGAGATTTCCTGCATTGTACAGCGCGGGGCGCGGCTAAGATGACGTGATTCAGTGCAATCATAGGATCGACCACACTTAGGGCGTCAGTGTCTAGGTTGACCACTATTGGTCGACAGTAAGTAGGTCTACATGTGTCTAGGTGGACAGGGTCTCTAGGTCGACATGTACAAGGTCGACATGACAGAAGGTCGACATGAGTTCTTCTTAAAAATTTGGTGTCGTTTTCTCTGTAGAGTGACCGGGAACCCCAATTAGTACACCGTGTCCCCTTACTTCGGGTGCTTGGCACAGGTTACTGTTCCCAATTGTGGTCCACGTGGATCGTAAAGCATGAAAAAGAAAAAAAAATGTGAAAAACTCATGTCGACCTTCTGTCATGTCGACCTTGTACATGACCTAAAGACCATGTCAACCTAGAAACCATGTCGACCTACTAACTGTCAACCAATAGTGGTTGACCTAGAAATTGTCGACCTACTTGTGGTCAACCTAGGGACCAGATACCCCTCCCGTTGCTGATATCTCAGGTGGGACTACGCCGCTCTCCTGTGATTTCTTTACCACACTTGCGCACATCAGCGGGAAAATGATGAAATGATGCCGGCGCAATTTATTCAGCGGTAAGTACAGTATGTTCAATGGGTACTTTATCTCCAAAGCTTGATAAATGGGGGCCATTATCAGCAGATACAGATAATCACTGATAGTTCTATACCAATCTGTTACATTTCAGTGACCTCACAATGGCTGTTTTTGATGTTAGGCAGTCACATGATCAGCCTACTGTGACGATAAGGCTCCGCCCACTGATCTCTGTGTAATAAGTGACAGTGCTATACAAAGCAGTTACATTTTTTACTAAAGCCAAGTGACATCACAAAGGCTGTTTCTGATGATGGGCGTGTTACCCTGTCACATGATCAGCCTACTATCTATCAACATTATTTTCATAAAATATTTTGGTTATAATACTGTAAGTATCAGCGGTCTCCTCACTCCTCTAGTGCTATAGCACATGTGCGGTCTACTGACCATCCTATGGGGGCTTTGGCTGCTGTCGGAAATAAAGTAACAGCGTGTCATGCCGCCGCCGCCGCCGCCGTGCTTACCCCTCCGGGCGCGCTGGATCTCCTGGCGGCCGTCCCCGCCGGCGGTCTCCGAGCCCCGGTCTTCCGTCAGCACTGGTCCCGGCGATCATTCGTGATGTGGGCTCCACGGGTACGCCCAGCGTCCACGGAGGAGGAGTGAGCGGGTGACGTCATCGGCGCCCCCTGCCAATCAGACAGAGGCGGGAAGTTCAAATTCAGACGCTGGGCAGAGCTCCGGCGCCTGAGTATCATCTCTTCTTTTGAACAGAGAACTCCAGTGCTCCAGCGTCTCAGTGGTTTCAACTTCTGTCAGACGAATCCCAGTGCTTCCAGCGTCCTGTGCTCCAGCGTTCTGCATACTCCCTTGCTGCGCCGCTCCCTGTGCTTCCAGTGTCACCGTATGCTTCAGCAGCACTCACAGTCATCTGTCATCGTGTGCTCCAGTAGCGCTCACACTCATCTGTCATCGTGTGCTCCAGTAGCGCTCACAATCATCTGTCACTGTGTGCTTCAGCAACGTTTACAACCATCAGTCACTGTGTGCCTCAGCAGCGCTTACAATCATCTGTCACCGTGTGCTTCAGCAACATTCACAATCTTAAGTCACCGTGTGCTTCAGCAACGCTCAATACCTTTAGTCTCCAAGAGCCTCAGTTACACTCACAACTAACGGTCACAGTGTTCTTCAGCATCGCTCATTGTGCTTCCTGCAATGTCCTAAAATTCCTGCCTCCGTACCTGTTAGCCTCAACCTTAGTGTCTCTCAGCATCGCTCTCTGTGAGCGTCCAGCATTTCTCACAATATTCACCAGCACCTGTCTCGAGTCCTTGTCTTTCAGGAGACTTCCAGCATCCATCACGAGCTTTTGCCTGCTGCCAAATCCTGCATGAAGAAGACCTATATCCGGCCATCTCTGCTTCGTCCCAGCTGTGGTTCCCCTTCCCGGTCACCGGAAGAAACCCAGAGTCCACAACACTCCCAACCCAGGTCAGTGATAGTATACTCAGGCCACATGGATCTGGGGGATGGAACACAGAGTCAAGCGCCATCCAAAATTTGGCTTCCCGAGTTCAAAGTCAGGAGACGACACAGAGCCAGGTGATGCAGTACCTCCAGGAATTGTCCGGTCGTTTGGATCAGATTCAAGCATCCTTAGCTTCAGTAATTCCGGCTCCAGTCTCCGTAGCCGCACCAGTTGCCGTTTCCAGCAATGTCCAACCTTCGGCCAGTAACAGTTCACGCCTCCAACTTCCTACTCCTTCCCGCTATAATGGGAATCCGAAAAATTGCCGAGGTTTTTTAAACCAATGCAAAGTCCATTTCGAGCTACTCGCACACAATTTCCCTACGGATCGGTCTAAGGTGGCATATATTATCTCTCTGCTCGAAGGATCTGCATTGGATTGGGTGTCTCCACTATGGGAACGATCTGATCCAATCCAATTACACCGACTTCATCACATCTTTTCGAATAATTTTTGATGAGCCTGGTAGGATGACCACTGCCTCTTCCGACTTGCTCCGCATCCGTCAGGGTTCCCGATCCGTGGGTCAGTACGTGGTTCATTTCCAGACCATTGCCTCTGAACTTCGTTGGAATAATGACGCACTGAGGGCTGCTTTCTGGAACAACCTCTCCGACCACCTGAAGGATGAGTTGGCCACTAGGGAGCTACCAGATCCATTAGAGGAATTGATCTCCGTCTGCGTCAAAGTAGATCTCCGAATGCAGGAGCGCGGAGGTGAACGTAGTCGGTCGGATCATTCCAGGCTCCGGCTTCCCCCTCCTAGGCAGGTGGTGGTACCAAGTCCAGACGAACCCATGCAAATTAACCGGTCCCGATTGTCCCCGGAAGAACGACAGCGTCGTCGCAAGGGTAAACTCTGTCTGTACTGTGGAGCTGCAGATCATTTCATCAAATTCTGCAAATCCCGTCCGGGAAACGGGCAGGCCTAGCTTGTTCCGGAGGAGTCAAGTCGGGAGTCACGTCCAAATCTTCTCCGACTTTGGATTGTTTACTTTCCGTGTCCTTGATCTCCAGGTCAGTTTCCAAATCTTTTAATGCCCTATTGGACTCCGGGGCTGCGGGGAATTTCATTTCTTCTTCTTGTGTCCAAAGTCTGGATTTAAAGTTACAGTCTATCGAGCGGCCTATTTCATTGACTGTTATCAATAGTACCAGAATATCCAATGGCCTCATAACATGTCGCACAGAGCTGGTTTTGCTGCAGGTCGGAGCTCTACATCAAGAACATCTAGAATTCTTAGTGATTCCGGAGGTGCCTCATGATCTTGTCCTCGGGATGCCTTGGCTCAAAACTCATAATCCTCACATCGATTGGAAGTCTTCACAAATTCTGTCTTGGAGTTCTTTCTGTCATACTAATTGCCTCACTCCTGTCTGTCCGCTCCGTACTTCTTCTAGGTCGGACGAAGAGCTCATTCCGGAGGCTTATCGGGAGTTTACGGATGTGTTTTCAGAGCAGGCGGCTGACCAGGTACCACCCCATAGACCTTGGGACTGTCCCATTAACCTCATTCCAGGGAAGATGCCGCCTCGAGGTCGTATGGACCCTCTGTCTCTTCCTGAGACCCAAGCTATGTCGGACTATATTAAATCTAATCTTCACAATGGATTCATTCGCCACTCTATCTCTCCGGCTGGAGCAGGCTTCTTTTTCGTGAAGAAGAAAGACGGGGCGTTAAGGCCGTGTATCGATTATCGTGGTCTAAACTATATCACTATTAAAAATAAATACCCCTTACTGCTAATCACAGAGTTATTTGATAGGGTTCGTGGCACTCACTTTTTTTTCCAAGCTCGATTTGAGGGGAGCCTATAATCTTATACGCATCCGACAAGGGGACGAATGGAAGTCCGCCTTCAATACCAGGGATGGGCATTATGAATACCTGGTAATGCCGTTCGGCCTTAGCAATGCTCCTGCCATTTTCCAGGGAATCGTCAACGAGATCTTCCGAGACATGTTATATCAAAGCGTTGTGGTATATTTAGTCAACATTCTGATTTTTTCCAAGAATCTTGCTGAACACAGGACACAGGTCAAAGAGGTGCTTCTCCAATTACGGAAGAATCATCTTTACGCCAAGATATCCAAATGTACCTTTGAGGTATCGTCAATTCCGTTCCTCGGTTATATCATCTCGAGTACGGAGCTTCGCATGGATCCGGAAAAACTTTCTGCCATTCGCGACTAGACTCAACCTCTCTCTCTGAAAGCAATTCAAAGGTTCTTGGGCTTTGCAAATTATTACAGGAAATTCATTAGGGGTTTCAACTTTCTACACCATTGTTGCACCCATTACCGCATTGACCAAAAAAGGTTCCAACCCGGGCTTGTGGTCCTCTGAAGCCATGGAAGCTTTCACCCACTTGAAATTAACTTTTATGTCAGCTCCGGTACTCCAAGAACCAAATTTCGAAGAACCGTTTTTCCTGGAGGTTGATGCTTCCTCAGTCGGAGTCGGAGCCGTTCTTTCTCAGTACTCTCCGGATAAGAAATTGCATCCATGTGGTTTTCATTCTCGTAAGTTCTCTCCTGCTGAACGGAACTACACTAATGGAGATCAGGAACTTTTGGCAATAAAATCCGTCCTGGAGGAGTGGAGGTATCTATTAGAAGGTGCCAAACATCTGATTACTATTTACACCGATCACGAGAACTTGTTGTACATCAAAACCGCACAGTGTTTGCATCCCCGTCAAGCTAGATGGGCGCTCTTCTTCACTCGATTCTCTTTTGTTATTAAGTACCGGGCCGGGACTTTCAATACTAAAGCTGATGCGCTGTCTCGTTCTTTAACTGTCACAGATGAAGAGGATTCCTTTGAGCGAAGTTTAATTCTCAATCCAATCTCTGTTTCCGCTGCTTCCACTACTCTGAGTCCTCCCCCTGGAAGAATGTCTGTACCAGTCGAATTCCGTCCGAGAATACTACAGTGGGCCCATATCTCCAAGTTCTCCGGTCATCCAGGGATCAAAAAAATGTTCAAATTTCTGCAAAGGTCTTACTGGTGGAACATCATGAGGAGAGATATACAGGACTATGTTAATTCTTGCCCTCAATGCACGCAGCACAAAATTCCTCGTCTGCCTCCTGCCGGATTGCTTTGTCCTCTGTCTATTCCTAGGAAACATTGGACCCATATTTCTATGAACTTCATTACTGAGTTGCCCTGCTCCCAAGGTTACAATACCATCTGGGTGATTGTTGACCGTTTTTCAAAGATGGCACATTTCGTTCCGTTGACAGGCTTACCGACAGCTCCCAAATTGGCTCTACTATTTATCCAGGAGCACTTTCGTTTGCATGGTTTACCTCTGGAGGTGGTCACAGAGCGAGGAGTACAGTTCACTGCAAGATTTTGGAGAGCACTCTATTTGGCCTTACAAATTAAACTCAAATTTTCATCTGCCTATCATCCCCAAACAAATCGACAAACTGAACGAGTCAACCAGGATTTGGTAGAATGGAAAGGTTATGGTCCTGAGGAAAGAAGTTGGATAAAGGCTTATGAGGTCTCTGCTCCTCGACTAATCCGGATCTTCCATTCTAGACATCCAACAAAACCAGGAAAGTGTCCAGAGGCCACTCTTAGCGGAGGGGGTAGTGTCATGCCGCCGCGGCCGCCGTGCTTACCCCTCCGGGCGCGCTGGGTCTCCTGGCAGCCATCCCCGCCAGCGGTCTCCGAGCCCCGGTCTTCCGTCGGCGCTGGTCCCGGCGATCATTCGGGATGTGGGCGCCACGGGTACGCCTGGCGTCCACGGAGGAGGAGTGAGCGGGTGACGTAATCGACGCCCCCTGCCAATCAGACAGAGGCGGTTAGTTCTAATTCAGACGGCGGGCAGAGCTCGGGCGCCTGAGTATAATCTCTTCTTTTGAACAGAGAACTCCAGTGCTCCAGCGTCTCAGTGGTTTCAACTTCTGTCAGACGAATCCCAGTGCTTCCAGTGTCCTGTGCTCCAGCGTTCTGCATACTCCCTCCCTGTGCTTCCAGTGTCACCGTATGCTTCAGCAGCACTCACAGTCATCTGTCATCGTGTGCTCCAGCAGCGTTCACACTCATCTGTCATCGTGTGCTCCAGCACCGCTCACAATCATCTGTCACTGTGTGCTTCAGCCACGTTTACAACCATCAGTCACCGTGTGCCTCAGCAGCGCTTACAATCATCTGTCACCGTGTGCTTCAGCAACATTCACAATCTTCAGTCACGGTGTGCTTCAGCAACGCTCAATACCTTTAGTCTCCAAGAGCCTCAGTTACACTCACAACTAACGGTCACAGTGTTTTTCAGCATCGCTCATTGTGCTTCCTGCATTGTCCTAAAATTCCTGCCTCCGTACCTGTTAGCCTCAACCTTAGTGTCTCTCAGCATCGCTCTCTGTGAGCCTCCAGCATTTCTCACAATATTCACCAGCACCTGTCTCTGTTATGCACACCAGTGCCTGCAGGAATGTACTGGTGTCTGAACGGAGAGGGATGCAAAACAAATGAACTCACAGATAGACTGGGGAATATGACATTACGTACACAGAAGGTGATAGGGTAACAAAATAAACACAAAGTGAACAGAGAAGCCCAGAGGCTAAGAAACTGGGTGTCTCCCTAGTATTAGGAGTGCTCAGATGGAAAGAAGCGAGATGTTGTGTTTTAATACGTAGAGAACCCGAAATGCTGTTGCTAAGGGCAACAGCAAAACGCTAAAGGGTTGCCAACGGGTGTGGCAGTAAACTCCTTGGTCAGAGATGGAATAATAGACACAAGTAGAGTCTCCGCAATCCTAGTCCTCACTTGCAGTGCACTGGTTCAGCTTACTGCCACTAAACTGACACCAGAACACCTTGCACAGTGAGAAAGGATTTTGGCAGGCAAGTCTGAGAATACAGCGGCAAACTTGCTAAGTTCACAGAGTAGCAAAAGAACCCCAGCAAGTTAAACGACTGACTCCAGTCTTACTGCTAGGTCTGGATTGGCAGAGTGTAGTACCAAATCCCAAGGCCTATTTACAGTAAGCAACAAACAAATACAAAGCTACACAGTACTGGATAACTTTCAGGAACTGACTAACCAACAAAGATTCAGCAGCATCTGCTTAACCTGAGAAGAGGCTTTATATAGCAGGTGCTGTCCACGCCCCACTCAGACCTCACAGACTGTGAGCACAAAAACCAGCACCGGATCCCTTGCCGTGCACAAAGCCTGTAACCACTGCACAGCAAAAGACCCGAACCGGAGTATCAGCTGCGCTCAGGTTACTCCGCTAGCACTTGTCTCCCGGTTGCCATGATGACGTGGTAGCACAGGGCAGGAGACCCTAACAGTACCCCCCCCCCCCTGACGAGGGGTCAAAGAACCCCTACCACCGGGTTTATCGGGGAACTGCGAGAAGAAAGAGCGTATCAGTCTGGGGGCATGAAGATCACAACTGCGCACCCAAGACCGCTCCTCCGGGCCATACCCCTTCCAGTGCACCAAAAATTACAGCCGACCCCGAACCATCTTGGAGTCAAGAATCCTTTCAACAACAAACTCCCTCTGGCCACGTATCAGAAGAGGAGATGGTCTTCCACTGGAAGAAGGATTACTAATCGCCCGTTTTAAAAGGGAACAATGAAATGTTTTATTGATACCCAAAGAACGGGGCAGATCTAACTGAAATGCCACCGGATTGATAACCCTAGTGATCTTATAAGGGCCGATGAACCGGGGGCCTAACTTATGAGATGGCTGTCTCAACTTCAAATTCTTGGTAGACAACCAGACGAAGTCTCCTAATTTGAAGCTGCAGGGTCTTTTCCGCTTATCAAAAACTCTTTTGGTCACTAATGACACAGACACAAGGGCTTTCTTCACTTTCCTCCAAATACCCCTAAGGACCGAAACCACAGAGGAACCACCAGGCGTGGAGTCCAGGGGTCAAAAGAATTGGCCTTAGGATGATGCCCATACACACAAAGGAAGGGAGAGATCCCTGTAGCAGAGTGAGCTGCGTTGTTATAGGCAAACTCTGCCATGGACAGATGAGCAACCCAGTCAGTCTAACACTTGGAGACATAACACCTGAGGAACTGCTCCAAGGACTGGTTCACCCTTTCAGTCTGCCCATTAGACTGCAGATGGTAGCCTGACGACAAGCTGACAGAAATCTGGAGATCAGAACAAAATGCCCTCCAGAATTTGGCCACAAACTGGGATCCCCGCGGTCAGAGACCACATCAAGTGGCAACCCGTGGAGGCGCACAAAATGCAGCATAAATAATTCAGACAGGCGTCTGGCCGATGGCAGCCCAACCAGTGGAACGAAGTGCGCCATCTTCGAAAACCTGTCAACGACAACCCAGATGGCTGTCATCCCCGAGGATTTGGGCAAGTCCACCACAAAATCCATTGAAATGTGGGTCCATGGCTTAGATGGAATAGAGAGTGGATGTAATGGGCCAACAGGAACCCCTCTAGGAGTCTTATTTCAGGCACAGATGTCACATGCCCGAACCCACTGATCCACATCCTTAGCCACCGAGGGCCACCACACCGCCCTAGATAGCAACTCCCGAGTTCTGGCAATACCCGGGTGACCTGCCGACTTCTTGGCATGGAATTCCAGGAACACTCGCTGTCTTAACCTAGGAGGCACAAACAAAAGACCTACCGGAAGGTCTGGAGGAGCCTGCTCCTGTGCTCTAAGGACTAATGACAAGAGGTCCTGGGTAATGCCCACTTTAATACATGATGGGGACACAATGGGCAATGGCTCCTCGGTGGTCTCCTGGATTGGAGCAAAACTCCGCGAGAGCGCATCAGCCTTGATGTTTTTTGACCCAGGGCGATATGTTATCAAAAAATTCAAGCGAGCAAAAAACAAAGCCCATCGTGCCTGCCTGGCATTGAGACGCTTCGCTGACTCTAAATATGCCAAATTCTTATGGTCGGTGAGAATTGAGACCACAAACTTAGCCCCCTCAAGCCAGTGTCTCCACTCCTCAAGTGCATCCTTAATAGCCAACAATTCCCGGTTACCCACATCATAATTCATCTCGGCAGGCGAAAATTTACGGGAAAAGTAAGCACAGGGATGAAGGCGATTATCAGACATTCCCATCTGAGAGAGCACTGCCCCAATACCCATCTCAGAGGCATCCACCTCCACCACAAAAGGACGCTCTGGATCTGGGTGTCGCAGCACCTTGGCCGAGACAAATGTCCTTTTGAGACGGGCAAAAGCCGCTTTGGCCTCACAAGACCAGTGAGCAACATCCGCCCCTTTCTTAGTGAGTGCCACCAAGGGCACCACTATAGACGAAAATCCAGCGATAAATCGTCTATAAAAATTCGCAAAGCCCAGGAAACGCTGAAGCGCCTTCAAACTAGTGGGCTGCACCCAATCCAGGACTGCCTGTACCTTGGAACCCTCCATTTGGAAACCTTCTGGGGAGATAATATATCCTAGAAATGCGATTTGCTGAACTTCAAATTCGCACTTCTCCAGCTTCGCCCCAAGCCGGTGGTCTCTGAGTTTCTGGAGGACTAATCGTACATGCTTCCGATGTTCCTCCAGGGAATGGGAGAAGATTAGGATGTCATCTAAGTATACAACTAAGAATCTATCCAAATATTCCCTGAGCACATCGTTCATGAAATCCTGGAAGACTGCCGGGGCATTACAGAGCCCAAAAGGCATCACCAAATATTCATAATGCCCTGAGTGGGTATTAAAGGCAGTCTTCCATTCATCCCCCTCTCTTATTCGGATTAGATTGTACGCACCGCGTATGTCAATCTTAGAAAAAATAGTGGCAGTACGAAGCTGGTCAAACAAGACCGAAATGAGAGGCAGTGGGTATGAGTTTTTAATCGTGATACGGTTCAATTCCCTGAAGGCGATGCAGGGTCGCAACGAACCGTCCTTTTTACCCACGAAGAAGAACCCCGACCCAACTGGAGACTGTGAAGGTCTGATAAATCCCTTAGCCAAGTTCTCCTGAATGTACTCTGCCATAGCCTGAGTCTCAGGACGTGACAGGGAGTACAACCTGCTCTTGGGAAGCTTAGCATTCTGCAGCAAATCAATGGCACAGTCATAGGGGCGATGTGGAGGTAGTACCTCTGCAACATTTTGGAGAACACATCCGGAAAATCTGCATAACATCCTGGCAATCCTGGCAAACTTAGCTGCGAAAGCCTGACTGGAAGGCTCAAGCAACTCCTGAAACAATCAGTACCCCAACTAAGAATCTCCCCAGAGACCCAGTCAAATTGAGGATTGTGGGCCCTTAACCAGGGTAACCCCAACACCAATGGGGCAAAAGTACAGACATTTACATAAAAGGACAATTTTTCAGAGTGTGTGGCTCCAATAAACAAAGAAATCTGGCTAGTGCAAGAGGTAATTTTACCCTGGGATAATGCTTCCCCGTTTAACCCACAGATCTCAATTTCCGATGCCAAGGGTACTAAGGGAACAGAGTGTTTCAGGGCGAATTGGCGGTCCATAAAAACCCCGTCGGCCCCACTGTCCACAAAGGCCTCAGTCTTGACAGTTTGACCGAGGATCTTCAAGGTCACCGGAATGATAAAAGTCTTCTTGGGAAATTCTGACTTCTGGCCTGACAGGATATTTCCCATCACCCTCAGGCCCTGAAGTTTTCCGGCTTTTCTGGGCATGATACTACCACATGACCTTTATTCCCACAGTACAAACACAACCCCTGCTGTCTCCTCCGCGTCTTCTCACGCGAGGAGAGGCGGGTAGCCCCAATCTGCATAGGCTCCTCGGAAAATTCCTCAGAGTCTGAGGTTCCCTTGGGAAAGAAGGAAACCTCGGTCTCCCTTTCAAGCCTACGCTCTCTCAGCCGTCTATCCACCCGGATGGATAACTGCATGAGCTGATCCAAGGTATCAGGCAAGGGATATTGTACCAGTTGGTCTTTTATCTGGTTAGAAAGACCTCTTCGGTACTGGTGTCTCAGGGCTGGGTCATTCCACTGGGTGTCATGGGCCAACCTCCGAAACTCCGTACAGTAAACCTCAACTGGCCTTCGCCCTTGCTTAAGGATCGAAATCTGAGCCTCGGCTGAGGCCGTCTTGTCAGGGTCATCATACAACATGCCCAGTGCTGTAAAAAAAGCATCAACACTTTTAAGCGACGGACAGTCAGGCTGCAACCCATATGCCCAGACCTCTGGGTCTCCTCGTAGCAAGGAAATCACTATGCCCACCCACTGAATCTCTGACCCAGAAGACTGAGGCCTAAGCTGGAAATATAGCTTGCAGCTCTCCTTGAAACAAAAGAACTGTGAGCGATCTCCAGAAAAACAATCCGGGAGATTTACTTTCGGCTCCTTAACCCCTGAAGGTGCTGCTGCTGGGGGAGCTCCGCCAGCGGCCTGGGAGGTGTGCATTTTAATGGACAAATCATTAAATTGTCGAGTCAAGACCTGCACCTGATCGACCACCTGTTGCAAAGTATTTTGAGGGGTATGCTCCATATTCCCACAAAATTTCAACAGGAGTATTGGGCTGCTGAATATGTTATGCACACCAGTGCCTGCAGGAATGTACTGGTGTCTGAACGGAGAGGGATGCAAAACAAATGAACTCACAGACAGACTGGGGAATATGACATTACGTACACAGAAGGTGATAGGGTAACAAAATAAACACAAAGTGAACAGAGAAGCCCAGAGGCTAAGAAACTGGGTGTCTCCCTAGTATTAGGAGTGCTCAGATGGAAAGAAGCGAGATGTTGTGTTTTAATACGTAGAGAACCCGAAATGCTGTTGCTAAGGGCAACAGCAAAACCCTAAAGGGTTACCAACGGGTGTGGCAGTAAACTCCTTGGTCAGAGATGGAATAATAGACACAAGGAGAGTCTCCACAATCGTAGTCCTCACTTGCAGTGCAGCTTACTGCCACTAAACTGACACCAGAACACCTTGCACAGTGAGAAAGGATTTTGGCAGGCAAGTCTGAGAATACAGCCGCAAACTTGCTAAGTTCACAGAGTAGCAAAAGAACCCCAGCAAGTTAAACGACTGACTCCAGTCTTACTGCTAGGTCTGGATTGGCAGAGTGTAGTACCAAATCCCAAGGCCTATTTGCAGTAAGCAACAAACAAATACAAAGCTACACAGTACTGGATAACTTTCAGGAACTGACTAACCAACAAAGATTCAGCAGCATCTGCTTAACCTGAGAAGAGGCTTTATATAGCAGGTGCTGTCCACGCCCCACTCAGACCTCACAGACTGTGAGCACAAAAACCAGCACCGGATCCCCTGCCATGCACAAAGCCTGTAACCACTGCACAGCAAAAGACCCGAACCGGAGTATCAGCTGCGCTCAGGTTACTCCGCTAGCACTTGTCTCCCGGTTGCCATGACGACGTGGTAGCACAGGGCAGGAGACCCTAACAGTCTCGAGTCCTTTTCTTTCAGGAGGCTTCCAGCATCCATCACAAGCTTTTGCCTGCTGCCAAATCCTGCATGAAGAAGACCTATATCCGCCCATCTCTGCCTCGGCCCAGCTGTGGTTCCCCTTCCCGGTCACCGGAAGAAACCCAGAGTCCACAACACTCCCAACCCTGGTCAGTGATACAGTGGCACATATGGCGGTATGTGCTTCAGTCCCTCCATGGTACATTGGGGTGACTCAGTATTTGCATGTATCACCGAAAATAGTGTTTTCAGGGAATATGGTGCATATATTATATGATAATGGCCCCTATGTCCGTGGTCAGTATGCATCTCCTGTATGATGCGCATTGCTAGGCCTGCTGCCCTGTCACCACAAGGCATGGGGGGAGGGGGGGGGGGGGGAGCAATTGTCTCTCTGACACAGGGCACCAAAAAGTCTAGTTATGGCTCTGCCGGGGGTCATACAGTGTGTTTGATCACAGTTCGGGAAGGGTTCTTTAATGTAAGGACAATCAGGCTGAGGGATTCTTTACCGATGAGGTGTGATGGCAAAACCACAAACAGAATTAAACAATTGACTGGTTGTCTTTCCTGCAATAAACTTTATAGCTATAATTACTAAGTTATATGATGGGGGCGATTGATCCGGGGATGTTATACAACATGCAGACGTCAGGCTGGTGGGTTTGTTGTGAGTCTCTCTGCCGCAATCTGTCGCTGGCTGCTCAAATTCAGTCATTTTGTTGGTTATGTAAAGTGATCCGTTGTACATGTTACATGATATTCGCCCTCTTGCATACTTGTACGCATCTATGCACCCCCTCTATTGGTACACCCCGTTTCATAGACATCATCGTTGTCAGCGCTCTCTTGGTACGAGAGATCCATCAGGAAACATCTTTCTCTGTAGAGCTGGCAATTACGCACCGGCCCTCACGCACCTTTATAGCCGACCTTCACCTCTCATATCAATGGCACGTGGTGCTCCGCAGTTTCCACATCAGTTATTGGCAATGGTGCCATTTGTCTAATCACGATGCACCTTCACCGCAGCAGCACGCGGAGGTTCCCAAACTGCGCTGTTTCAGATATACTGCCACCCTTAGCCCAAAAGCTGATAATCACCCCTTTTTGCAACCCGCCCCTTTTACCCATGACAGCAACGAGAGATATGTGTGCAGATGGCCTATCGCACCCCTTATATACCCACCAAGCCAGCGCATGACACGTGACGTACTTCATGGGCTACGCGCTGCCGACGTCACATGTAGGAGGTGGTCATAATAATGTAACTCGCCCGTGTATGTTAATAACCAAATATAACCATGATGATATTGTCTTTTATATAGATGTGACAGCCCTCATCCTTGTCGCTAGCCGTGGAAAATTGCGAGTCGATTTCCGCGATTAGCGTGCCTGCAATGTACATTCTATAATAGGTGCACATTGCATCCATGCTTTAATACCTGTCTGGAGTCCAGCGACAACCGCAGCATCTGCTGCAAAACTCACAGCCAAAATGGCCACCATGCATGTGCAGTAGTGTATTTAGTCTCTGGAACATGGCGGGCGTTGTGCTTCCAGAGACCTGCGCGTGCGCAGTAGGCTCCGGCACAATGCCGGAGGCTACTGCAGCGGGGAGAGGAGGGGGCCCACCTGGAACTGCACAGGGGCTCCCTCCTAAAACGACTCTAACAAATAAATAATACTATTTGTCTTTTATTGACCAACAGTGGCGACCTCGCCTAAGTTACACTCCTCTGAGGAAATCACGGACACGGGAAGAAACTGAGTGATGCTGAACCCATTGGCACAGTGACAAAGATAAATGCTGATAAACACTCTAAGCACTAATAATACTCAGTGAATATAATTGTGAGAAACTGTTACAATTAAAATTGAGTGAAGTTCTTAGCACAAATTTGGCCAAAAATGTGGGCCCATCCACCACATCTAGGTGAACTTTATTAGATGGGTCCCTAACATCCCTAATACTAACACATATAAATGTATCCATGTCTTACCTTTAAATAGAGTCCATTCTAATATGTAGTCAGCAGTGTAGGGACCTGTGCTAATTAAATGCACATGAGGGTAGAGGGGAGAGGTGCCAATACCAGAATGAAGGAGCCTCACCTTCAACTGTAGACTACATACACAAATATAGAGGAAAAAGGCCGGGGGACTTGTACTGCACACCCTATTTTTAAACATAATAAGAGGTGCTACCATGGTGAGGCTTCTAGTACCACAAAGGAAAAAGAAAAATGTGGGTGCACTAAGAATACCGATATTCAAAATAATTCTTATAAACCCTGACAATTAACATGGAGTAAAAGTGAAATTCTTAGAACAAATTTGGTCAAATATGTGAGCCCATCCACCACGTCAAGGTGAACTTCAGTAGATGGGTCCCTACCCCCCCCCCCCCCCTACCCCCCCAATACTAACACCCACCTTCTAGGACAGGTGTTGAAGCAATCAATTAGGATGCACATATGTTGGACATCAGGCCAGGTGGTGTGTGGTGGAATGCTCTTCTGTAAGCTGTGATGGTGGTATAGGTTATTGGTAATACCTCGGTAATAGAAGAGTCTTGTGCAAGACACCAATGGAGCACATGTTGCAGGTCAGACCTCATATCTCAACCCTGCAAGCTTCTATTATTCAGCTGCACCATATGCAGCTTCAACATCGATGTCCTTTCCATTTTTTATACCACCGGTCTTCATATCGTCCGCCAGTTGTTTGAATTGCTGGTAACGGGCAAATACTGTGAAGTACAGGACAACCGCGGTGAACATCAGCATAAAGATGAAGATAACACTGATGATGATGACTGTGGTGTTGATATTTTTGCTCGTCATCTCTGACTTTAGGTCATCTATGTCGGCCTGCAGTTCATCTATAACGTCACCCATTGGTTCAGAGGTCACAGATCCGTCACCATTAGTGGCAGCAGGCGCTAACGCTCGGATATAACAGTGAAAAAATCAGATTCCCAAGGCGCAAACACACTTATGCAGCCACCGGAAAATGAAAGGGGCCACCTTACCCCTATTAAATACAATAGCAAAAAAATATAATAATCCAGCAAAAGGCGCTCAGTGCAATTTCATACAGAGTATACTTATTTGTCCATAGATGTCAAAAAACTTGCTTCTATGTAACTCCTCCTGCAGTATTGAGAGTCAATCTTCCACTCCACCAGTTATTTCACGAAGATATGTAAAAAAACATGGATAAAACACATCATAGTGTAATATGTCCCATAAAGTCTATATCAGGCTTAAAACAAATCCACTGAAAATGGATGGCGTACCCCACTCACAATCAATGCAATCGATTTCCACATATAAAGGTATCTTTATCTATACACACAAAGAGCTGTATGAATGGTGATGCGTACCATACTTACTGATAGTAAAGCATGGATCCTCCCATAACGGTTTCTTTGGAAATGGATACCGATTCAGTCGTCTTCCAACATGTGCCATTCCAGGGGGAAGGTTGGAAGACGACTGAATCGGTATCCATTTCCAAAGAAACCGTTATGGGAGGATCCATGCTTTACTATCAGTAAGTATGGTACGCATCACCATTCATACAGCTCTTTGTGTGTATAGATAAAGATACCTTTATATGTGGAAATCGATTGCATTGATTGTGAGTGGGGTACGCCATCCATTTTCAGTGGATTTGTTTTAAGCCTGATATAGACTTTATGGGACATATTACACTATGATGTGTTTTATCCATGTTTTTTTACATATCTTCGTGAAATAACTGGTGGAGTGGAAGATTGACTCTCAATACTGCAGGAGGAGTTACATAGAAGCAAGTTTTTTGACATCTATGGACAAATAAGTATACTCTGTATGAAATTGCACTGAGCGCCTTTTGCTGGATTATTATATTTTTTTGCTAACGCTCGGATGTCTTTGCGGGGCGCTCCTGTTGGGTGGATCACACGAAGTTTCCCCAGCCGGATCAATCTTCGCAGATCCTCTATTTGCTGCTCTTTCTCCGCATCCCAATTGCTTCCTGTACAAACACAGACAGCAAAACATGAATTGCTAAACGTGTGCGCTAAACACTGTGCATTGCTTACCTTACATCTGACAGTATCATATATGCAGGATTTACTGTACATATATTGTCTTATGGGGAAATCAGTCACCCTACTAATCATATAAGGGGAGAAGGAACCCTGTCATGTTACCAGAATAAGACTGCTCTAAAGTCACATTGGCTGTGGGAGGATTTACCAGCCCAAATGTTTAAAGATCAAAATGATCCCTCTCACTTGCTTATCACCTGTGAGGCCTCTGTAGACCAAAATGACTTTTATTAGCAACTTTTACCCATTTACAGTTAATTGTGGAGCCAAGCGCATTGATACTTAGTTGCAGGCAAGGACGTAGCTTCCGTAGGTGCAGGGAGTGCATGTGTTATATTCACCATTGGGTGGTACATAGGGGGCCCTACAAAGTTTGGGGCCTACAAAATATCTCGTTACTGTCATGGACCTGCCATTGTAATGTTACATAACATGAACTTGGGCACTGTAAGGTGGCATAGCATGAAGTGGAGGCACTATGGTTGGCACAGTATGAACAAAGAACACTATGTCATAATGTGGTTTGGGGGTACTGGGTGGCATAATGTGTATTGCCAGACCTACAACGTGACATAACGTGAATTAGGGCACTGCTATGGGGCATAACATGAACCACTGCTGCAGAGAGGCCGCTGCCTTTCTTTGCTCATTACAAGTGATGCCCATTAGTTTTATTACACGTGTAATGAGAAATCCAGATAAAACATACAATGCAGATAACATCTGTGCACTAATAAAAGATCACCAGTGAATGTCTTATGTAGTACAGTATTATGTACAATGTTCCTGTTGTTACACAACTGTAAGTGATCAATTGAGATATTTTAAATAAATTAAGTTCATTAAATGTCAAGGCCCCGGCACTATCCCCATACCAGTGGCTAGAGATATTTTACTATTATTATCTGTCAGTAAATAAGTGTATAATACAGTCACTGAGAGAGAATACTGCCCAGCACTTCTGCCTATCCGGCTCATGGACATTTTATGAGATGGGTAGGGATATTCTGTGTATTAATGTGTTGGTTCTTTGATACTAAAATTGATTTATTTCATGTTTGGGTGTTGATGGCTTCTATTTATATAAGAGGTTCCACCCATGAGGTTCTCCTATCTTCTGCAGTTATTACTGCAGGGGTTTAGGGTGGTATTCAGAAACAAATTGTGGGGTAGACAGATGAGACATATGTGAGCTCGTTAGTATAGTAATAATCTGTGAAAGGGGCTGTAGAATAAATCTAGTGATTAGAACGCTAAGAATAAGTTACTGCGACTATACCTGAACTTTCTCCTTCATCTGACACTTCCATGCGTATCCCATGCACAAAGAGTAAGATAAGAATCAGACACGTCTTCATCTTTGTCCTCAGTGTAGAGCCGGATACTCCGCTTATCAACAAGGTGAAAAAGCGAATGGCTGCTCCCAACTCTTACCACTCAATATGTAAGCACAGGCCCATTATGATGTCATCGCACAGAACCGTCATGATGTCACAGCACAGGACCAGTATGATGTCATAGCACAGACATTAGCAGCAGCCATACAGGTAAATATTTGTCTGACATAAAGTATCAGCCTGTGTATAGGGGTATGCAGGGGCAGAGTAGGTTTGAGTCCTGGGCATGGCAGTATAGTGAAATGTTTTATTTAATAACGGGTATTGTAACGGAATAACAGCGAGCTCTCACGGTAAGTGCATGAATGTGGTATAAAGAGGATTTGTGTCCAAGTCCATTTTCTTGCAGTGGTCTGTAAATGTGTGTGTATTATTTATATATAATATAATGGGTGTACTACGATATACCGGCGCTCGGGATCCTGGCGCCTAGCATATTAATGCCGGGATTCCGACCACTGGAATGCTGGCAGCGGGACGAGCGCAAAAGAGTCCCTTGCGGGCTCACTGCAAGCACGGTGGCGTGCTATGCGCGCCTCTCTATTTATTCTCCCCCCAGGGGTGTCGTGGACACCCCAAGAGGCAGAATAGTTGTCTGTATCCTGGCGGTGGGGATCCCGGCTCCGGTATGCAGAGCGCCGGGATCCCGATAGCCGGGATATCAAGTGCCTCCCAATATAATATATTATAATATAATATATCTCCTATATATTTGTCTAAATCTGTGACTCTGTGTCCGTAACGCTGGGTGGAGTCACAGCGGTGGGCGGAGTCAGCAAGTCTCTGCTCCTGCTGCCTGTCCATCTCTCTCTCTCCCCTCCCCCCACCCATTAGCAGCTCTGATTCCCCGGCCGCGGCGTCGACCCAACAACAACGGCTGATGCCGCCCCCGGCATACACATTAGGAGGGACGGGAGGTGCAGGAGAAGGCTCTCATAGCCCTCCCTGCCCTGCGAACACACACCCGCCACCTCCTTCACACACATCCCGCTGTCCGCTCTCCTGCTGTGACAGGAGGAGAGTGCTGCAGTGACGTCATCTCCTGCAGCACTCTCCTCCTGTCACACAGCCGTCACACACTCTCCTGTCTCCGGGGGCTGCCAGCATCTACAGGCAAGCTGGAAACACCCCCGGAGCGAGAGAGAACAGACCCGCGAGGCCACGCCCCTTTCACAGCAGGCCACGCCCCCTTTTCGGCCACGGTGGGGGGAGATGTGTGTAACAGTAATGCTGAAATGCTGACCCAGTGACGCCTCTGGACACTGTACTGTTTACCAGCCTGCAGCAGCCGCCCACAGCCCCAACGGTGAGTCCCTCCGGCCATCCTATGTCTGCTCGCCACTTTACACAAGTCTCCTCTTCTGGTGCCCTCCCCCTCCACTACTTTCCCCCCTCTCTTCATCAGCTTCCTCACTGGGGTCCCTCCCTGCCGACCCGCCTCTCTATAGCCCCTCCCTACCGACCCGCGTTTCTATATCCCCTCCCTACCAGCCCACGTCTCTCTATCCCCTCCCTACTGCCCCGCATCTCTCTATCCCCTCCCTACCGCCCTGCGTCTCTATATCCCCTCCCTACCGCCCCGCGTCTCTCTATCCCCTCCCTACCGCCTCGCGTCTCTCTATCCCCTCCCTACCGCCCCACGTCTCTATATCCCCTCCCAGCCGCCCCGCGTCTCTCTATCCCCTCCCTATCGCCCTGCATCTCTCTATCCCCTCCCTACCGCCCCGTGTCTCTATATCCCCTCCCAGCCGCCCCGCGTCTCTCTTTCCCCTCCCTACCGCCCCGCGTCTCTATATCCCCTCCCAACCGTCCCGCGTCTCTCTATCCCCTCCCTACCGCCCCGCGTCTCTATATCCCCTCCCTACCGCCCCGCCTCTCTCTATCCCCTCCTCCCTATGCCTCTGTATCCCCTCCATACCGCCCGCGTCTCAGTATCCCCTCCCTACCACTCTGCGTCTCTGTATCACCTCCCTACCGCCCCGTGTCTCTGTATCCCCTCCTACCTCCCCGCGTCCCTGTATCCCCTCCCTACCGCCCCGCGTCTCTCTATCCCCTCCCAGCCGCCCCGCCTCTCTGTATCCCCTCCCTATCGCCCCGGGTCTCTCTATCCCCTCCCTACCGCCCTGCGTCTCTCTATCCCCTCCCTGCCGACCCGCGTCTCTCTATCCCCTCCATACCGCCCCGTGTCTTTCTATACCCTCCCTACCGCCCCGCGTCTCTTTATATCCCCTACCTACCGCCCGCGTCTCTTTATCCCCTCCCAGCCGCCCCGCGTCTCTCTATCCCCTCCCAGCCGCCCCGCCTCTCTGAATCCCCTCCCTAACACCCTGCATCTCTGTATCCCCTCCATACCGCCCCACGTCTCTCTATCCCCTCCCTACCGCCCCGCGTCTCTGTATCTCCTCCCTACCGCTCGCGTCTGTCTATCCCCTCGCTACCGCCCACGTCTCTCTATCTCCTCCCTGCCACCATGCGTCTCTCTATCCCCTCCCTACCGCCCCGCGTCTCTCTATCCCCTCCCTACCACCCTGCGTCTCTGTATCCCCTCCCTACCGCCCGCATTTCTCTATCCCCTCCATACCGCCCGCGTCTTTCTATCCCCTCCCTACCGCCCCGCGTCTCTCTATCCCCTCCCTACCGCCCTGCGTCTCTCTATCCCCTCCCTACGGCCCTGCGTCTTTCTATCCCCTCCCTGCCGCCCTGCGTCTCTCTATCCCCTCCCTACCGCCCCCTTCTATCTATCCCCTCCCTACCGGCCCGCGTCTCTCTATCCCCTCTATCCACTCATACAAATATTGAACCGCAGCAAGGCGTGCAGGGGTTAAGGGGGCGTAGCCCCTTTCGACGGTGTGAAGAGCGCCCGTAGGGCGCGATGAAGCACTTAGTATTATAATATATATATGAAATGTGGGAAGGAGCATCATAGCATAGGCTCTCCATGGGATCAATCTTGTCATCAGAGCCAGTCCTAACTAGGGCATTTGGTATGCCTAGGGGCACAAGCAGCTTCTGCTGATTAAAATGATATGTGGCATGCCTATATTCTGTGTGTAGCATTTCATATGCAGATACAGCTACAGTCGCACACAGAATATAGGCATGCATCCTAGCCACATAGCAATGCAAATGCATTTTCATCAAGAATAGGCGCCCAACGTTAGCAAAGCTGCCAGCTGACTCATGCCAGGCATCTCCTGCTGCATGGCGCATTGAGGCAAGATGTATGAGGACACATCTGTATCCAGGCAGAGGCAAAGGTCACAGTGTTAGCGGCCATGTGAATGATGTGTGCGGGTGGGTTGGTTGTGCAAGTGTTTGGCATATCTGCAAGGGGCATTATGTGTATAAGAGCATTAATAATGTGCGACATATATGTGTATAAGGGCATTAATAAAGGTTGACATAATGTGTAAGGCGCATTGTGTTTATAAGGACATTAATAAAGTGTGTCATACAGTATGTGTAAGGGGCATTACTGTGTGGTATTATGCATATAAATGTATTACTAATGTGTGGCATTATGTGTATAAGGTGCTCTACTGTGTGGTGTGGTGTAATGTATAGAAAGGGCACTACTGTGTGGTCTAATGTGAATAAACAGCAATAGGGTGTGGTGTAATGTGAATAAGGAGCAATTCAGTGTGGTGTAATGTGAATAAGGGGCACTACTGTGTGGTCTAATGTGAATAAACAGCAATAGGGTGTGGTGTAATGTGAATAAGGAGCAATTCAGTGTGGTGTAATGTGAATAAGGGGCACTACTGTGAGGAGTAACATATATAAGGTAAAGTGATACTACTGTGTGATGTAACATGAATAAGGGACACTATCTCATGATAAAATGTGAATAAAGTTTCACTACTGTCTGGCGTAATTTAAATTGGGGGTACTATTGTGTGGCCATGCCCCTTGCAGCAAAAACACACCCCTTTTTGGGTTGTGCGCCAAATGTGCGCACTGTTCCTATTTAAAATATAGGGGGGTAGGAACACCAAAATAAGGACTGCTTTGGGTGAGGGGTGATGGTGCTGGTAAAGGGGTGCAGGGTCAGAGGTGGAACTAGCGGTGGTGCTAGGCGGCGCCAGCCAAAGTCTTCCCTAGGGCATCATATTGGTTAGGGCCGGCTCTGTATCGGAGGGGTCTGAAAGGCATAAGAGTCGAGGGAGCACACTCATCTTGACAGAGTTTATTCTGCCTATCCAAGAGATGTAGTAGGTGGACCATTCCAACAAATCATCTTTGATTATTTCTAATAAGCGAGGTAAATTCGCCTGAAACAGTTGGTGGTGCTGGTAAGTCAGGTAAATACCAAGGTATTTGATTTTCTTTTGCCAGTTGCAGAGTAGTATGATTTCTAAATCATGCTTAAGAGCCGTTGGGATATTAAAATCAAGAACTTCCATCTTGTCAACATTAATTTTATAGCCGGAATTATGGGAATACGAGCGGATCTCGGATAAAGGGGATGGAAGGGATCGGGCTGGATCTGTAAGGGAAATCAGAACAACATCTGTCAGGTACCATTGGCAATCCCAAAACTAGCAGATGAAACACCGTTGACCAAAACCTGGGCTGACGGGGAGCGGTAAAGTGCTTTGACCCCATCTAAAAATTTACCAGAGAATCCCATTTTACCAAGGACCACGAAGGCAAAAGACCAGGAGATTCGGTCAAAGGCCACAGGTAGTTTTCTTAATCAAGTGTAAGTTGTGCTTACTGCATAGATCATTACTGTAGTGTTCCTATGATGCTGAACCTGGATTCTGTTCCAGCACTCAGTGATTCACCATCCTATGCCTATGTGCTGAATGTGACCAATCTTTACCTGATCATTTGTCACTAGGAATATATGCTATAACAAGATATAGTAAAATAAATAATTGAGCATAAGATTTATATTGGTCTGCCAGCATTGACGTTGCAGGCCCATTTCCTGTATCATGGAAACAATAAAGAATAGGACAATAGTTGAACTTCACTGTCCCCTAAGCAGTAGCAAATGACTGCCCCTTAGTGCACACAGCACAATCGGTGTTGGATGGTGTCACAGAAGGACCAACAATTCCCACTTTCCTCCCAACACAGCATGGTCCCCAGAGGAACACATAAGAAAGGCTCGTGCTCTCTGGAACTTGGATCCAAACCAGAAGCAGCAGGAAATCGATGCCCTGATCTACTTATATGATGCAAATTAATTTATTTAGTTGCGGAATTAATCTACTTTTGTGTGATCTTTTCTCAAGCTACAACGATATTTTTTGGATTATGTATTCATAATATATTTGTATTTGTTTGGTAAGTGTCCACTTTTTAATCCTTTGTGTGTACTTGTGCATGTGTTTACCTATATGTATTAAATTAGAGATGTGCGGCGGGCACTTTTCGTGTGTTGTGTTTTGGTTTTGGTTCTGGTTCCATGCTCGTGTTTTGGATCTGGATTGCTTTTGCCAAAACCACCCTTTCATGTTTTGCTTTTGGTTTTGGTCGGATCTGGATGATTTTTGAAAAAAAACATAAAAACATCTAAAATAACACAATTTGAGGATAATTTTGATCCTACGGTATTATTAACCTCAATAACATTCATTTCCACTCATTTCATGTCTATTCTGAACGGGATCCGGTCTGAAGATCGACAGTATCTAGGTCGACAATGTTTAGGTCGACCACTATAGGTCGACAGTCACTAGGTCGACAGGGTTTCTAGGTCGTCATGTGCTAGGTCGTTTTTCACATTTTTTTCTTTTTTTGAATTTTTTCATACTTAACGATCCACGTGGACTACGATTGGAACGGTAATCTGTGCCGAGCGAAGCGGTAGTGGAGCGAAGGCACCATGCCCGAAGCATGGCGAGCGAAGCGAGCCATGCGAGGGGACGCGGTGCACTAATTTGGGATCCCGGTCACTCTACGAAGAAAACGACACAAAAACAAACAAACCTCATGTCGACCTTTAGACCTGTCGAGCTTCGCGCTCTTCACACCGTCGCAAGGGGCTACGCCCCCTTAACCCTTGCATGCCTTTCTGGGGTTCAATATTTGTATTATATGGAGTATTACCTGCATTCCTTTGTTAGTGGCTAAATATTGCACAATGAAAGGGCGTGCGATGGTGAAGGAGGCGCAGCCCCTTGCGACGGCGTAAACAGCACCTGCAGGGCACGATGTACAGAATGTAGCGCTGCGGGGAGGACTGCGGATGGGGTCTGTAGATGCTGCAGGTGGAGGGGGGGCGGAAGCGGGGGGGGGGGGGGGGGCGGGCGGATGGGGAAGGGTCGGGAGGTGCTGTGGGTGGGGGAGGGGCAGAGGAGTGGGGGCCGCAGATGGGGGAGGGATCTGGAGGCACTGCAGGTGGGGAGGGGCAGGGGTGCCGCGGGTGGGAGAGGGGCAGGTGTGGGGATGTTGCAGATGAGTGAAGGGTTCTGGAGGTGCTGTGGGATGGGAAGGGGCAGGGGTGCCGGGGGTGGGGTAGGGGTCCGCAGGTGCCGTGGGTAGGGGAGGGGCAGGTACGGGTGGTGCGGCGGATGGGGAAGGAGGTCCGGAGGTGCTGCAGGTGGTGGAGCGGCAAATGCGGGGTTGCCATGGGTGGAGGAGGGGTGGGTGAGGGGGGGACCGCGGATAGAGGAGGGTGTCAGCAGATGCTGCGGGTGGAGGGGGGCAGGTGTGGGGGGAGACATATATGGGGGGTGGATGGTGGAGGGGGTCTGGAGGTGCTGTGGGTGGTGAAGGGGCGGAGGAGTGGAAGCCGCGGGTGGAGTAGGGGGTCTGGAGGCACAGCGTGTGAGGGAGGGGTGGAGTGCCGCATGTGGTGGAGGGGAAGGTGCGGAGGTGTGGTGCATTGGGGAGGGGTCTGGAGGCGCTGCGGTAATGTACCTGCCAAAAAGGTAGTTGGAGGATATGCAGTAACAGGGCCAGGACAGACACTGCGGCTGGAGGGAGGAGGGGGTCGGAGCCGGTAAGCAGCTCGGACTTCTGCAGCGCTACCCGCCGGCAAAGTGTGTGAAGGAGCTAGGCGCACCTCACTACGGGTGGCAGTGCTGCAGCTAGCGGTGGGGTTGCCGGGGCTGGAGATAACAAGGCAGTACGGAACCTGCACAGCGGCAGGTGCCCCACAAAACTGCAGCTAAGAAGCGTGGAGTGTGCCAGAAAGTGACGCTCCTCCGCGCCAGAGAGACCCTGCTGAGTATGCTGATGTGGGGGGTCAAGCACACAGTGAGCCGGTGCCCATCTGTCTGTATGGTATACCCCCCTCACACACCCCCATACCTCCCATTTTTTGGGGTCTCTTCCCGCTGTCTCACCCGCGGGTCGCAGTGGGGGAGGCAATTGGAAAGCTCCTGTACTCGCTGTTCTGCTTAGCAGAGCAGCGGTGAATAGTGGAGACAGAGGGAGAGGGGGCATCAGGGGGTACGGATTAAGGGGGGGTTCCAGTAGCAGAGCCAAATTAATGGGGGGGGGCAGGGGGTACGTTCCGTTGGCCCCACAGTTTTAGGGGGCCCCCTGGCTCGAGTAGCTCTGTCCCAGCTCAGAAGCTCCCCCGCCCCCGTCCTGCCAGCAACAGCGGCAGCATTGTGCTACAGTCAGCACACGCTGCTGCGTATCGGCAGGTCTGTGGTGTTGCAGGGAGGCAGCAGTCTCCCTGCTTTCTTCTGCCTGTGCGGGTGTGTAGGGGGGAGCGACCACCCCCTATGGATTTACCCCTAGCTGACGGGCCAAAACTCCATAAAAAAACAAACAAATAAAAAATGGAATTTGCATAAGGGGGCATGGCATCGCAGGGCACGATTAGGCCACGCCACCAACACCCAGCAATGAGATAGGGCACCCCCGTCTCAAGTGCCCTGTGCCCCCCGGACTCATAATCAGCCCCTGGGCGCATGCCAGCAGCTCACAGAGCGCTGGGCATGCCCCCTCACTGACGAAAACGGGGACCCTCCCATGAAGCCACGCCCCTTTTCGTTGACCACGCCCCTGCCCCTCCTTCTGCCTGAAGAAAGCCGGGAGGTATGCACCCCTGCCTGTGCCATGCCCATACCATCTGCTTCTGCTCCTAGTCTCCTGTAGATTTGGCCAGATCTGTGACTCATTTTACTATCTCCGCCCAGTGTTGTAACTCCGCCCAGCGTTAGCAAATGAGTCACAAAGTCACAGATCTGGGCTATTATATAGGAGATATATATATATTACAGTGTTGCTATAGTAGTCACTTCTTACCTGTCACAATATTGCTATAATAGACACATCACTCCTCATCCAGTATTGCTATAAAGTCACACCACGTCTAGTACAGTGCTGCTATAATAGTGTGACATCACACCTGTTACACTATTGGTGTAATAGTGTAACACCATGTCTATTACGGTAGACGACGGAGATCCCTGGCCTCTTCCCCACCCCCTAAACAGTGGCAACATGACTCCATTTTTCCTAACGGAGCCCGTCGCCGCCCCGTCCCCGAAACACAGGCATTGATTGATTGACCATCTGATGCCGTCCTGTGTCCAATGCTGCAGGATCTGTTTGTGAACGCGCAGAACATGTCCTGCGTATGTGCAAAATACTGAAAATATGTACTCTGATTGCCTCAGGGGCACCTGAATGACCCCCTCTGTCTCTCCTATGCGGTATATTTACTAAAGGTCGATTTCAAAGTGATTAAAATCAATCTTAATCGATATTGGTCTTCCAGGACTAAAACACACATTTACTAACCTTTACAAATTAATGTAAAAAATCATCTGTAAGTAAATGTTTGTTTTAACCCTGGAAGCCCAACATCGATTAAGATCAATCTGAAATCGAACTAAGTCAATTAAAATTGACATTTGATAAATATACCCCCCTAGTATCGATACAATCCTCACATCGCAGAAGGATAAGTGTCTCTCCCTGTGCAGCTGCGAGTCAGGCTCATGTAATAAGCGCTGAGATTAATAACAGGTTGCTTTTGTGTGTTAATAGTAGGTTTCCTAGGCAGTGAGATGAAAATCCCCCATATAACGGGAAACAGGAGGAGGCAGTGGCAGCACAGATGTCAGGGATTTGCTTCGCTTGTGCATTGTCTGTGCAGAGAATGCTGGGACTTGTGGTTCTACAGATGTATTCTTATATATTTATTTCATTTCAATTATATATATTGTTATGTTAGAGGTAAAACGTATTCTCGATACAGTGTCACTGAATTCATATAAACAGAAACATCGGTATTTGTGGTATTCTTATCCCCGGACATTGCTTTTACCCTTGGGGGTATTTGAGTGTACATAACCTATATTGTAGCAGTCTACAGCACACCCTATACCTGGCACATACATCACATATGGGTGGTCATTCCGAGTTGATTGCTCGCTAGCCGTTTTTAGCAGCCGTGCACACGCTATGCTGCCTCCCACTGGGAGTGTATTTTAGCTTAGCAGAAGTGCGAACGAAAGGATTGCAGAGCGGGTACAAAGTTTTTTTGTGCAGCTTTAGAGTAGCTTATAACCTACTCAGCGCTTGCGATGACTTCAGACTGTTCAGTTCCTGTTTTGACGTCACAAACACGCCCTGCTTTCGCCCAGCCACACCTGCGTTTTCCCTGGCACGCCTGCGTTTTTTCGAACACTCCCTGAAAACGGTCAGTTGACACCCAGAAACGCCCTCTTCCTGTCAATCACTCTGCGGCCAGCAGTGCGACTGAAAAGCTTCGCTAGACCCTGTGTGAAACTACATCGTTCGTTGTAATAGTATGTCGCGCGTGCGCATTGCGCCGCATACGCATGCGTAGAAGTGCCGTTTTTTTTGCCTCATCGCTGCACAGCGGACGAATGCAGCTAGCGATCAACTCGGAATGACCCCCATGATCATCACCTAGTCAGTCACATGGCTTTTTTCACATGACATGCATACTAATTGAACATTAAATGCATACTTATACTGTGAAGCAATTTCTTGTAAATATATGGCAATGTGCACCAAGTATTTTGTATAACTTTCTGTGTCCACAGACTGATCTGACATTTTAACAAAATTCCAAGTCATCCTAGTTCTTTCTCTAGAACATAAAAAAATGACATAATGATAAAAATAAAGTACTGCGATGTATAATCTATTTTCCGAATGCCATACTAGTGGGAAATAAATCTGAATTTTTCCCACAGGTGGCACCAGAATCCTGAGGAAGAAGCACAGCAGCCTCTTCCCAGCTCTGTACAGTATAACCACTCCCGTCTGTACGTCAGATGATTGCATTTTCTATAAAGCATCAGACAACAGCCTGAGTCCTGCTCATTTCATCCCCTGGCGGCGCTGGAAACAGGGCACACAGAGATGTTTTATTCTGGCATCCTCACAGATGGCAGCAGGAAGGAGTCAGATCTCAGGGAGGCTGCATCATCCCTACGGCAGCAGAGGAGGATGAAACAGTCTGTCCAGTTCATCCATAAGGATTCGGCGGATCTATTGCCCCTGGATGGGCTGAAGAAGCTGGGAACGTCCAAGGACACAGTAAGACACATTCATATCTGCTGGGATTGGGAAATGAAGGAGGGATTGTGTCACAGTGGGGTCCAGAACCTTAACTTTTGGGGGGTTTCAGGGAAGATATGTCCTGTTGTGCAGATTTGGGAGAGATACGCCTTTCCCTAAACTCATTCGCTACTAATAAATGCCACCCTGTATATGATAAATGACAGTTTATTATCTCTATATATAATAATTCTGTATAAAATTGGAACAGACAATGGATCATGACACCGACAACTCGCCCTGATCTGGGTACTGGGACACTATTTCTGTAAATAAACCCCAAAGAGGGCAACATATTGCCCAGGTCAAGACATTGATAAAATGCTCCGGATTCTGGATAATGTTGGTGAGAATCCAATGTGCACACAGTCTAACGCACTAAACACTAAGCTCTATTCTCTGACCATTGTCAGCAGTGCCAGGCTAGCGGGATTTCACACTGCCATTCACTGCCAACCAGACAGGAAAATCTAACACTTTTAACGTGTGTAATTAATTCCCAGCTGGTGAAATGACATAAAGGTCTATTTCCTGTCGCTGCCAGGGACCTGCCGTATCTGTATGTCCAACCGGGCGACCTTTACACCGCAGGACATTTCACCGGGGTGGTACAGGCTGTGTATGTGCCATCAGTGATCGGGTAATGTCACCCGTGTCCTTAGGTTGGGGGCAGCTGAGGTACACAATGAAGGGAAGGGACATTATACCAGATATTTCCTCAGATTTGTAGAGCCAAGACAAGGAAACCATTCTTCCAATAATGGTACTCACTCTTTCTAAAGGGTGGGGCAGTAGTGGGTAAAGAAGATGATCTGGGGCCCTGAAAAGTACCCAGGTGCCTCCACCCAACACTACTGTCAATTATACATCATGAAGAGTGTTACACACCTTGGGATCTATTCATGAAGCAGTGAAAAGTGTGGAGAAGTGAGCCTGTGGAGAAGTTGCCCATGGCAACCAATCAGCTGCTCCGTACAATTATATTGTATACAAATTCTAAATGTTACTTCAATGCTGATTGGTTGCCATGGGCAACTTCTCCACTGGCTCACTTCTCCACTCTTATCACTGCTTCATGAATAGACCCTCTTCTTTCCTGTGTTCTTCATGCAGTGGGTTATAAATGGTGGATCATAGACATAGGCTTACACATGTCCACTGGCGAGTGCTGTCCTTATAAAGGAATATGAGGTCTATGTACTAAGCATTATGTACTATGTAGGTCTATGTACTATGTATTATATATATATATATATATATATAACCCGGGAGCAAGGAGCTGTAGTCAGTGGGAAGCCGTGAGCTGTAGTCAGTGGGAAGCCGGGAGCTGTAGTCAGCGGGAACCCTGGAGCTGTTGTCTGTGTGAAGCCGGGAGCTGTTGCCTGAGGGAAGACGGGAGTTGTAGTCAGTGGGAAGCTGGGAGCTGTTATCTGTGGGAAGCCGGGAGCTGTAGTCGGTGGGAAGCCGGGAGCACTTATCTGTGGGAAGCCTTGAGCTGTTGTCTGTGGGAAGCCAGGAGATGTTGTCTATGGGAAGCCAGGAGATGTTGTCTGTGGGAAGCCGGGAGCTGTTGTCAGTGGGAAGCCGGGAGCTGTAGTCAGCGGGAACCCTGGAGCTGTTGTCTGTGTGAAGCCGGGAGCTGTTGCCTGAGGGAAGACGGGAGTTGTAGTCAGTGGGAAGCTGGGAGCTGTTATCTGTGGGAAGCCGGGAGCTGTAGCCAGTGGGAAGCCGGGAGCACTTATCTGTGGGAAGCCTTGAGCTGTTGTCTGTGGGAAGCCAGGAGATGTTGTCTGTGGAAAGCCAGGAGCTGTAGTCAGTGGGAAGCCGTGAGCTGTAGTCAGTGGGAAGCCGGGAGCTGTAGTCAGCGGGAACCCTGGAGCTGTTGTCTGTGTGAAGCCGGGAGCTGTTGCCTGAGGGAAGACGGGAGTTGTAGTCAGTGGGAAGCTGGGAGCTGTTATCTGTGGGAAGCCGGGAGCTGTAGCCAGTGGGAAGCCGGGAGCACTTATCTGTGGGAAGCCTTGAGCTGTTGTCTGTGGGAAGCCAGGAGATGTTGTCTGTGGGAAGCCGGGAGATGTTGTCTGTGGGAAGCCGGGAGCTGTTGTCAGTGGGAAGCCGGGAGTACTTATCTGTGGGAAGCCTTGAGCTGTTGTCTGTGGGAAGCCAGGAGCTGTTGTCTGTGGGAAGCCGGGATCTGAAGTCAGTGGGTAGCTGAGAGCTGTTGTCTGTGGGAAGTCGGGAGCTGTTGTATGAGGGAAGCCGGGAGCTCTAGTCAGTGGAAAGCCGGTAGCTGTTGTCTGTGTGAAGCCGGGAGCTGTAGTCAGTGGGAAGTCGGGAGCTGTTGTCAGTGGGAAGCCGGGAGCAGTTGTTTGTGGGAAGCCGGGAGCTGTTGTCTGTGGGAAGCCGGGAGCTGTTGTCTGTGGGAAGCCGGGAGCTGTTGTCTGTGGGTAGCCGGGAGCTGTTGTCTGAGAGAAGCCGGGAGCTGTAGTCAGTGGGAAGCCGGGAGCTGTAGTCAGTGAGAAGCCTGGAGCTGTTATCTGTGGTAAGCTTGGATCGGTAGTCAGTGGGACGCCGGGAGCTGTAGTCAGTGGGAAGCAGGGAGCTGTTGTATATGTGAAACTGGGAGCTGTTGTCTGTGGGAAGCCGGGAGCTGTTGTCTGTGGGAAGCCGGGAGCTATTACCGTGGGAAGCCGGGAGCAGTTGTCTGTGGGAAGCCAGGAGCTGTAGTCTGTGGGAAGCCGGGAGCTGTTGTCTGTGGGAAACCGAGAGCAGTTGTGTGTGGGAAGCCAGGAGCTGTAGTCAGTGGGAAGCCGGGAGCTGTTGTCTGAGGGAAGCCGGGAGCTGTAGTCAGTGGGAAGCCGAAAGCTGTTGCCTGTGTGAAACCGGGAGCTGTTGTCTGATGGATGCCGGGAGCTGTTGTCTGTGGGAAGCCGGGAGCCAAGGTCGGCTACAGGCATGTTCGAATAGAGCGGCTGCGCAGGGTGCCACCCTTAATGGGAACTGCATGCTGGCGCCGTCATATTCGAGCCTGGAGCCAGCCTGCAGCCCTTAACTGTTCTGTGCGCGCTTAGCAGCGCCGGCGTCTGACGTCAGTTGCCGGCACTGCGTAGCGAGCATAGTGTGCACTGAATGGTTTAACAAGTCCGTCCTCGGCCCACAGCACTCCCCCTCCCAGCACAGCAGGTACTGTGGGGGCATATCTGGCACTGTGGGGGCATTTATGTACCTGGCACTGCTTGGGTGTATGTCATGTCTATCTGGCACTGCTGGGCGGCATGTCATGTGTATCTAGCACTGCTGGGGGGCATGTCATGTGTATCTGGCACTGCTGGGGGCATATCATGTCTATCTGTCACTGCTGGGGGGCATATCATGTGTAGCTGGCACTGCTGGAGGACATATCGTGTAGCTAGCACTGCTGGGGGGCATATCATGTCTATCTGGCACTGCTGGGGGCATATCATGTCTATCTGGCACTGCTGGGGGCATATCATGTGTAGCTGGCACTGCTGGGGGGCATATCATGTGTAGCCGGCACTGCTGGAGGGCATATCATATGTATCTGGCACTGCTGGGGGGAATATTATGTCTATCTGGCACTGCTGGGGACATATTATGTGTAGCTGGCACTGCTGGGTGGCATGTCATGTGTAGCTGGCACTGCTGGGGGGCATGTCATGTGTAGCTGGCAGTGCTGGGGGGCATGTCATGTCTAACTGGCACTGCTGGGGGGCATGTCATGTCTCATGTCTATCTAGCACTGCTGTGGGCCATGTCATGTGTATCTGGCACTGCTGGGGGGCTTGCCATGTGTATCAGGCACTGCTGGGGGCATATCATGTCTATATGGCACTGCTGGGGGGCATATCATGTGTAGTTGGCACTGCTGGGGAGCATTTCATGTGTAGCTGGCACTGCTGGGGGGCATATCATGTCTATGGCACTGCTGGGGGGCATATCATGTCTATCTGGCACTGCTGGGGGGCATGTCATGTCTATCTGGCACTGCTGGGGGCATGTCATGTCTATCTGGCACTGCACTACTGTAGACATTATGTGTATCTGGCACTGTACTACTGTAGACATTATGTGTATCTGGCACTGTACTACTGTAGACATTATGTGTATCTGGCACTGTACTACTGTAGACATTATGTGTATCTGGCACTATACTGGAGATATTATGTGTAAGGAATACTACTGTGGCTGTTATGTGTAAGGCTGCTAATTGTGTGTGTAGAGGGGGTGTGACAGTATTTGTATTTATAGTTTGATAATATGAAATTGCTTTGACATATTCTCGCTCAGGGTGCTAGTAGGCCTGGAGCTGGTGCTGCCGGGAGCTGTTGTCTTTGGGAAGCCGGGAGCTTTTGTCTGTGGGAAGCTGGGAGCTGTAGTCAGTGAGAAGCCGGGAGCTGTAGTCAGTGTGAAGCCGGGAGCTGTAGTCAGTGGGAAACCAGGAGCTGTTGTCTGTGTGAATCCAAGAGCTGTAGTCAGTGGCATGCCGGGAGCAGTTCTCTGTGGGAAGCCGGGAGCTGTTGTCTGTGAGAAGCCAGGAGCTGTAGTCAGTATGAAGCCGGGGAGCAGTTGTCTGTGAGAAGCCGGGAGCTGTTGTCTTTGGGAAGCCGGGAGGTTTTGTCTGTGGGAAGCTGTAGTCAGTGAGAAGCCGGGAGCTGTAGTCAGTGAGAAGCCGGGAGCTGTAGTCAGTGAGAAGCCGGGAGCTGTAGTCAGTGTGAAGCCGGGAGCTGTAGTCAGTGGGAAGCCGGGAGCAGTTGTCTGTGTGAACCCAAGAGCTGTTGTCAGTGGGAAGTCGGGAGCAGTTGTCTTTGGGAAGCCGGGAGCTATTATCTGTGTGAAGCCGTGAGCTGTAGTCAGTGGGATGCCGGGAGCTGTTGTCTGTGTGAATCCAAGAGCTGTAGATTGTAGGAAGCCGGGAGCTGTAGTCAGTGGGAAGCGGGGAAATTTTGTCTGTGGGAAGCTGTAAGCTGTAGTCAGTGAGAAGCCGGGAACTGTAGTCAGTGTGAACCCGGGAGCTGTAGTCAGTGGGAAGCCGGGAGCAGTTGTCTGTGTGAATCCAAGAGCTGTAGTCAGTGAGAAGCCGAGAGCAGTTGTCTGTGGGAAGCCGGGAGCTGTTGTCTGTGGGAAGCCGGGAACTTTTGTCTGTGGGAAGCCGGGAACTTTTGTCTGTGGGAAGCCGGGAGCTGTAGTCAGTATGAAGCCGGGATCTTTAGTCAGTGGGAAGCCGGGAGCTGTAGTCAGTGGGAAGCCGGGAGCTGTTGTCTATGGGAAGCCAGGAGAAGTTGTCAGTGGGAAGGCGGGAGCTGTTGTCTGAGGGTAGATGGGATCTGTAGTCAGTGGGAAGCCAGGAGCTGTTGTCTGTGGGAAGCCGGGAGCTGTTATCTGAGGGAAGCCGGGAGCTGTAGTCAGTGGGAAGCCGGGAGCTGTTGTCTGTGTGAAACCGGGAGCTGTTGTCTTTGGGAAGCCGGGAGATGTTATCTGATGGAAGCCAGGAGCTCTAGCCAGTGGGAAGCCGGGAGCAGTTATCTGTGGAAAGCCGGGAGCTGTAGTCTGTGGAAGACAGGGGCAGTTTTCTGTAGGAATCCGGGAGCAGTTGTCTGTGGGAAGCCTTGAGCTGTTGTCTGCCGGAAGCCGGTAGTTGTTGTCTGTGGGAAGCCAGGAGCTGTTGTCTGCAGGAAGCCGGTAGCTGTTGTCTGTGGGAAGCCAGGAGCTTTTGTCTGTGGAAACCTGGGAGCTGTTGTCTATGGAAAGCCAGGAGTAGTTGTCCGTGGGAAGCCGAGAGCTCCTGTCTGTGTGAAGACGGAGCTGTAGTCAGTGGGAAGCCGGGAGCTGTAGTCAGTGGGAAGACTGGAGCAGTTGTCTGTGTGAATCCAAGAGCTGTAGTCAGTGGGAAGCCGGGAGCAGTTGTCTGTGGGAAGCCGGGAGCAGTTGTCTGTGGAAAGCCAAGAGCTGTTGTCTGTGGGAAGCCGGGAACTTTTGTCTGTGGGAAGCCAAAAGCTGTAGTCAGTATGAAGCCGGGATCTGAGCCGGGAGCTGCTGTCTGTGGGAAGCCAGGAGCTGTTGTCTGTGTGAAACCGGGAGCTGTTGTCTGTGGGGTGCCGGGAGCTGTTGTCTGTGGGAAGCTGGGAACTATTGTCTGTGGGAAGCCAGGAGATGTTGTCTGTGTGATGGCGGGAGCTGTTGTCAGTGGGATGCCGGGAGCAGTTGTCTGTGGGAATACGGGAGCTGGAGGGAAGCAGGGAGCTGTAGTAGTGGGGAGCCGGTAGCTGTTGTCTGTGGGAATCCGGGAGCTGTTGTCTATGGGAAGCCGGAGGCTGTTCTCTATGGGAATCCGGGAGCAGCTTTCTGTGGGACGCCGGGAGCTGTTGTCTGTGGGACGCCGGGAGCTGTTGTCTGTGGGAAGCCAGGAGCTTTTGTCTGTGGAAACCTGGGAGCTGTTGTCTATGGAAAGCCAGGAGTAGTTGTCCGTGGGAAGCCGAGAGCTCCTGTCTGTGTGAAGACGGAGCTGTAGTCAGTGGGAAGCCGGGAGCTGTAGTCAGTGGGAAGACTGGAGCAGTTGTCTGTGTGAATCCAAGAGCTGTAGTCAGTGGGAAGCCGGGAGCAGTTGTCTGTGGGAAGCCGGGAGCAGTTGTCTGTGGAAAGCCAAGAGCTGTTGTCTGTGGGAAGCCGGGAACTTTTGTCTGTGGGAAGCCAAAAGCTGTAGTCAGTATGAAGCCGGGATCTGAGCCGGGAGCTGCTGTCTGTGGGAAGCCAGGAGCTGTTGTCTGTGTGAAACCGGGAGCTGTTGTCTGTGGGGTGCCGGGAGCTGTTGTCTGTGGGAAGCTGGGAACTATTGTCTGTGGGAAGCCAGGAGATGTTGTCTGTGTGATGGCGGGAGCTGTTGTCAGTGGGATGCCGGGAGCAGTTGTCTGTGGGAATACGGGAGCTGGAGGGAAGCAGGGAGCTGTAGTAGTGGGGAGCCGGTAGCTGTTGTCTGTGGGAATCCGGGAGCTGTTGTCTATGGGAAGCCGGAGGCTGTTCTCTATGGGAATCCGGGAGCAGCTTTCTGTGGGACGCCGGGAGCTGTTGTCTGTGGGACGCCGGGAGCTGTTGTCTGTGGGAAGCCGGGAGCTGTTGTCTGAGGGAAGCAGGGAGCTGTAGTTAGTGGGGAGCCGATAACTGTTGTCTGTGGGAATCCGGGAGCTATAGTCAGTGGGAAGCCGGGAGAAGTTGTCTATGTGAAGTCAGGAGCTGTAGTCAGTGGGAAGCCAGGAGCTTCTGTCTGTGAGAAGCCGTGAGCTGTTGTCTGAGGGAGTCGGGAGCTGTAGTCAGTGGGAAGCTGGGAGCTGTTGTCTGTGGGAAGCCGGGAGCTGTTGTCTGTGGGATGCCGGGAGCTGTTGTCTGTGGGAAGCTGGGAACTATTGTCTGCGGGAAGTCAGGAGATGTCTGTGTGATGGCGGGAGCTGTTGTCAGTGGGATGCTGGGAGCTGTTGTCTGTGGGAAGCCGGGAGCTGTTGTCTGTGGGAAGCAGGGAGCTGTTGTCTGAGGGAAGCAGGGAGCTGTTGTCTGTGGGAAGCCGGGAGCTGTTGTCTGTGGGAAGCCGGGAGCTGTTGTCTGAGGGAAGCAGGGAGCTGTAGTTAGTGGGGAGCCGATAACTGTTGTCTGTGGGAATCCGGGAGCTATAGTCAGTGGGAAGCCGGGAGAAATTGTCTATGTGAAGTCAGGAGCTGTAGTCAGTGGGAAGCCAGGAGCTTCTGTCTGTGAGAAGCCGTGAGCTGTTGTCTGAGGGGAAGTCGGGAGCTGTAGTCAGTAGGAAGCTGGGAGCTGTTGTCTGTGGGATGCCGGGAGCTGTTGTCTGTGGGAAGCTGGGAACTATTGTCTGTGGGAAGTCAGGAGATGTTGTCTGTGTGATGGCTGGAGCTGTTGTCAGTGGGATGCCGGGAGCTGTTGTCTGTGGGAAGCCAGGAGCTGTTGTCTGAGGGTAGCAGGGTGCTGTAGTTAGTGGGGAGCCGGTAGCTGTTGTCTGTGGGAATCCGGGAGCTGTTGTCTGTGGGAAGCCGGAGGCTGTTCTCTATGGGAATCCGGGAGGAGTTTTCTGTGGGACGCCAGGAGCTGTTGTCTGTGGGACGCCGGGAGCTGTTGTCTGTGGGAAGCCGGGAGCTGTTGTCTGAGGGAAGCAGGGAGCTGTAGTTAGTGGGGAGCCGATAACTGTTGTCTGTGGGAATCCGGGAGCTATAGTCAGTGGGAAGCCGGGAGAAGTTGTCTATGTGAAGTCAGGAGCTGTAGTCTGTGGGAAGCCGTGAGCTGTTGTCTGAGGGAAGTCGGGAGCTATAGTCAGTGGGAAGCTGGGAGCTGTTGTCTGTAGGAAGCCGGGAGCTGTTGTCTGTGGGAAGCCGGGAGCTGTAGTCAGTGGGAAGCCAGGAGCTGTTGTCTGTGGGAAGCCAGGAGCTGTTGTCTGTGGGATGCCGGAAGCTGTTGTCTGTGGGAAGCCGGGAGATGTTTGTCTGCGGGAAGCCGGGAGATGTTGTCTGTGGGTGCCGGGAACTGTCTATAGGAAGCCGGGAGCTGTTGTCTGAAGGAAGCCGGTAGCTGTAGTCAATGGGAAGCCAGGAGCTGTTGTCTGTGTGAAACCGGGAGCTGTTGTCTGTGGGATGCCGGAAGCTGTTGTCTGTGGGAAGCTGGGAGATGTTGTCTGTGGGTAGCCGGGAGATGTTATCTGTGTGATCCCCGGAGCTGTAGTCAGTGGGAAGCCGGGAGCTTTTGTTTGTGGAAGCCAGGAGCTGTTGTCTGTAAGAAGCCGGGAGCTGTTGTCTGAGAGAAGCCAGGAGTTATTGTCTAAGAGAGGCTGGGAGCTGTAGTCAGTGGGAAGCCGGGAGCTGTAGTCAGTGGGAAGCCGGGAGCAGTTGTCTGTGTGCAACCGGGAGCTGTTGTCTGTGGGATGCCGGAAGCTGTTGTCTGTGGGAAGCCGGGAGATGTTTGTCTGTGGGAAGCCGGGAGATGTTGTCTGTAGGAAGCCGGGAGCTGTTGTCTGAAGGAAGCCGGGAGCTGTAGTCAATGAGAAGCCAGGAGCTGTTGTCTGTGTGAAACCGGGAGCTGTTGTCTGTGGGATGCCGGAAGCTGTTGTCTGTGGGAAGCCGGGAGATGTTGTCTGTGGATAGTCGGGAGATGTTGTCTGCGGGAAGCCGGGAGATGTTGTCTGTGGAAAGCCGGGAGCTGTTGTCTGTGGGAAACTGGGAGCTGTAGTGGGGAGCCGGTAGTTGTTGTCTGTGGGAAGTCGGGAGCTGTAGTCACTGGGGAACCGGGAGCTGTTGTCTGTGGGAAGCCGGGAGCTTTTCAGGGCCGTCTTTACGTATGGGCTCAATGAGCTCTTGCCCAAGGGCCCCAGGGGTAAAAGGGTCCTAGGCTGATAGCTGAGGGTCCCCTCTTTCCAGGGGTACCAGATTTTTGAAAATCGGCCCCTGGAAACCAAAGATATCCGACTTCAAAGTAGTGGTCCCCATCCATGCCTGTTAATTTTCCTTCCCAGACAGATATTTCGGGTTCTGTCTGACGTAGAGTTTTTCTGAGGACATATTTCAAAAGCTGGGACTCTCCCCTTTTGGTGGACATTGGCAGCTTGTCTCTACTATTCACAGAACAGAACCAATATGCAGTTTTATATTTTCGTTGGTGGATTGCTCTGGCTCCTGAAGTCTGATCCCCAAGTTCCCAGTATCTCCTGAAAGGTGGGACTCTCTAGTTTTTTTATCCAATTAAAACTAAGAAATCTGTTTCCAGGAACTGGAGATATCTGCAGTCAAGCAAGCTGCCCTCCCACCAGAAAATGATGAATATTAAGTCCACTCCACTATCCACCCCTCCCCTGTGTATTAGACACCCTGGAAGTCATGTACAAGGGCCCCTTCATTCAGCACAATGTCCCACATTCTACAGTTTAGTGTTCTCCCTAACGCTGTATCTGTGCAGTAAAGGAATAATTAGCAGAAATTATTGCTCCAGGTTCTACATGTTGAGCAGAAGACAGAACACCCCTTCCACCCGCGGGACATCAAAGCTACCACTGATTAGAGATGAGCGCCTGAAATTTTTCGGGTTTTGTGTTTTGGTTTTGGGTTCGGTTCCGCGGCCGTGTTTTGGGTTCGAACGCGTTTTGGCAAAACCTCACCGAATTTTTTTTGTCGGATTCGGGTGTGTTTTGGATTCGGGTGTTTTTTTCAAAAAACACTAAAAAACAGCTTAAATCATAGAATTTGGGGGTCATTTTGATCCCAAAGTATTATTAACCTCAAAAACCATAATTTACACTCATTTTCAGTCTATTCTGAATACCTCACACCTCACAATATTATTTTTAGTCCTAAAATTTGCACCGAGGTCGCTGTGTGAGTAAGATAAGCGACCCTAGTGGCCGACACAAACACCGGGCCCATCTAGGAGTGGCACTGCAGTGTCACGCAGGATGTCCCTTCCAAAAAACCCTCCCCAAACAGCACATGACGCAAAGAAAAAAAGAGGCGCAATGAGGTAGCTGTGTGAGTAAGATTAGCGACCCTAGTGGCCGACACAAACACCGGGCCCATCTAGGAGTGGCACTGCAGTGTCACGCAGGATGTCCCTTCCAAAAAACCCTCCCCAAACAGCACATGACGCAAAGAAAAAAAGAGGCGCAATGAGGTAGCTGTGTGAGTAAGATTAGCGACCCTAGTGGCCGACACAAACACCGGGCCCATCTAGGAGTGGCACTGCAGTGTCACGCAGGATGTCCCTTCCAAAAAACCCTCCCCAAACAGCACATGACGCAAAGAAAAAAAGAGGCGCAATGAGGTAGCTGTGTGAGTAAGATTAGCGACCCTAGTGGCCGACACAAACACCGGGCCCATCTAGGAGTGGCACTGCAGTGTCACGCAGGATGTCCCTTCCAAAAAACCCTCCCCAAACAGCACATGACGCAAAGAAAAAAAGAGGCGCAATGAGGTAGCTGTGTGAGTAAGATTAGCGACCCTAGTGGCCGACACAAACACCGGGCCCATCTAGGAGTGGCACTGCAGTGTCACGCAGGATGTCCCTTCCAAAAAACCCTCCCCAAACAGCACATGACGCAAAGAAAAAAAGAGGCGCAATGAGGTAGCTGTGTGAGTAAGATTAGCGACCCTAGTGGCCGACACAAACACCGGGCCCATCTAGGAGTGGCACTGCAGTGTCACGCAGGATGTCCCTTCCAAAAAACCCTCCCCAAACAGCACATGACGCAAAGAAAAAAAGAGGCGCAATGAGGTAGCTGTGTGAGTAAGATTAGCGACCCTAGTGGCCGACACAAACACCGGGCCCATCTAGGAGTGGCACTGCAGTGTCACGCAGGATGGCCCTTCCAAAAAACCCTCCCCAAACAGCACATGACGCAAAGAAAAAAAGAGGCGCAATGAGGTAGCTGTGTGAGTAAGATTAGCGACCCTAGTGGCCGACACAAACACCGGGCCCATCTAGGAGTGGCACTGCAGTGTCACGCAGGATGGCCCTTCCAAAAAACCCTCCCCAAACAGCACATGACGCAAAGAAAAAAAGAGGCGCAATGAGGTAGCTGTGTGAGTAAGATTAGCGACCCTAGTGGCCGACACAAACACCGGGCCCATCTAGGAGTGGCACTGCAGTGTCACGCAGGATGTCCCTTCCAAAAAACCCTCCCCAAACAGCACATGACGCAAAGAAAAAAAGAGGCGCAATGAGGTAGCTGTGTGAGTAAGATTAGCGACCCTAGTGGCCGACACAAACACCGGGCCCATCTAGGAGTGGCACTGCAGTGTCACGCAGGATGTCCCTTCCAAAAAACCCTCCCCAAACAGCACATGACGCAAAGAAAAAAAGAGGCGCAATGAGGTAGCTGTGTGAGTAAGATTAGCGACCCTAGTGGCCGACACAAACACCGGGCCCATTTAGGAGTGGCACTGCAGTGTCACGCAGGATGTCCCGTCCAAAAAACCCTCCCCAATCAGCACATGACGCAAAGAAAAAGAAAAGAAAAAAGAGGTGCAAGATGGAATTGTCCTTGGGCCCTCCCACCCACCCTTATGTTGTATAAACAGGACATGCACACTTTAACCAACCCATCATTTCAGTGACAGGGTCTGCCACACGACTGTGACTGATATGACGGGTTGGTTTGGACCCCCCCCAAAAAAGAAGCAATTAATCTCTCCTTGCACAAACTGGCTCTACAGAGGCAAGATGTCCACCTCATCATCACCCTCCGATATATCACCGTGTACATCCCCCTCCTCACAGATTATCAATTCGTCCCCACTGGAATCCACCATCTCAGCTCCCTGTGTACTTTGTGGAGGCAATTGCTGCTGGTCAATGTCTCCGCGGAGGAATTGATTATAATTCATTTTAATGAACATCATCTTCTCCACATTTTCTGGATGTAACCTCGTACGCCGATTGCTGACAAGGTGAGCGGCGGCACTAAACACTCTTTCGGAGTACACACTTGTGGGAGGGCAACTTAGGTAGAATAAAGCCAGTTTGTGCAAGGGCCTCCAAATTGCCTCTTTTTCCTGCCAGTATAAGTACGGACTGTGTGACGTGCCTACTTGGATGCGGTCACTCATATAATCCTCCACCATTCTATCAATGTTGAGAGAATCATATGCAGTGACAGTAGACGAGATGTCCGTAATCGTTGTCAGGTCCTTCAGTCCGGACCAGATGTCAGCATCAGCAGTCGCTCCAGACTGCCCTGCATCACCGCCAGCGGGTGGGCTCGGAATTCTGAGCCTTTTCCTCGCACCCCCAGTTGCGGGAGAATGTGAAGGAGGAGATATTGACAGGTCGCGTTCCGCTTGACTTGACAATTTTCTCACCAGCAGGTCTTTCAACCCCAGCAGACTTGTGTCTGCCGGAAAGAGAGATCCAAGGTAGGCTTTAAATCTAGGATCGAGCACGGTGGCCAAAATGTAGTGCTCTGATTTCAACAGATTGACCACCCGTGAATCCTTGTTAAGCGAATTAAGGGCTCCATCCACAAGTCCCACATGCCTAGCGGAATCGCTCCGTGTTAGCTCCTCCTTCAATGTCTCCAGCTTCTTCTGCAAAAGCCTGATGAGGGGAATGACCTGACTCAGGCTGGCAGTGTCTGAACTGACTTCACGTGTGGCAAGTTCAAAGGGCATCAGAACCTTGCACAACGTTGAAATCATTCTCCACTGCGCTTGAGACAGGTGCATTCCACCTACTATATCGTGCTCAATTGTATAGGCTTGAATGGCCTTTTGCTGCTCCTCCAACCTCTGAAGCATATAGAGGGTTGAATTCCACCTCGTTACCACTTCTTGCTTCAGATGATGGCAGGGCAGGTTCAGTAGTTTTTGGTGGTGCTCCAGTCTTCTGTACGTGGTGCCTGTACGCCGAAAGTGTCCCGCAATTCTTCTGGCCACCGACAGCATCTCTTGCACGCCCCTGTCGTTTTTTTAAAAATTCTGCACCACCAAATTCAAGGTATGTGCAAAACATGGGACGTGCTGGAATTTGCCCATATTTAATGCACACACAATATTGCTGGCGTTGTCCGATGCCACAAATCCACAGGAGAGTCCAATTGGGGTAAGCCATTCCGCGATGATCTTCCTCAGTTGCCGTAAGAGGTTTTCAGCTGTGTGCGTATTCTGGAAACCGGTGATACAAAGCGTAGCCTGCCTAGGAAAGAGTTGGCGTTTGCGAGATGCTGCTACTGGTGCCGCCGCTGCTGTTCTTGCGGCGGGAGTCCATACATCTACCCAGTGGGCTGTCACAGTCATATAGTCCTGACCCTGCCCTGCTCCACTTGTCCACATGTCCGTGGTTAAGTGGACATTGGGTACAACTGCATTTTTTAGGACACTGGTGAGTCTTTTTCTGACGTCCGTGTACATTCTCGGTATCGCCTGCCTAGAGAAGTGGAACCTAGATGGTATTTGGTAACGGGGGCACACTGCCTCAATAAATTGTCTAGTTCCCTGTGAACTAACGGCGGATACCGGACGCACGTCTAACACCAACATAGTTGTCAAGGCCTCAGTTATCCGCTTTGCAGCAGGATGACTGCTGTGATATTTCATCTTCCTCGCAAAGGACTGTTGAACAGTCAATTGCTTACTGGAAGTAGTACAAGTGGGCTTACGACTTCCCCTCTGGGATGACCATCGACTCCCAGCAGCAACAACAGCAGCGCCAGCAGCAGTAGGCGTTACACGCAAGGATGCATCGGAGGAATCCCAGGCAGGAGAGGAATCGTCAGAATTGCCAGTGACATGGCTGCAGGACTATTGGCATTCCTGGGGAAGGAGGAAATTGACACTGAGGGAGTTGGTGGGGTGGTTTGCGTGAGCTTGGTTACAAGAGGAAGGGATTTACTGGTCAGTGGACTGCTTCCGCTGTCACCCAAAGTTTTTGAACTTGTCACTGACTTATTATGAATGCGCTGCAGGTGACGTATAAGGGAGGATGTTCCAAGGTGGTTAACGTCCTTACCCCTACTTATTACAGCTTGACAAAGGGAACACACGGCTTGACACCTGTTGTCCGCATTTCTGTTGAAATACCTCCACACCGAAGAGCTGATTTTTTTGGTATTTTCACCTGGCATGTCAACGGCCATATTCCTCCCACGGACAACAGGTGTCTCCCCGGGTGCCTGACTTAAACAAACCACCTCACCATCAGAATCCTCCTGGTCAATTTCCTCCCCAGCGCCAGCAACACCCATATCCTCCTCATCCTGGTGTACTTCAACACTGACATCTTCAATCTGACTATCAGGAACTGGACTGCGGGTGCTCCTTCCAGCACTTGCAGGGGGCGTGCAAATGGTGGAAGGCGCATGCTCTTCACGTCCAGTGTTGGGAAGGTCAGGCATCGCAACCGACACAATTGGACTCTCCTTGTGGATTTGGGATTTCGAAGAATGCACAGTTCTTTGCTGTGCTGCTTTTGCCAGCTTGAGTCTTTTCATTTTTCTAGCGAGAGGCTAAGTGCTTCCATCCTCATGTGAAGCTGAACCACTAGCCATGAACATAGGCCAGGGCCTCAGCCGTTCCTTGCCACTCCGTGTCGTAAATGGCATATTGGCAAGTTTACGCTTCTCCTCCGACAATTTTATTTTAGGTTTTGGAGTCCTTTTTTTTCTGATATTTGGTGTTTTGGATTTGACATGCTCTGTACTATGACATTGGGCATCGGCCTTGGCAGACGACGTTGCTGGCATTTCATCGTCTCGGCCATGACTAGTGGCAGCAGCTTCAGCACGAGGTGGAAGTGGATCTTGATCTTTCCCTAATTTTGGAACCTCAACATTTTTGTTCTCCATATTTTAATAGGCACAACTAAAAGGCACCTCAGGTAAACAATGGAGATGGATACTAGTATACAATTATGGACTGCCTGCCGAGTGCAGACACAGAGGTAGCCACAGCCGTGAACTACCGTACTGTACTGTGTCTGCTGCTAATATAGACTGGTTGATAAAGAGATGTCGTAGTAGTATGTAACTATGTATGTATAAAGAAGAAAGAAAAAAAAAACACGGTTAGGTGGTATACAATTATGGACGGACTGCCTGCCGAGTGCAGACACAGAGGTAGCCACAGCCGTGAACTACCGTACTGTACTGTGTCTGCTGCTAATATAGACTGGTTGATAAAGAGATGTCTATGTAACTATGTATGTATAAAGAAGAAAGAAAAAAAAACCACGGTTAGGTGGTATACAATTATGGACGGACTGCCTGCCGAGTGCAGACACAGAGGTAGCCACAGCCGTGAACTACCGTACTGTACTGTGTCTGCTGCTAATAATATAGACTGGTTGATAAAGAGATGTCGTAGTAGTATGTATGTATAAAGAAGAAAGAAAAAAAAACCACGGTTAGGTGGTATACAATTATGGACAGACTGCCTGCCGAGTGCAGACACAGAGGTAGCCACAGCCGTGAACTACCGTACTGTACTGTGTCTGCTGCTAATATAGACTGGTTGATAAAGAGATGTCTATGTAACTATGTATGTATAAAGAAGAAAGAAAAAAAAACCACGGTTAGGTGGTATACAATTATGGACGGACTGCCTGCCGAGTGCAGACACAGAGGTAGCCACAGCCGTGAACTACCGTACTGTACTGTGTCTGCTGCTAATATAGACTGGTTGATAAAGAGATGTCGTAGTAGTATGTATGTATAAAGAAGAAAGAAAAAAAAACCACGGTTAGGTGGTATACAATTATGGACGGACTGCCTGCCGAGTGCAGACACAGAGGTAGCCACAGCCGTGAACTACCGTACTGTACTGTGTCTGCTGCTAATATAGACTGGTTGATAAAGAGATGTCTATGTAACTATGTATGTATAAAGAAGAAAGAAAAAAAAACCACGGTTAGGTGGTATACAATTATGGACGGACTGCCTGCCGAGTGCAGACACAGAGGTAGCCACAGCCGTGAACTACCGTACTGTACTGTGTCTGCTGCTAATATAGACTGGTTGATAAAGAGATGTCGTAGTAGTATGTAACTATGTATGTAAGAAGAAAGAAAAAAAACCCACGGTTAGGTGGTATACAATTATGGACGGACTGCCTGCCGAGTGCAGACACAGAGGTAGCCACAGCCGTGAACTACCGTACTGTACTGTGTCTGCTGCTAATATAGACTGGTTGATAAAGAGATGTCTATGTAACTATGTATGTATAAAGAAGAAAGAAAAAAAAACCACGGTTAGGTGGTATACAATTATGGACGGACTGCCTGCCGAGTGCAGACACAGAGGTAGCCACAGCCGTGAACTACCGTACTGTACTGTGTCTGCTGCTAATAATATAGACTGGTTGATAAAGAGATGTCGTAGTAGTATGTATGTATAAAGAAGAAAGAAAAAAAAACCTCGGTTAGGTGGTATACAATTATGGACGGACTGCCTGCCGAGTGCAGACACAGAGGTAGCCACAGCCGTGAACTACCGTACTGTACTGTGTCTGCTGCTAATAATATAGACTGGTTGATAAAGAGATGTCGTAGTAGTATGTATGTATAAAGAAGAAAGAAAAAAAAACCACGGTTAGGTGGTATACAATTATGGACGGACTGCCTGCCGAGTGCAGACACAGAGGTAGCCACAGCCGTGAACTACCGTACTGTACTGTGTCTGCTGCTAATATAGACTGGTTGATAAAGAGATGTCTATGTAACTATGTATGTATAAAGAAGAAAGAAAAAAAAAACACGGTTAGGTGGTATACAATTATGGACGGACTGCCTGCCGAGTGCAGACACAGAGGTAGCCACAGCCGTGAACTACCGTACTGTACTGTGTCTGCTGCTAATATAGACTGGTTGATAAAGAGATGTCGTAGTAGTATGTATGTATAAAGAAGAAAGAAAAAAAAACCACGGTTAGGTGGTATACAATTATGGACGGACTGCCTGCCGAGTGCAGACACAGAGGTAGCCACAGCCGTGAACTACCGTACTGTACTGTGTCTGCTGCTAATATAGACTGGTTGATAAAGAGATGTCTATGTAACTATGTATGTATAAAGAAGAAAGAAAAAAAAACCACGGTTAGGTGGTATACAATTATGGACGGACTGCCTGCCGAGTGCAGACACAGAGGTAGCCACAGCCGTGAACTACCGTACTGTACTGTGTCTGCTGCTAATAATATAGACTGGTTGATAAAGAGATGTCGTAGTAGTATGTATGTATAAAGAAGAAAGAAAAAAAAACCACGGTTAGGTGGTATACAATTATGGACGGACTGCCTGCCGAGTGCAGACACAGAGGTAGCCACAGCCGTGAACTACCGTACTGTACTGTGTCTGCTGCTAATAATATAGACTGGTTGATAAAGAGATGTCGTAGTAGTATGTATGTATAAAGAAGAAAGAAAAAAAAACCACGGTTAGGTGGTATACAATTATGGATGGACTGCCTGCCGAGTGCAGACACAGAGGTAGCCACAGCCGTGAACTACCGTACTGTGTCTGCTGCGACTGGATGATAAATGATATAAAAAATATATATATATCACTACTGCAGCCGGACAGGTATATATTATATATTATATAATGACGGACCTGCTGGACACTGTCTGTCAGCAGAATGAGTTTTATTTTTATAGAATAAAAAAAACAACAACACACAAGTGAAGTCACACGACGAGTGTTTAACTTTTTCAGGCAATCACAATATAAGTATACTACTAACTATACTGGTGGTCAGTGTGGTCAGGTCACTGGTCAGTCACACTGGCAGTGGCACTCCTGCAGCAAAAGTGTGCACTGTTTAATTTTAATATAATATTATGTACTCCTGGCTCCTGCTATAACCTATAACTGGCACTGCAGTGCTCCCCAGTCTCCCCCACAATTATAAGCTGTGTGAGCTGAGCAGTCAGACAGATATATAATATATATAGATGATGCAGCACACTGGGCTGAGCCTGAGCAGTGCACACAGATATGGTATGTGACTGAGTCACTGTGTGTATCGCTTTTTTCAGGCAGAGAACGGATATATTAAATAAACTGCACTGTCTGGTGGTCACTCACTATATAATATTATGTACTCCTGGCTCCTGCTATAACCTATAACTGGCACTGCAGTGCTCCCCAGTCTCCCCCACAATTATAAGCTGTGTGAGCTGAGCAGTCAGACAGATATATAATATATATAGATGATGCAGCACACTGGGCTGAGCCTGAGCAGTGCACACAGATATGGTCAGGGGCGGATTGGGTTGGAAAACCAGCCCGGGAAATTTCTCAAAGCAGCCCTAATGCGGGTGGAGTCTGCTGAGGGGAGGAGTCTGTTGAGGGGCGGGGCCTGGTGACAAGGCAGGATGATCTCTTCTCAGAAGCAAAAGCTTTGTCAAAAGTGAAACTTCCATTGTTTGTTTTCCTGGAATCTGATGGTATACATGTGTTCCCCCATGTAGGGTGCATCAGTGGTACAAACTGTACACAATAATCTTTATCAATAGCTATTCTGATCTACATCAACACTATATTTCTTATAATTATTGCCCAGACATGGATATCAGATAAAATAATTTATTTGCATGTAGCTTAAACATAACACATAACAATATATAAATAACAGTTGGTAATTACTGAAAACGCGCTGTGCATAGTAATAAAAAACAAACATTTCAAACTTCAAAACAGCAATATTAAAATACCAATAAAGTGCTGAAAAATGTAAACACTGTGCATAGTAACTAAAATCAACAAAAAATTACTGTTTTAAACCTCAAAACAGCAATATTTTTAATAAAAAAAAGTGCAGAAAAATGAAAACCCAACCCATTTTCATCCTTTTAGTAGCAAATTAAAGAAACAAGTCTTACCTAGGGGTATATTTACTATGCGTCGCTTTTGGCTTTAGGCAATTTATTTGTGTGATTGCATGCCATAGATTTAATGAAACCCAAAATGACTGAAAAATGTGGCGTATCCCGGCATTAGAATACAATTGAACATCGGCTAACCAGCAATGTTTCAGAATTGTAACCCTGTATTTACTAAGCAGCAGATTTAGAAACCAATGAAGAACAGCCAACAAAAATATATACCTCCTGGTCTCCATTAGCTCAATCCAAAAACAATTCTTTTCGTAATAATGAACTCTGGGAAGCCAATTTGTCAATGACAGTTTCACTGTCCACATTGTTCATCAAAACATCTCTCTCAACAGCCATCAGCATAAAAGCTTCCAAATTTGTTGCTCCAAGAGTGGACCGTAGCCTGTTTTTAACTACTTTTAATGTTGAAAAAGATCTCTCACAAGCTACCTGTGTTGCCGAGAGTGTTAGCAAGTACTTATAAGCTAGGCCTATATTCTTGTAGGCCAGTGAATATAAACTGTAGCGTTTCAGAGTGTCATATACACATATAGCACAGTTTAGGCATCTCCTGCAATTTACCTGTTGCTGATCAGAAGTCACTTCAGATCTATGTGTGGATGACAGTTCTTCAATTTCATCTACCTCCTCATCAAGCCTGGTAAGACAATACTCTTCTGGTAGCGTAAGTTTTAATCGATCCCAGTTTTTAGCTAAACTAACTAATTCTAACTGCAGATTGGCTTTGGTTGCTTCCTCATCATATTGTGTCAGAATATCTCCCAGTTTCTCCAAGGCATCGGCTGGCAAATGCACTTTCACCTCATCAAACTGTGTAGGAGATAAACAAGCTAGATCTCTGTAAATTGCACTATTCTTCGCAAACCTGCTTTTCAGGCTTTCAATTGCTGCATCTAAGACCCTGTTGTAAATGCAAACCTCAAAATCCTTCAGAGGATCAGTAATGACATCATCTGGAATCTGTTCTCCAGGCATCATTTTTTTCTTTCGGATTCTCTTCTCAGGGAAATCCTCCTGGACTTCTATTATGTTTTCAGGTAATCGTCTAACTAGTTCTTCTTTTACGTGTGTGATAAAGTTGTCAACAACAAGTTTGATATTAGCAAGGTCTCGCTGAATCACTACCAGTTGCTCTAGAGAAGAGGTAACCATTTGTTGAGCCTTCAACAAATCAAGGCCACTTGTTTGCAAATACTTAGATAAGGGTGTTGTAATTTGAAATATTCGTAAATACATAAATGCAGTCATGATGGTTTCATATTTTAATAGGGCTTCTTTTTGTGCTTTGGCTTTGGCACGTAGCTCAGGTGAAAATTTCTCTGACTCCTCAACATTGGTCAAAGCTAGTATGACATCCACAAAGAGTGCTTTTTCTATGTTTTTATAGGAACCAAAAATTTTGGATAAAGCTGCATCTTTAGCCCACCATCGTGTCTGGCCTATGGTCTGTAATCGCATTTGGTTTCCACTTTTATCAGTCATGAAGCTTTCTAGTATGTCCATACGGAGATAGGATTCCCTAAAAAAGGCACCAACTGCATTAAGCAAGGAGAAGAATGATGCAGCAGCTAAGGGGGAACGAGTTGCATCACCAATAACTAGGTTTAAAACATGACTGTAACACCAAATGTGAACTTGATTTGGTGACTCTTTGCCTAGCCAAGCTGAAAACCCCTTGTATGTGCCCTGCATATTTGCTGCACCATCTGTCGCATTTGCCACACACTTCGTAATATCTAATCCATTTTCTCCAAGGACTTTTTTAAACAATTCCAAAAATCCCTTCCCAGAAGAATCTGTGCAGCTGACTAAAGACAGAAGTCGCTCATGTACTTGATCAGTGACGTAACGAATAATCACAGAGCACTGGTCCTTCACAGAAATGTCCTGGGTAGTGTCTAACTGTACAGAATACATTCCAGCTTCTTGAACTTCATTAGAGATAAACTGTTTGATTAAAGTTGAAACAGTAACTATGATCTGGTTCACTGTGGTCTTTGATAGAAATGTCACAAGATTTCCTCTGCCTTTGCTGCCTGCAGCACGTGCCTTTTGACTGCTTTTAATAACCTTATCTAGATGGGTTTTCAGCAGTGGGTCACACTTGCTAAGCAGAATAATTAGCTCTAGAAAGTTACCATGATCTAAAACAGGATCATCTAAGGTATACGCGGCTTCTGCAGTCTTACCACGGTAGCTCAAACCTCGTTTACCTATAAGCTTAATGACATCAATCACTCGTTCCACAACTTGTCTGTTACCTATGACCTCTTCTCTATGTTTCTTTTTCTGTACAGAGAATACCAGCTCTCCAACATCTTTGTGCATTACAGTATACATATGGGCCTCAGCACATTTATTGTGATGCTTAGAGTTTTCATGTTCATCAATTCTTTGATAAACATGTGTCCAAGACTTCATACCTAGAATGAACGCATTGCTTTCTGTATCTTTGCTATATGCTAAACATACAGAACAATACAGAGCATTTGAAGTTTTGTCATAGGTAACCCAAAAACGTTGTGAGCCATCTTTTCTTTTAAACACTTTTTTAGCTGCAAATGGCAAATCAGAGCTGTCAAATGGTTGAATAGGATGTTTTTCAAAAAAGAATGGCCTCTCACCTAACCGTGGTCTTGCAAAAAGATTACAGACAGCCTCAACATCTTCCACACTACCTACACATTCTACTGCCATGGCAGAACTTTTAACTTTCTCCCCGCTCCCCATTACAGGCTCAGCAGAGCCTACAGATAACATAATATCACTATGAACTGTTGAGTGGCCAGGTTTATCAGGATGCACATAGATATCTAACAGAGATGCGGAGCTACTTGGTGTTTCAGATTCAGAATGTTCAAGCAATGAAGCAGCAACAGGGCCAGTTGACGGCTGTAGCTCGCCTGGCTGTACACATTCCACTTCTACTGACGGAACAGACTGAGTAGCGCTAGGTTGTTTTACAGTAAAACGATCCAACTTAACACACTGACTAGCAGCTTCTAGCAACTTCCTTCTTTTTTTTTCTCGTTCTTTTTCTGCACCCCCTTTAACTTTCTTTGATTCCTTTGAAGAAATGTTTTAAATATTTTTTTTATACAATGAACATTCAATATACAATAATTTACTATAAGGTGTATACTGTCCTATAAGTGTGTGTAAATAAAACAGCAGATTAATTTTGGCAAAAGGTCAAGGTAGCTACAATAGGCCATCTAAAATGCTGTCATTGTAAAGGGCCCCATACACTACAACGATATGTCTGAGGCTGAAGTCTGATGTCATTTCCTTTGAACTCCCCCGGGACCTTCCCCGGAGTGATTCCATACAATTTGGTACTTTTGCACTATTTTTGCATAAGAATATCGCATGCGATTGATGAAGCCGCTATATACTGCATGCAATATATCATACGGCATACAATTGTAACATGAGATATATCTAATGGGCTGGATAGAGGGCTACGGGGGCTGGGAGTGTCCTGAGAATGCCAGTCACACTTCCCTGTGATACATTGTTTTAAACTAATAGTTTAATAATGGCTGGGTACTTTTTATAGCTCCACCTAATTGAAAGACAACTATTATATAAATATAACAAAGGGGGTCCCACGGTACAGTATGCCCCGCATCCCTCCTTAATCTGGCTATGTTTGTGCATATGGCTGCCTTCACATATCTTACGGACAGGATGAACATAGATGTTAAAGAGATGTAGTTTTGAGACATCTATGTTCGTGTTACATGTACAGTACAAAACTGTGTGCAGAACCATGTGCACAGCAATTTTTTCTGAAAAAAGTAAATATTCAGCAGACTCACCATTGCCACTGAATCGCTGACACTTCACGGTCAGTTTAGTTGGCAACTGTATAAAGGAAAAAAGGCAACACTGAATTCTAAAACAAGCCCAAGTAATTAATAGCCAATTAATTATTTATATGAAAATACCTTTACTGGCTGAGAAGGAAGGAAATATTATAATAGGCCTTGTTCTCCAGCAAGAGATTTGTTTGTTCTACTCCTGGCCTGCTGACTTTGCTCTGTGCCTGCCGGTAATCGCTTAGCTACTCACTTGGAGTCTACACAATTTGGAGTAGCTTCCTCCTGCACTCCAAAAAACAGTTTAGTATGTTAATTTGAGGTTGACTACATTTTACTTTTGTACATGTGTTACAGTACGTGGGAATTTAGACTTTAAACCAACTTAAAAAGAGCATTTCATAAAACATTTATTCTTCCAGCAAATCTGATATTGCTTTGCAGAAAATAGGATTTTGGTTACCAACCGGTAAATCCTTTTCTCGTAGTCCGTAGAGGATGCTGGGGTCCATATTAGTACCATGGGGTATAGACGGGTCCACCAAAAGCAATTGGCACTTTAAGAGTTTAATAGTGTGGGCTGGCTCCTCCCTCTATGCCCCTCCTACCAGACTCAGTCTAGAAACTGTGCCCGAGGAGTCAACATACTTCGAGAGAAGGAAATACACAGATAGTGGCGAGATTCATACCAGATCACACATACAAGGCAAACCCCGGCTAACAAGCCGTAAAACTCAACAGCTGAAACAGTACTGAAACCCAACCCCTAAACAAATCATAAACCCCCAGAGTCAGACTTCCATTAAGATGTACTATATTACTGTAACATGTCAGCACACAGACATCAGTGGGGTTGCTTAAAAAAAGCTTTCAAACTACAGTCTGAAATAAAGTTTCTCTACATCAGAGCTTCATGGGCCCTTAACAGAGACAGATTTAGATAAAGTTAGGTTCTACTATCTGTTTTTGAAGATATTGGATGATTAATGGTCCATATTAACTAGAATATGTCAATGCATGTATATTATAAAAAAAAGTGTGCTATTAACATTCTTTAGAGTTTAACAGAGGCCTAAACAATGCACCCAAACAATGGACAAAATGAAAATGCAATGTGTCCTTTGGACTGAAAATATTTGTATGCCAATGGACTGACTAAATAGAAGCAACCCCACACAGTCAGGATCATCAGGCTGAAAAAACAGAGTTCCTGCACAACAGGTGAGGTCAGAGACCCACTAGCAAAATGTAGCCTAATACAGTCATCACTACAATGTATATCTGACACAGACTGCACAACAATTTATGATAGTACTTTGTAGCCAAGAAGAGGGTTTGATAACAGTTATTTACTCTATGCCGTCTCATACCAGCTTTCCTTCATGGCAATTCTGTAGCTGAATAACCAGTAAGTATAAAAGCAGTATGAAAACATATCTGTAAATTCATTAAAACTTTAAGCAATCACAGACAGACATCTAAATGTATAGGTCACAGATTAAATGTAAAAATAAATAAATAAGATTTTACTCACCGGTAAATCTATTTCTCGTAGTCCGTAGTGGATGCTGGGGACTCCGTAAGGACCATGGGGAATAGACGGGCTCCGCAGGAGACTGGGCACTCTTAAAGAAAGATTAGGTACTATCTGGTGTGCACTGGCTCCTCCCTCTATGCCCCTCCTCCACACCTCAGTTAAGGAAACTGTGCCCGGAAGAGCTAACATTACAAGGAAAGGATTTGAACCCCAGGGTAAGACTCAAACCAGCCACACCAATCACACCGTACAACTTGTGATAACCTTACCCAGTTAACAGTATGAATATAACGGAGCCTCACACAACGGATGGCTCATAACAAAAAACCCTGTAATTAGCAATAACTATATACAAGCATTGCAGAAACAGTCCGCACTTGGGACGGGCGCCCAGCATCCACTACGGACTACGAGAAATAGATTTACCGGTGAGTAAAATCTTATTTTCTCTGACGTCCTAGTGGATGCTGGGGACTCCGTAAGGACCATGGGGATTATATCAAAGCTCCCAAACGGGCGGGAGAGTGGGGATGACTCTGCAGCACCGAATGGGCAAACTCAAGGTCCTCCTTAGCCAGGGTATCAAACTTGTAGAATTTTGCAAACGTGTTTGACCCCGACCAAGTAGCTGCTCGGCAAAGTTGCAGTGCCGAGACCCCTCGGGCAGCCGCCCAAGAAGAGCCCATCTTCCTTGTGGAATGGGCCTTTACTGATTTAGGATGCAGCAATCCCGCCGCAGAATGAGCCTGCTGAATTGTGTTACATATCCAGCGAGCAATTGTCTGCTTTGAAGCAGGTGCTCCCAACTTGTTGGGTGCATACAGTATAAACAGCGATTCAGTCTTCCTGACTGCAGCCGTTCTGGAAACATAAATCTTCAAAGCCCGGACTACGTCCAGTAACTTGGAGTCCTCCAAATCACGAGTAGCCGCAGGCACCACAATAGGTTGGTTCAGATGAAAAGATGACACCACCTTTGGCAGAAAATGTGGACGGGTCCGCAACTCTGCCCTGTCCATATGGAAAACCAGTTCCGTCATTCATTATATTATATAAATATTTACCTGCAGTAGTGTTATATTTTTTTTGTTCATCTCTATCATCTTTATCATCTCTATATTAGCAGACGCAGTACGGTAGTCCACGGCTGTGGCTACCTCTGTGTCGTCACGTCAGTGCTCGTCCATAATTGTATACCTACCTGTGGTGGGGGTTTTTTTTCTATCTTCTTCATACTAGTAGTTCAGCAGTCTGCTGACAGTGTCCAGCAGGTCCCTCATTATATTATATATACCTGCAGTAGTGATATATATATCTTTTTTATATCATTATCATCTCTATACTAGCAGACGCAGTACGGTAGTCCACGGCTGTAGCTACCTCTGTGTCGTCAGTGCTCGTCCATAATTGTATACCTACCAGTGGTGGGGTTTTTTTTTCTATCTTCTTCATACTAGTAGTTCACACGGAGTGGCAAGGAACGGCTGAGGCCCTGGCCTATGTTCATGGCTAGTGGTTCAGCTTCATATGAGGATGGAAGCACTCAGCCTCTCGCTAGAAAAATGAAAATACTTAGGGGTATATGCAATTCACGGCGAATCGCGGCAAATTATCGCCGTTTTTTAATTCGACACAATTCGACAGGTGAATTCCGGCTCAATGAAAAACGGATTCGACATTCCCGCGGGCGAAAAACGGGCGATTTGCCGGATTTTGCCGCGATTTTAAAAAACGGGAAAAAACGGCGTGGTGTCCCCCCTCCAAAGCATAACCAGCCTCGGGCTCTTCGAGCTGGTCCTGGTTCTAAAAATGCGGGGAAAAAATTGACAGGGGATCCCCCGTATTTTTAAAACCAGCACCGGGCTCTGCGCCTGGTGCTGGTGCAAAAAATACGGGGGACAAAACGAGTAGGGGTCCCCCGTATTTTTCACACCAGCATCGGGCTCCACTAGCTGGACAGATAATGCCACAGCCGGGGGTCACTTTTATACAGTGCCCTGCGGCCGTGGCATTAAATATCCAACTAGTCACCCCTGGCCGGGGTACCCTGGGGAAGTGGGGACCCCTTCAATCAAGGGGTCCCCCCCCCCCCCAGCCACCCAAGGGCCAGGGGTGAAGCCCGAGGCTGTCCCCCCCATCCAATGGGCTGCGGATGGGAGGCTGATAGCCTGGAGTAAAATGTCTGAATATTGTTTTTTACAGTAGTACTACAAGTCCCAGCAAGCCTCCCCCGCAAGCTGGTACTTGGAGAACAACAAGTACCAGCATGCGGGAGAAAAACGGGCCCGCTGGTACCTGTAGTACTACTGGAAAAAAAATACCCAAATAAAAACAGGACACACACACCGTGACAGTAAAACTTTAATTCATACGTCGACACACACATACTTACCTATGTTCACACGCCGACATCGGTCCTCTTCTCCATGTAGAATCCACGGATACCTGAAAAGAAAAGATCAATATACTCACTGTTTGTCGCTGTTTGGGGAGTATTTTTTGGAAGGGCCATCCTGCGTGACACTGCAGTGCCACTCCTAGATGGGCCAGGTGTTTGTGTCGGCCACTAGGGTCGCTTAGCTTACTCACACAGCTACCTCATTGCGCCTCTTTTTTTTCTTCTTTGCGTCATGTGCTGTTTGGGGAGTATTTTTTGGAAGGGCCATCCTGCGTGACACTGCAGTGCCACTCCTAGATGGGCCAGGTGTTTGTGTCGGCCACTTGGGTCGCTGAGCTTAGTCATCCAGCGACCTTGGTGCAAATTATATGACTAAAAATAATATTGTGAGGTGTGAGTGGAAATTATGGTTATTGAGGCTAATAATACTTTGGGATCAAAATGACCCCCAAATTCTATGATTTAAGCTGTTTTTTAGGGTTTTTTGAAAAAAACACCCGAATCCAAAACACACCCGAATCCGACAAAAAAAATTCGGTGAGGTTTTGCCAAAACGCGTTCGAACCCAAAACACGGCCGCGGAACCGAACCCAAAACCAAAACACAAAACCCGAAAAATTTCCGGTGCACATCTCTAGTTTCCTCTGAAATGTGCAAAACATCCTTCATTGCAATTATCATGTAACGTATGGCCTTAACCATTTTAGGCTGTAATCTCGCCTCCTCCTCGTCGACACTGGAGTCAGACTCCGTGTCGGCATCTGTGTCGACTAACTGGGATAGCGGCCGCTTGTGAGCGCCTGAAGGTCCCTGAGCTGTGGGATCAGGCACCGTTTGAGACCCTGACTGTCCCAAGGATTCAGCTTTGTCTAACCTCTTATGCCAGGGCTGGCCAAACCGGTCCTCGAGATCTACCGACAGTTCATGTTTTCCAGGCCTCCTGGAGATCTGTAGAATTGTCAGTTAGGAATGAATGCAGCACATCTTAATTAGTAATGACTACACCTGTGCACCAGCTAGGTGGTCTGGAAAATGTGAACCGTTGGTAGATCTCGAGGACCGGTTTGGCCAGCCCTGTCTTATGCAAAGAGTTAACATTCTCACTTAACACCTTCCACATATCCATCCAGTCCGGTGTCGACACCGTTGTCAGCGACACCACATCCATCTGCACTTGCTCCGCCTCCACGTATCCCTCCTCATCAAACATGTCGACTGACGTACCGACACACCGCAAACACACAGGGAATGCTCTAATTGAGGACAGGACCCCACAAGGGCTTTTGGGGAGACAGAGAGAGAGAGAGAGTATGCCAGCACACACCACAGCACTAATTAACCCAGGGATTTACACGATAACTGTGTTTTTCCACTTAGCTGCTGATACTGTAAATATGCGCCTAAATTTAAGTGCCCCCCCCCCCTCTCTTTTTTCCCTTGTTGTACCTTGTATACTGCAGGGGAGAGCCTGTGGAGCCTCTTCCAGCAGAGCTGTGAAGAAAAAATGGCGCTGGTTAGTGCTGAGGAAGAAGCTCCGCCCACTCAGCGGCGGGCTTCTGTCCCGCTCTCAGATATTGAAAATGGCGGGGGTTTTACATATATACAGTCTAGGACTGTATATATGTTATATTTTTGCCCAAAGGTAATGTAATTGCTGCCCAGGGCGCTCCCCCCCCCAGCGCCCTGCACCCTACAGTGACCGGAGTGTGTGGTGTGTGGTGGGAGCAATGGCGCACAGCTGCGGTGCTGTGCGCTACCTTAAAATGAAGACAGGGTCTTCTTGCCGTCGATTTTGATCTTCTATCCTGGACTTCAATGCTTCTGGCTCTGCGAGGGGGACGGCGGCGTGGCTCCGGGAACGGACGACCGAGGACAGGTGCCTGTGTTCGATCCCTCTGGAGCGAATGGTGTCCAGTAGCCTATGAAGCGCAACCTAGCTGCAAGCAGGTACGTTGGCTTCTCTCCCCTCAGTCCCTCGTAGCAGTGAGTCTGTTGCCAGCAGATCTCACTGAAAATAAAAAACCTAACAAATACTTTCTTTTCTAGCAGGCTCAGGAGAGCCCACTAGGTGCCTCCAGCTCTGGCCGGGCACAGATTCTAACTGAGATCTGGAGGAGGGGCATAGAGGGAGGAGCCAGTGCACACCAGATATAGTACCTAATCTTTCTTTAAGAGTGCCCAGTCTCCTGCGGAGCCCGTCTATTCCCCATGGTCCTTACGGAGTCCCCAGCATCCACTAGGACGTCAGAGAAATATATATATATATATATATATATATATATAAAATTGTGTAGTCATGTAAGCAATATGAATTTCCTATAGTGCTGGAGTTTACTGCAATTAGCGGGCAGCTCAAAACCAGGGACGTGCAGTCAGGGGAGGCAGTGCCTCCCCTGTCATAATGTTTAAAATAATAAAAAGAAGATATTTATGACACAGCGTCTGTTATAAATATCTTCTATTATTTTAACCATTGTCCACTGTCACTGTGCTGCATCCTTGGGTTGAGGCAGCGGGAGAGGTGCCTCCCGCTGATACCATTACAGTCCGGGCAGCGGGGGGCGGGCAGGGCGCAGCAATGGGCTGTGAAAGCCCATTGAAGATGTATGGGGAAGCGGCACCTTTACTGGTGCCGCAATGACAGGGGTGTGCATTCAGCCCCGATGAATGCACGCCCCTGTCAGTCCCCCAGATGTGATTGGACCAGCGGATCCAGTGCTGGATCCGCTGTCCAATCACTAGCGATCCCCCTTCCTGGCTGTAGCAGGCGCCGTGGGCTGTGTGGGCGCCCACTGCAGCCAACGCCGCTGACTGACACTAGAGGTCATAATTGACCCCTGGTGTCTGAGCGGCGCTACAGTGGGAGAGACATCATGAGTCATGACGTCTCACCCATAGTAGAGAGGAGCCGGCGGACGGAGATGGAGGACAGCGCTGCAGGAGCGGTAAGTATGTGTGTGTGTTTTTGTTTTTTTTAATGTGTTTGGGCTTTGGGGCACAGCCACAAGGGGTACTGCTACAAGGGGCACAGTGACTTGGGGCACAACTACAGGGGGCACAGCGACTGGGGGATAACTACAGGGGGCACAGCGACTGGGGGATAACTACAAGGGGCACAGTGACTTGGGGCACAACTACAGGGGGCACAGCGACTTGGGGCACAACTACAAGGGGCACAGCGACTGGGGGATAACTACAAGGGGCACAGTGACTTGGGGCACAACTACAGGGGGCACAGCGACTTGGGGCACAACTACAAGGGGCACAGCGACTTGGGGCACAACTACAGGGGGCACAGCGACTTGGGGCACAACTACAAGGGGCACAGTGACTTGGGGCACAACTACAGGGGGCACAGCGACTGGGGGATAACTACAGGGGGCACAGCGACTGGGGGATAACTACAAGGGGCACAGTGACTTGGGGCACAACTACAGGGGGCACAGCGACTTGGGGCACAACTACAAGGGGCACAGCGACTGGGGGATAACTACAAGGGGCACAGCGACTTGGGGCACAACTACAAGGGGCACAGTGACTTGGGGCACAACTACAGGGGGCACAGCGACTGGGGGATAACTACAAGGGGCACAGTGACTTGGGGCACAACTACAGGGGGCACAGCGACTTGGGGCACAACTACAAGGGGCACAGCGACTGGGGGATAACTACAAGGGGCACAGCGACTTGGGGCACAACTACAAGGGGCACAGCGACTGGGGGATAACTACAAGGGGCACAGTGACTTGGGGCACAACTACAGGGGGCACAGCGACTGGGGGATAACTACAAGGGGCACAGTGACTTGGGGCACAACTACAGGGGGCACAGCGACTTGGGGCACAACTACAAGGGGCACAGCGACTGGGGGATAACTACAAGGGGCACAGCGACTTGGGGCACAACTACAAGGGGCACAGCGACTGGGGGATAACTACAAGGGGCACAGTGACTGGGGGCAGAGCTACAAGGGGCACAGTGTCTGGGGGCACAACTACAGGGGGCATAGATCTCTCTCACCAGTACCAGCAAGTGCTGCATGCTACACCTGGCAGCAGGATGACCCCATCAGGGTACCCTACATGTGCAAATCCGATACAATATACACACATAGCACCCTCCACCCCAGCTGTAAGGCACACTGGCACATACTACATATACATAATTATAATGAGGAGGATTAATTTACACACAATCCCTAAATGCAGTCAGCGTACACATACAGTCTATGAGGGTCACTCTCTAGGAGCTGACTATATTTCAGTGCTGTCACTGCTGTGTACTGCTCTGCTACTGCCTGTAGCTAATAGCTTACTTTGTAATGTAAAGCACGGTAGCACCCGCCTGACACCGCTGCGCCGCCCATCCAGTTTTCCCGGCTAAACAGCACAGGAGAGATTAGAGGCAGAGGCGGAGCCGTGAGACGTCACTCACGACGAGCTCCGCAAAGGCCCTTGGGAGGAGCTGCTGCGGGCGCGCATGCGCAGCAGCACTCCCGCGGCCATTTTGACGAAGGGCATAACACCCGTTTGCGCATGCGCACAAGCCGCTGCTGCCGCTGAAGGCGCGTTCGCGGTAGCGGCGGCCCCAGGAGCACTGTGAGCGGCCTTGTTCTGGCCCAAATGTGCCGGCCGCCCGGGACCTTGCCCGGTCTCCCGCCATACCAATCCGCCCCTGGATATGGTATGTGACTGAGTCACTGTGTGTATCGCTTTTTTCAGGCAGAGAACGGATATATTAAATAAACTGCACTGTCTGGTGGTCACTCACTAGTAAACTCTCTGCACTCTCTACACTTCTACAGTACTCCTCCTAGTCCTAAGCTCCAGTAAATCTCTCTCTCTTATAATCTAAATGGAGAGGACGCCAGCCACGTCCTCTCCCTATCAATCTCAATGCACGTGTGAAAATGGCGGCGACGCGCGGCTCCTTATATAGAATCCGAGTCTCGCGAGAATCCGACAGCGTCATGATGACGTTCGGGCGCGCTCGGGTTAACCGAGCAAGGCGGGAAGATCCGAGTCTGCTCGGACCCGTGAAAAAAACCATGAAGTTCTGGCGGGTTCGGATTCAGAGAAACCGAACCCGCTCATCTCTACCACTGATACCACCCCCGATCCCTGCTGCTGATGGGTGGTTAGGGGCCCCAGTGTATTGCTGTGCCCAGGGGCCTACACTGCTGTTAAGACGGCTCTGGAGCTGTTGTCTGTGGGAAGTCGGGAGCTGTAGTCAGTGGGAAGTCGGGAGCTGTAGTCAGTGGGAAGCTGGGCGCATATGGAAAGCCAGGAGCTGTAGTCATTGTAGTCAGTGGGAATGACAATTTGCTCCCAAACACTGGAAAACAGACAAAATGGTCATTCAGACAAATTGTTTAAATCCATCTTATTTACCCATATATCTAAACAACCATTTTTGTCGGTTTTCAGGATGTTGGGAGCATATGGTTGATTGAAATTTGCTCCCAGACTTTAGCAGTTTTTTGTTACAACCATAAAGATTGGACAGGTAATCTTATAGTGTGTATCCAGCTTTACTGCGCTAATCAGTTCTTCTGCTATGCATGGTGACCGCCGGGTTCCCGTCACATGACCTCATCCCGTTCCATATATAGCAGAGCAGCAGTGATTGGGTGTACCAGCCACTGGCGAGAGTGGCATTGTTTTAATTTAGAAGAGTGTTGGAGGACGGCCAGTGTGTCGGTAGCTCTGGAAGAATACGGAGATGTGTTTCATGTTAGCTTCACACAAAGCTGTGGATCACACAATTTTGTTCTGATTCCCCAACTGAAACTGTTGGGAGATACCGCTTCTTTTGTACACATTTCACTTTATATGGTTATCTATGGCAGATATGACTGATATGATCATAAATTAGCACTTATAAAACCTGGGTTTGTTATTAGTGCACCACTTACGTCTGTATGGTGCTTTACCCTTTCCTTCATTTTACCGTAGGCTTACATTGGCAGAGTATTCTCTCTACTAGCTTGATACTGTGAATGAATTAATTGTTCACTGTCACAGGTAACTGGCTGAAGTACCCGTCGTTGCCCGGGTTTACATTTTCAACATCTAAAGTTATCAGTGAGTTGGATGTAACTGTCTTAGCGGCTCCTCCATCACACCCGTGAGGTGGCTACCCAGTGTCGTTTTTGTTTTTGGGGTGTTGCCAGTAGCCCTGATCCCCAGCTTTCCTTTCTGTTTAGTTTTATAATCAGTTTTACATTGTGAGATGTGTTTAAAGTTTCCTTCTGTGATCAATGCTACTATTCCAAGGATTTTGGGTACACAGCATATTTTATCTTCCCACCTCCATTTCTATCACAGTTCATTGATTTATGGTTAATTCAGTGATTTATGGTTCATTGATTTATGGTTAAGTTATTTCAGGTCATTTAATCCATCCGAATCCATCCAGTGGAAGGTCCAGAACGGGCTCCCTCTCTTAAAGTTCTGTCTGGCTTACAGGTATAAGTGGGTGCATAGGTCTTCAACCTACGGCCCTCCAGCTGTTGTGGAACTACACTTCCCAGCATGCCCTGCCATAGTTTTGCTATTATGGCATGCTAAAACTGAGGCACTGCTGATTTGTGTCATTCCACAGCAGCTGGAGGGCCACAGGTTGAAGACCCATAGGGCTCAAACACACACGCCGGCTTTTGCCAGCTGGGAAAAATCTGGATGGCTTTTTTTCCATGCCGGTATTGTAATTAACAGTGTGAGGGGTAGGATCCTTTCACACTGCACGACCCCGGCCCGACTGCCGGGTTGCAGCCGGAAATATCCACTGGAAGGTCCGGCTGCCGGGCCGGGGCTGTGCCGTCTCTGAAGGCAGAGAGCCGTGTGTGTGAATGGGAGCTTTCATACACAACAGGTTTTTTTCAAGCCGTGTCTGCTGCTGCGCATGCACACAGCATTACACACGGCTCAAAGCCGTTGTGTGTGAAAGACTCTGCCTAATGGCAAAAATCCGCACAAAGTTTGTCCGTCTTTTTTGCCAACCCGAGAAAACCGGGTAGTGTGTTACAGCCCATAGACTCGAGGTTACCACAAACAGGGACACCTCTGGTGAGAGTGAGGTACTGCACCAATCAGAAACCTGACACAGCTGCTGTTCTCCATGTCAGCTTGCTGATGGTCCACTTGCTAATATGCCCTCCTTTACCTCCTTCTGTTTAGTATGCCTGCCCTTTTGACTCCTCCACGGCCTGTTACTGTCCCCAGGCACCGCCACTTCTTGCCTAGTGATTACGATGCTAGTGTTGCAGCCTCTTGTGTAGCTATATCATAGGAGACCATTGCCCCCTGTAGATGTTTCCATATGTCGCAGAAGTCAGTTGGCGTGAGATCATCGTAGGATATGACATCTCTGGGAGCTTCAGTATGCCTCACAACTGCCCCAGTATCCACAGGGTGGTCAGATCTGCTGCTGCTTTGGATAGCATTGGCTTTAAAAGGTGTTTTTCAGCCAGGGCCAAATGACTGGCACTAGTGCATCTTGTGTCCCAGTCAGTGCCCTCTTCCAGGACGATGGTCTTGCAGCCCAGGTGGGGAAAGCACTGGGTGAGGCAGACCACTGCAGCTGATGCCATTTCCAGGTTAGGCCTCTGCAGCTTCAACATTAGTGAGCAGGAATGTTCTCTCACCAGCCTGGTGATGGGACTACATGGAAATACACTGCATCGCTGAACCAGCTCCTAAAACTAGGGATGGCCATCGGTGGGTTATCCATGTTTCCATGGATGGTTATAAAACTATCTGCTACGGAGCCATCGATGGTTATCCATGCTTTAATATGATGTGGGCTATGGGCCAATCAGTGACTGGGGGTGGGGCTTCGCAAGCGTCAGGGGTAGAGCTATGCTCCATATTCAGACAATTTGTAAAGGGGAAAAAAAAACTATTTGGTTGGTCTTTACCATCGATGGAAGGAAATCATGTGGTTCTACTCCATCAATGGCTAAAGTATTTGACATCATCCATAAACCATTGTTGATTTTGAAACATCGATGGTCAAGGGCCATTCCTACCCCAAACAGTCTAGTTGCCTGTAGTTGGATGTTTCGGTTTTCATTGCATAGATGCCCTGTGATTTGGCTGAGGATGTCGTCATCTAATCTAGAACAGTCTCTAGACGTATATTTCTCGGCAAAAATGTATATTTATAGACATCTAGTCACTTTGTACTTAAGGAGCCTGCACACAGCACGCGCTGAGCGTCAAGTGTCTGGATTTTCCTTTACCGCTCCCCTCACCGATGTCACATTGAGATCATACATACCTCAGTTTCTTTCTAGGTCACTAAGCTATACAATAGTGAAAACGCCATCCAAATTCATCCAGTAGTTTTTGCGTGATGCCGAACGAACAGATAAACAAAAATAACAACTTTATTATAGATCTAGATAATATTTACACATGGCCAGGACTTCTGAGCCGGTTACTCAGCGCATCTTGCCATGTTTTCCTGTTAGTGATAAAACATATGACAGCTCCCATCACAGGATGATTCAGTGTCTCCTAATGCAGTCAAAATACTCCCAGTTATATCTTCAAAGCAGGAACAACATGAAAGACGCTGACTGCTTCTGAGATCCGCCAGCTGTGGCTCTTAACCATTGTGTCCCCAGCCACTCACTGATAGCTCCCATTTTACATAGGAGGCCGACAGTTCCGGCACTAAAGGTGTTACATTCCTCCTACACTGAGCTCAGTGATACGTCTGCTGGGAATTTCATATTTCTTATCTGTCACTTAAATTTGCTGCAACACGACAACACACAACCCACATACTACTTCCAGCCTCTTGCAGGAGCACTTGACTACTGAGCCAAGTCTTGTATACTGCACCAGCAGTCCTTAACTGTATCATTTTCCCTTGCTGTATATTCTGGTTGGATCCCAGCATCCACAGATATAATGGCTGATTGGCAGAGTGCATATAATCATTTATGTAGCCTGTTTGTGTAGTGTCTAACATGGTTTCTCCTGCTTACATTAGTGATCTGTGAGGCAGACATCGCTGCCAACTCCCCGCCCCAAAATGGCTGCAGGCTGTCAATATACTGACAGCCTGCCGCAGTAGTGCGTCCAATGACACAGGCCCTATACTCCACATGCGCAGTACAGGTCCGACGCATACACAAAGTACCAAGCATCGGTACGTGGCATCATGAGGCCTCAGGCCGAACATCGGTACTTGGTGTCATGAGGCCAAACATCGGTACTTTGGCATCATGAGACCGAACATCGGTACTTAGCGTCATGAGGCCGAACATCGGTAGTTGGCGTTATGAGACCGAACATTGGTAGTTAGCGTCATGAGACCGAACATCAGTACTCATGACGTTCTAATTTAGGCCCATACTCAGAATGTGAACACAGCCATACGTCCGTTTTCAGACCAAAATGCTTTTTAATAATAATAATAATTTTATTGATATACTGTAGTTCTTTTTCCCATGGGACTCAAGGTGCTTTACAACCTAAAAAAACCCATAGCACATGGTACAAAGGATTTAGTATAATAGCAAATCGAAAAACCACACAGAACAATAAAAGAGGGACAACAAAAAGAGTAGGTATAATGCAGGCTTAGAGCAGTCATTTTGGGTAATAAATTCCATGGGTCATCTATTCCACCCACTAAAGGTACCAGGCGAGGCAGCCATCGTGGGCGCACTGCGTAGGGTGACCCTGGGTGGGATAGGTTACACCTAGACAAGATGACACAAAATGGGTGGTTGCAGCGTCCTAACAGAAGTAGAGTCCCATCAAAACATCAGATCCATGTATCCCATCCATGAGCGTACCAGGTGAGGCAGCCATGTTGGACGCACTACAAATGATTACACTGTGGGAGATTAACCATATAGGGACCCAAGGCATATATGGGAAAGCCGAGGTGTGTAGTAGTATGATATACCCTGTATAATATATCAACATGTAGTACATCCTACATGACTCTCATCCCTGCAAGTTCTATGCTTACTTATGAATTGTGATAGGTACTTTATCTCACTCCTACATGACTCTCATCCCTGCAAGTTCTATGCTTACTTATGAATTGTGATAGGTACTTTATCTCACTCCTACATGACTCTCATCCCTGCAAGTTCTATGCTTACTTATGAATTGTGATAGGTAACCTGTGTCTTTGTTTATAGTTATTCCTAACCACTACTATAGTAGGAGTTCTCTGTGTACTAGTGGGGGATGTCCTGCTCTATTGTTGTTCACACCTGTAGCTGACCTTTTGTTGTGGGTGGGGTCTCAGTGGGTGGGTGCTGTTAGCAATCTAGACTGTATCTTTATTTAATCAGTACATAGTGGCTGTATAAGCCTCTGGCTGTGTAGCATCTTAGCTGTGAAGTATATTAGTGTTAAGTATGGCGATATGACCTTGGAGATAATCGGAGATGCACAGGAGAAGAACAGAAGGACAGCAGACTATCTTCCACACCTGCAATCAACAGCCTACAGAGAGTAATACCCCTTTCACACCGCAGCTTATACCCGGTATTTTGCCGTTTTAACTGGCTTCCTAAACGGGTCAAGCTGCGATGTGAAAGGGTCCCCTTCAATTTACCGTTTTCAAAATACCTGTATTTTGAAACGGTAAAAAAGAAGGGTCCTACCCGTTTCAGTCCCATTTCACTGTGCAGTGTGAAAGGGTCTGAAACAGTATTTGCAAGCTCCAGCAGGTCATAGGCTGTCTCCATGTGTGATGTCAGCAGCCACAACCAGGAAACAGCTTGGAAAACACAGGAGACACATGTGAGAGTGGCTTTATAAACGTTTAGACTGCAAAGCCATTATAAAATGTCTAATTGGAGTGATGAAGAGGTGAGGGAGCTGCTTTAGGATCAGAGGAGATGAGGAAATCTGCTGCCAAATTACTGGGACAGTCAAGGATACCCTCATATATAAAAACATAGCAAAAATGCTTCAAGCTGCTGGGTTCCATCGTACGACTATCCAAATTATTAATAATGAATTAATTAATAATTATTAATAATGTGTGGGCCAGAAAAGTCCATTTATAATGACAACCACTGTTTTCTATGGGTGAAACGGGTTCAGTGTGAAAGGTACCAAAACGGTAATGAAATGGTAATTTACTGGTTACAACATGAGATGTGAAAGGGGTTTAACTGCTCAGACCCGTTTTAAGAACCGTTTCAAATACCATTTCAAAAGCAGGTTTTGCGATGTGAAAGCAGCATAACCTAATCCAGTACCACCAATGCCTGCAATCCACACAGCCTGGACACTGAACTCCGTCTGCTTAAGTAACAGCCATACTGCTCTCACACATTGCTTTCTGCTCCTCATTTATACTCTCTTCAACCACTTTGTAACATTCTCTGGGGTTTATTTACTAAGAATCGTAATTTCCGAAAAAAGGTCAAAGTTCAATCACGAATGACATCGACAGTGTAAAACTGCAACTTTTTGAATTGATTACGACTAATTTACTAAGCTGTCGTATTCGTGTTTTTCTTTGCATCCGATGTCGATGTCATTCGTGTTTTTTTTACCTAATTTTACGGCAGTGATTTGCAAAACACTGCCGTTTTTTTTTACAATCAATCTCGGCTGGATCTGTGTGATCCGTGCTGGGGTTCGTATTTTTTTTTTTTTTAAATTAAACAAAGTAAAATACTAAAAAAAATTGCGTGGGGTCCCCCCTCCTAAGCATAACCAGCCTCGGGCTCTTTGAGCCGATCCTGGTTGCAGAAATATGGGAAAAAAAATGACAGGGGTTCCCCCATATTTAAGCAACCAGCATCGGGCTCTGCGCCTGGTCCTGGTCCCAAAAATACGGGGGACAAAAAGAGTAGGGGTCCCCCGTATTTTTAAAACCAGCACCGGGCTCCACTAGCTGGACAGATAATGCCACAGCCGGGGGTCACTTTTATACAGCGCCCTGCGGCCGTGGCATCAAAAATCCAACTAGTCACCCCTGGCCGGGGTACCCTGGGGGAGTGAGGACCCCTTCAATCAAGGGGTCCCCCCCCCCCAGCCACCCAAGGGCCAGGGGTGAAGCCCGAGGCTGTCCCCCCCCATCCAATGGGCTGCGGATGGGAGGGCTGATAGCCTTTGTTGTAAAATATAAGATATTGTTTTTAGTAGCAGTACTACAAGTCCCAGCAAGCCTCCCCGCATGCTGGTACTTGGAGAACCACAAGTACCAGCATGCGGCGGAAAAACTGGCCCGCTGGTACCTGTAGTACTACCACTAAAAAAATACCCAAAAAAACACAAGACACACACACCGTGAAAGTATAATTTTATTACATACACACATACATACATACATACTTACCTTATGTTCTCACGCAGGTCGGTCCTCTTGTCCAGTAGAATCCAAGGGGTACCTGTTGAAAAAATTCTACTCACCAGATCCAGTGGTCCAGGCTCCTCGTCAAATCCAGGGATAATCCACGTACTTGATTAAAACAAAAAAACGGTTGCCCGACCACGAACTGAAAGGTGACCCATGTTTGCACATGGGTCACCTTTCCCCGAATGCCAGAAACCCACTTTGCCTTCTGGCTAAGTGGGTTTCTTCAGCCAATCAGGGAGTGCCACGTTGTAGCACTCTCCTGATCAGCTGTGTGCTCCTGTCTTCACTGACAGGCAGCACACGGCAGTGTTACAATGTAGCGCCTATGCGCTACATTGTAACCAATGATGGGAACTTTCTGCCCTGCGGTTGACCTAAAGTGACGTCACCGCAGGGCAGAAAGTTCCCATCATTGGTTACAATGTAGCGCATAGGCGCTACATTGTAACACTGCCGTGTGCTGCCTGTCAGTGAAGACAGGAGCACACAGCTGATCAGGAGAGTGCTACAACGTGGCACTCCCTGATTGGCTGAAGAAACCCACTTAGCCAGAAGGCAAAGTGGGTTTCTGGCATTCGGGGAAAGGTGACCCATGTGCAAACATGGGTCACCTTTCAGTTCGTGGTCAGGCAACCGTTTTTTTGTTTTAATCAAGTACGTGGATTATCCCTGGATTTGACGAGGAGCCTGGACCACTGGATCTGGTGAGTAGAATTTCTTCAACAGGTACCCCTTGGATTCTACTGGACAAGAGGACCGACCTGCGTGAGAACATAAGGTAAGTATGTATGTATGTGTGTATGTAATAAAATTATACTTTCACGGTGTGTGTGTCTTGTGTTTTTTTGGGTATTTTTTTAGTGGTAGTACTACAGGTACCAGCGGGCCAGTTTTTCCGCCGCATGCTGGTACTTGTGGTTCTCCAAGTACCAGCATGCGGGGGAGGCTTGCTGGGACTTGTAGTACTGCTACTAAAAACAATATCTTATATTTTACAACAAAGGCTATCAGCCCTCCCATCCGCAGCCCATTGGATGGGGGGGGACAGCCTCGGGCTTCACCCCTGGCCCTTGGGTGGCTGGGGGGGGGGGACCCCTTGATTGAAGGGGTCCTCACTCCCCCAGGGTACCCCGGCCAGGGGTGACTAGTTGGATTTTTGATGCCACGGCCGCAGGGCGCTGTATAAAAGTGACCCCCGGCTGTGGCATTATCTGTCCAGCTAGTGGAGCCCGGTGCTGGTTTTAAAAATACGGGGGACCCCTACTCTTTTTGTCCCCCGTATTTTTGGGACCAGGACCAGGCGCAGAGCCCGATGCTGGTTGCTTAAATATGGGGGAACCCCTGTCATTTTTTTCCCCATATTTCTGCAACCAGGATCGGCTCAAAGAGCCCGAGGCTGGTTATGCTTAGGAGGGGGGACCCCACGCAATTTTTTTTGCAAAAAAAATCACTTTCCCACACCTTCCCACTGATATACATGCACGGATCTCATGGATCCCTGCATGCATCTCAAATCACGGATAAAAAAAGCAGGTCTGTTTTTTTTTAGGACTTTTTTACGAGTTGTAATTTTTCACGGCAGTGTTTTGTGCTTTTTTGCTTAGTAAATGACCGAGATTCAGACTTAAACAGCCGCGTTTTGACCGATGGTGTATTCATTCGTAATTTTTTACCTGAACTAGCAAAAAATTACGAATGCCCTCATCACTGCCGTGATTAGTGTTTAGTAAATGACCGAGATTGACCGAGATGACACTTTGATGAAAAAACGGCATCTCGGTCAAAATCGGGAGCTTAGTAAATATACCCCTCTGTGTTTCCATTCCCTCCATTATTTACAAAAAAACTGGTCTCCTCTCCACTGTCTCTACTTTGACTACATCCCCCTTCTTATTCTTATTGTTATTTCTTTATTACAGCCACTCCATTCAATACTTTTCCTCAGAACAACACTACTGAGCAGGAATTATGGCTCCTCGATCCTGTCCCATACCAATCCTCACTGCTAGATCACCCGCCACCCAAATTTCCAGACTACCCACACGCATTCAGAACCCAGCCAACCTGATCCCCATTTCCCCCGTCCCCTCCCTTCCCTTCTCCTGTGCACTCTGGAATGCTAGATCAATCTGCAACAAGCTGCCAACTATCCACGACCTCTTCATCTCCCACTCTTTTAACCTTCTCGCCATCACTGAAACCTGTCTCTCCTCCTCTGACACCACCTCCCCTGCTGCCCTCTCCTACGGAGGCCTCTCCTTCACCCACACGGTCAGACCTGATTGCCGCCAGGGTGGAGGCGTGGGCATCCTTCTCTCTCCTAACTGCACCTTTCGTGTCATCCCACCTGAGCCCTCCCTCACCTTCTCCACCTTTGAGGTCCACACTATCCGCCTCTTCTACCCCATTCACCTCCATGTGGCAGTGATCTACTGCCCCCCTGGCCGCTGTACACCTTTCCTTTACAACTTTGCTGCCTGGCTTCCCCACTTTCTCTCCTCCGACCTCCCCTCTATCATCCTCGGTGACTTTAACATCCCTATCGATATCACTAATGCAGCTTCCTCTAACCTTCTTGCTCTTTCCACCTCCTTTGGACTTTCTCAATGGTCCTCCACTCCTACTCACAATCTCGGCCACTCCCTCGACCTTGTCTTCACCCACCGATGTGATCTCTCTAATTTCTCTAACTCTTCCTTCCCTCTCTCTGACCACCATCTGCTTTCTTTCACCCTCTCATCTTCCCCTCTCTGCTCCACACCCAGACCCACCATCACCAGACGCAATCTCGGGTCCCTCAACCCCACTATCATATCCTCCCTCGAGACCTTCCTCTCTCCTCTTTCCACTATGACTTGTCCCAACCAGGCAGCCTCCTTCTATAACTCTTCCCTTACTGCTGCTCTTGACTCTGTGGCCCCCCTCTCATCTGTCCCCCTTTGCCGCTCCAAACCCCAACCCTGGCACACCAAACTCACACGATTCCTACAAAAATGTTCACGGTCTGCAGAACGCTCCTGGAGGAGATCCCACTCTCTGGCGGACTTTCTCCATTTCAAGTTTATCCTCTCTTCCTATAGCTCTGCTCTTTCTCTCGCCAAGCAATCCTTTTTCCAAACACTCATCTCTTCTCAGTCCTCCAGTCCACGCCGACTCTTTGAAACTTTCAACACTCTCCTTCGCCCCCCTCCTCCTCCCCTCCCCTCTTCCCTCACTCCCACTGACTTTGCCTCCTTCTTCATCTCCAAAATTGAGGATATTCAAAATGACATCTCCTCCCGTCACCCCTCTGCTGCCCCCCTGCTCCCACCATCCCTCCCGTCCATCTATCCCACTCTGTCCTGCTTCCGTCCCACCTCAGACAAGGAAGTCCACTCCCTCATCTTATCCTCTCCCCCCACAACCTGCCACTTCGACCCCCTCCCCTCCCGTCTTCTCCGCTCCCTCCCCCCCTCTGCATGCTCCCACCTTGCTCACCTCTTTAACCTATCGCTCTCTACTGGCATCTTTCCCTCACCATTCAAACATGCTCTGGTGTCCCCTATTCTCAAAAAAGCCAACCTCGACCCTTCATCACTCACTAGCTACCGCCCCATCTCTCTTCTCCCTTTCGCCTCCAAACTACTTGAACGACTGGTCTACAGCCGTCTCACAAGCTACCTCTCTGACCACTCTATCCTTGATCCACTACAATCTGGCTTTCGCCCACTCCACTCCACCGAGACTGCCCTGGTGAAAGTCACCAGTGACCTGCTTTCGGCCAAATCCAAGGGCCACTTCTCTTTGCTCATCCTTCTGGACCTCTCTGCTGCCTTTGACACCGTGGATCACCCTCTCCTCCTCCGCACACTCCAAAATGTTGGCCTCTCTAGCACCGTCCTTGACTGGTTTACCTCATACCCCACTAACCGCTCCTTCTCTGTGTCTGCCTCCGGAACCACCTCACACCCTTCCATCCTTCCTGTTGGTGTCCCTCAGGGTTCTGTCCTAGGCCCCCTTCTGTTCTCCCTCTACACCTCTTCCCTGGGTGCGCTCATTAACTCCTTTGGCCTTCAATACCACCTCTACGCTGATGACACACAACTCTACCTCTCCTCTCCTGATCTGTCCCCCTCTGTCCTCTCTCAGGTCTCCAGCTGCCTCTCTGCCATCTCCTCCTGGATGTCTGAGCACTCTCTGAAGCTCAACATGGATAAAACTGAACTTATTATCTTTCCCCCAGCCAGAGCAACACCCCCTACAAACATCTCTATCACTGTTGACAACACTATCATCTCCCCCGTTCCCCAACTCCGCTGCCTGGGCGTCACTCTTGACTCCTCCCTCTCCTTTGCACCCTACATCCAAGCTCTGGCGCAATCTTGTCGGTTCCAGCTACACAACATTGCTCGCATCAGGCCATTTCTCTCCCAGAGTGCAACTAAACTTATCATCCACTCACTGGTCATCTCACGACTTGACTACTGCAATGTGCTCCTCACTGGCCTCACTTGCTCCCACATCGCTCCCCTCCAATCTGTCCTCAACTCTGCAGCTAGGCTCATCTTCCTCTCCCGCCGCTCCACTTCTGCCACTCCCCTTCAACAAAATCTACACTGGCTCCCATTCCCCTACAGAATCCTCTTCAAACTCCTCACCCTCACATACAAGGCCATCTCTAATTCCACTGCTCCCTACTTCTCCAACCTCCTCTCCCATCATACTCCCTCCCGCCCACTACGGTCGGCTGATGACCGTCGCCTCTCCTCTGCCTTGGTCACTGCTTCCCATGCACGAGTTCAGGATTTTGCCCGTGCTGCACCCCTTCAGTGGAATGCGCTCCCCCGCTCCATTAGACTCTCCCCGACCTTGCAAAGCTTCAAACGGGCATTGAAAACCCACCTATTCATCAAAGCGTACCCCTCCAATGCATAACCTAGTCCTTAGGCTGCTCCTCCATCCCCCTGCCCCATGCCTTGAACATCTCTGCTTTGCTCGCATACCACCATCAGGCTTCTACCTGCTTGCACCTCATGTCATCTGTCTGTTGCCCCTCCCCACTAGATTGTTAGCTCTTCAGAGCAGGGCCCTCTTTCCTCTTGTCTAAACCCTCTTCTTGACACATTTCACTCAGCGATCATCTTTACCTGCTTTCTGTCCTGCTGGTAAAGGCTCATCTCTATTTATGGCCGCCAGCCCCAAGTAGTACAATGATTACTCCTTCGCTACTTACATCTAAGCTGTATTATGTTTTGAGAATTGTGTTGCTCTTTGTTACCTGCACTCCATTTTTGTTATTTATTTACTGTTATGCTAAGTTTTGTCTCCCTGTACTGTCCTTTGTACAGCGCTGCGAAACACTTGTGGCGCCCTATAAATAAAATGTAATAATAATAATAATAATCCTGCCCACGGAGGAACCATCTGAGGCTGTCCATCTGGGGTGCACGGCCTGGATTGCTGCTGGCAGGGTTGGCAAATAATGGAGATATGAGCGGAAGTACGCGGTACTGGACCACAAGGGGAACAAAATTAATGACAACACATAAATATGATCAGACATGTAAGCAACTGTGACACAACAGGTAACGGGCCCAGATATGTAGAGTGATGTAGGGGAACTTCGAGAAACAGCAGTCCAGAGATTTAGTGGAGCAAGCAAGGTAGGTGGCTGGTGTGGTGGCTGGTGTGCCGCTTCCAGTGCGATGATCAGGGCCGGAGCTGACGTCAGAAACTCTCCCTCCAAACGCCGGGTCCCTCCAGCGTTTTTCCGGACACTCCTCAAAAACGGTCAGTTGCCACCAACAAACACCCTCTTTCTGTCAATCTCCTTGCGTTTGCCGGTGCAATGGTATTTTTAGCACCATCCTGTCACTGCCCGACGCACAGCAGCGATCAGGTCTGAGGGAGTGTTCTCTCATAAGTAAGGCTTAGTAAGGGAGCGTTCTCGTGTAGGTAAAGCTTAGTAAGGGAGAGTTCTCGTGTAGGTAAAGCTTAGTAAGGGAGCGTTCTCGTGTAGGTAAGGCTTAGTAAGGGAGCGTTCTCGTGTAGGTAAGGCTTAGTAAGAGAGCGTTCTTGTGTAGGTAAGGCTTAGTAAGGGAGCGTTCTCGTGTAGGTAAGGCTTAGTAAGAGAGCGTTCTCGTGTAGGTAAGACTTAGTAAAGGAGTGTTCTCGTGCAGGTAAGGCTTAGTAAGGGAGCGTTCTCGTGTAGGTAAGGCTTAGTAAGGAAGCATTCTCCTGTAGGTAAGGCTTAGTAAGGAAGCATTCTCGTGTAGGTAAGGCTTAGTAAGGGTTCTTTCTTACGTAGGTAAGGCTTAGTAAGGGAGTGTTCTCACGTAGGTAAGGCTTAGTAAGGGAGCGTTCTCGTGTAGGTAAGGCTTAGTAAGAGAGCATTCTCGTGTAGGTAAGGCTTAGTAAGGGAGCGTTCTCGTGTAGGTAAGGCTTAGTAAGGGAGCGTTCTCGTGTAGGTAAGGCTTAGTATGGGAGCGTTCTTACTTAGGTAAGGCTTAGTAAGGGAGCGTTCTCGTGTAGGTAAGGCTTAGTAAGAGAGCGTTCTCGTGTAGGTAAGACTTAGTAAAGGAGTGTTCTCGTGCAGGTAAGGCTTAGTAAGGGAGCGTTCTCGTGTAGGTAAGGCTTAGTAAGGAAGCATTCTCACGTAGGTAAGGCTTAGTAAGGGAGCATTCTCGTGTAGGTAAGGCTTAGTAAGAGAGCGTTCTCCTGTAGGTAAGGCTTAGTAAGGAAGAATTCTCATGTAGGTAAGGCTTAGTAAGGGAGCGTTCTCGTGTAGGTAAGGCTTAGTAAGGGTTCTTTCTTACGTAGGTAAGGCTCAGTAAGGGAGTGTTCTCACGTAGGTAAGGCTTAGTAAGGGAGCGTTCTCGTGTAGGTAAGGCTTAGTAAGAGAGCATTCTCGTGTAGGTAAGGCTTAGTAAGGGAGCGTTCTCGTGTAGGTAAGGCTTAGTAAGGGAGCGTTCTCGTGTAGGTAAGGCTTAGTATGGGAGCGTTCTTACTTAGGTAAGGCTTAGTAAGGGAGCGTTCTCACGTAGGTAAAGCTTAGTAATGGAGCATTCTCACGTAGGTGACACTAAGTAAGGGAGCGTTCTCACGTAGGTGAGACTTAGTAAGGGAGCGTTCTCACATAGGTGAGACTTAGTAAGGGAGCGTTCTCACGTAGGTGAGACTTAGTAAGGGAGCGTTCTCACATAGGTGAGACTTAGTAAGGGAGCGTTCTCACGTAGGTGAGACTTAGTAAGGGAGCGTTCTCACGTAGGTGAGACTTAGTAAGGGAGTGTTCTCACATAGGTAAAGCTTAGTAAGGGAGCGTTCTTACGTAGGTAAAGCTTAGTAAGGGAGTGTTCTCATGTAGGTAAGGCTTAGTAAGGAAGCATTCTCACGTAGGTAGGTAAGGCTTAGTAAGGGAGCGTTCTTGTGTAGGTAAGGCTTAGTAAGGGAGCGTTCTCGTGTAGGTAAGGCTTAGTAAGGGTTTGTTCTTGCGTAAGTAAGGCTTAGTAAGGGAGTGTTCTCACGTAGGTAAGGCTTAGTAAGGGAGCGTTCTCGTGTAGGTATGGCTTAGTAAGGGAGCGTTCTCGTGTAGGTAAGGCTTAATAAGGGAGTGTTCTCGTGTAGGTAAGGCTTAGTATGGGAGCGTTCTTACTTAGGTAAGGCTTAGTAAGGGAGCGTTCTCCTGTAGGTAAGGCTTAGTAAGGAAGCATTCTCATGTAGGTAAGGCTTAGTAAGGGAGCGTTCTCGTGTAGGTAAGGCTTAGTAAGGGTTCGTTCTTACGTAGGTAAGGCTTAGTAAGGGAGTGTTCTCACGTAGGTAAGGCTTAGTAAGGGAGCGTTCTCGTGTAGGTAAGGCTTAGTAAGGGTTCGTTCTTACGTAGGTAAGGCTTAGTAAGAGAGCGTTCTCGTGTAGGTAAGGCTTAGTAAGGGAGCGTTCTCGTGTAGGTATCGCTTAGTAAGGGAGCGTTCTCGTGTAGGTAAGGCTTAATACGGGAGCGTTCTCGTGTAGGTAAGGCTTAGTATGGGAGCGTTCTTACTGTCAAAGTCAGAAAAATATCTCTATGCACACTACCATATTTGCACCTCACACAGGTCCGTGCTGCGCATGCGTACGCTCTCCCGTGTGTGCGCATACTCACAGTCGCGGGCACCCGCAGGCGCACGGTATGCGTATTTACGGTAGAGTTTATGTGATCGTAGCGTGCGACTCAATCGTTACATATTTTCAGTAATAATGTATTTTGTAGATCATGGTCCCTTTGATAGATTCTGAAAGTTTAGTTAACATAGCATGTTCCTGAACGGGGGGATCCCTCTTTGTATTGTACGAAGGGTCTAACAGGGGTCATACAGTGGTGTTTGGTACCCATCGGAAGAGTATTTAAATAGCAATATTCCGGTGTTGGTTTGGAGCAGATTAATCGCTCGTGCGAATAGTTATGGACATAAGAAGTTTATGTCCATTTACTATTATTTGTTCTTATTTAGTCATGCGGCGGGAAACTCAGTATCCCACCCACCTGAACAGTTGGAAGCAGTCACAGCCCACCTGTATGAATCAACCTATGACCTTTTGTTATAATGCGAAGCCGAATTCCTGTGTCCAATGAACAATGAGATTGTAGGGACCATTGAATTGTATTGTGTGTGGGGCATAAATAGGCAGGCCGACCATATCCAGTTCACTCTCTTCAACGGTTCTCATTGCTGATAATCGGGAGCTGGATATCGAGGCGCATGCGATCGTTTCCCCTTGTGCGTAAGTTTTCTCCGCAATCATATTGTCTTGATGTTATTGTAAGCCATCTCTCTCTCCTCTCTTTTTCCCTTATTTTCCCTTGATTGTATTGTATTGTATTGTATGGTATTTCCTGTGTAGTTATTTGGTTAGTTAGTCTATGTTATATTGTAGTGTATGCTTTGTAATGTGATTCTTTTGCAAGTATAATAGTCATAATACATATAATAGGTTTTGGACCCTAAGCCCAGGTATCTGTGTATTTCTTATAGTGTTAAGTATTCCCTGAGCGTCGGTGACGCCCAAGCAGCTTTGTAGTTAATCAGGTTACACCAGGTTGCATTTACACTCTAACACCACACTAAGGTTTACTGTATATTTCGCTGTTAATGGTATAGATATAAAGGTTTAACGCTGTAAGCGTCTGCACCGCTGGTGATCTCCTCGTGGTCCCGAGCGTCCGCTACGCTATAGCGAATCATTACGTTAGTCGGCAGCCACTAGCGTGCCTGCCTGTGATCTCTGGGCCGTAAGCGAACGTGACGCTTGAGCGTCTCGACTACGGTTGAGCGATCGTTACGCAACTTGCGTACCCTTACGGTACTTCTTACGTAGATAGCGTACAGTGTTCTTAGACCTCTTAAAGGGTAATATATAAGATAAATATTTAGCTTTATCAATTGGGGGCCGTCCAGTCCTTCACATATCTGCACTAGGTAATATCAGCAGACATTATCCATCAGCAAAGGGCGGGAGGTTGTATCCCTCGTAGTGCTGACGGGATAAGCGTCTGCTTCGCTTAGGTAAAGGGTGCTGAAGGAATCCGGGAACCGGAGGTAAGAGCAAAACGCTAGTGTCTTTTAAAACTGTTTATTTTTCTGTCTTGCGTACACACGCACGCACACATATATATCTGCATTTCTTTTCCATTTGTGTATTTTCGTATATCACTCTCCTGTTTGCCAGGTTTATAGTTGATAAACGTGCTAAAAGAGATTTGCCGTTATTTCATAGTTTAAGAATAGAGGTAATATAGTTAAAGTGTAGACAAACACACAGTTTTTGCCTGGGAGATAAGGCGAAGTCAGTGTGGTGCGCGGTAGATGATCAAGGATCATCTACATTGATAAAAGTATAAATTGTGTTACGGTGGATCTTTGCTTTGCGTACACGTGTCTCTAACAAAGACTTGCGTACGCAATCCAAAGGCCGACGCACGCAGCGTATATTACGCAACGGAGCGTCTGGGTACGCCCACGTAACTCAAACAACAGGCGATAAGTAGAGCAACACGGTAAATAACGCAAAGCGATAAATAGCACAAATTGATTTCAGCTTTCCAAAACTTAGTTTAAATACCTTACTTTACTGTAATACCTCTGGGGAGAGCTATCAGACTACGGGAAATGATTTTTCTGATCAGAAAACTATAAGAATGATAGTGGGTTGAAAACGGTATGAGTGTATTGAATCCCGCTTTGTGGACTTTGTGGTCTATGTGATAAAACGGTATTAAATCCCGCTTTGTGGACTTTGTGATCTGTGTGATCTATGAGCACGGCCTGAAGTGAAAACGTGCAACAGAGTGTGATAAAGTTTTCGTTGTGTTACGCTCTGGCTGTTTTGGAGCACAGTAGGGAGACTCCAATGATCCTACCATTTATGGGCAACAAGTGTCTATAAGTGGTACGATTGGACCGCACGGTTGTATGTGTGACCAATAACGCAACGTGATATGAGGTCGTATATCCATGCGTAAATCTTGCCCTCATACGTGTTGTAGGGAGCACATGCAAGCGTGATTTGTGTAAAGAAAAAGGAAGGGAATTTTCTCAGGAAAATCTCTAGAGATAGGGCCTGCAACGGCTACACGTGTCTGCTAGAAGGCGGATCGGAGATACCCGGAGCAGAAGAAGTTCAGTGGAAGAGCTTTAAGGATTTCCAACGAAGTTCTGTGTTTGGTGCATTTTAGGAAGTTTTTCTGTGTTAAAGAGGTCCACAATGGCAGCCAAGTGCACAACACAGAGACGGTCGGCAGTCAGGATTCAGACTCCAGAGGCTTGCAGACCCCGAGGGTCTGCTCGGTTAGTAATGTGGGGGAAATATGGTCCCCACACTGAGACCTTTTGTGATGAATGGACACGAATGACTGCGGGGGATAAGGCACCATTTCCCGGGATAGGTAGTTTTAACTCAGAGGTGTTGCATAATTTAAGGAGAAGGATATGTCTCATTAAATCAGCAAAGAGACGAATCAAGCATTATGATTGTTTACAGTTATGGCAACAGGAAGGTGAAATGCAAAGAAATGTAACTTACATACCTAACTTTCATCTTGAGAGGAGAGACATGGCAATGGAGGGGATTGTGGTTGCGGAGAAAAGCACAAGGGTGAACAATAAAAACGCTCTTAGCAACTGTAGTATAGATGATAAGAATAAGTGTAATAAATGTAACAATGCTAATTGTAATACTGTTGAATGTACAACTATTAACCCATGCAAGTCGCACCCCATGTTAAACTTTCCTCAGGAACACCTACAAGAAAGCGAGCCCAGAACGATGTCGGCACCTTTTCCAGCAGCCATCACACAAGACATCCAGGTGGACACGACCAAATCGGTAAAGACTGTAATCAAACCCCCTAACGGAGGGTCAGGTGAGGTCGTGTCCACAGGTACGTATGGTATTATACATTACGCACAAACAAATGTACCTCATATTGTAGAATCAATTCAGAATGACGTTACTGGACTTAATCCTGTCAGGGTAATTGCAGTACCAAATGGGAAAACTGACTCTTCAGGAGTCACCCCCGTCAGGAACATCGCCATGTACTGCCCTTTTTCCCGAACAGAATTAAGAACAATTCTGTCTGAATTTCCTGATCCCAGGAAAGACTTAGTTGCTTGTCAAAGATACATTAGAGTGCTAGGACACACTGCAGAGCCAAATAACAAAGATTGGAGGACAGTTTTGAGGGCATGTTTACCCCCCGATGTTGATTCATTGAAATTTATCGCTGATTGTAAGCTAGATGAGGAAGTGCCACTAACAAACGAGTATAACCAAGATAATGTAAAAAGAATCAATCTACAGTTGAAAGAATATTTTCCTACAGTAGTAAAGTGGAATAAAATCTTTACAATAAAACAAAAAGAAGGTGAATCCGCATCAGAGTATTTTCACCGGGCTCTGCAGGATATGGCTAGGTACACTGGTATAGATGACATTGAAACTAATGTACACCACAGAGAGGTAGCTGTGTCCGTATTAATGAACAACTTAAAAGACACACTAAAAATTAGGGTACAAACTTCCATACCACATTGGAGAGGTATCTCGGTGGCGGCATTAAGAGAGTCCGCTATCGAGCATGACCGAAATATCCAAAGAACCAGGGAAGCGCAGGGAGAGCGGTTGATGGCACTGAACATCCAAGCACTAGAGGATGCATCAAGTCGACCGGAATCCCAGGCCCCTAGCACATGGAGAAAGCCAAGGATTTGTTATCACTGTAGAAGAGAAGGGCATTATGCCAGCAACTGTAATAACCCACATAAAGTCAGACCCCCTAGACCAAGAAATGAGCAAAATTATAACACACACCATTATAATCAGAGATCAGACAGGAAGAATTTTGGCCCACACCCATGAGATATAGTCAGGAAAGGTGATTATTAGGACTGATGGTAAGCCTGAGGTAACGGTTAATAAATTGGGAGGTCATTCACTAAAGACACAGGAATGACCGGGTGAAAAGTTGTAAATGTATCTGTGAAATGTTTCTTTTTCTATCCCCATCTCTGACGATTATTGGTAAGAATTCAAACATTGCATATCCGCTTGGTCCTTGCAGAAGTCTACCAAACCCCAGCATGACCTATCCGCCACAATGTATTCTGGCCAGATACAGACAGTGGAGTAATGCAGGTGCTGGTGGGGAGGGACTGCTCAAGGAAACCATTTGACACGTAGATATGACATCCTGATAATCTGACAATGTTTTCTTAATGCTGACAATGTTTTAAAAATGCTTTGTTTCTCTTTTCCTATTGATGGTTATTGTCGAGTTATGTAAAATATATATGCATATGAATTGTTCTCTATCTCTTTTGGGTTTTTTTTCGTTTTCTCTCTCGTCTCACTCATGTTTTCATGGTTTAAAGATGGTATGTCACCCCTCAGTTGGACCAATGGTAATGCCAGATTTTTGCTCCTTACAGAAAGATCGCTGGTTAGGAAGGAATATTGCATCACCAGAATGTTCGTTTGGAAGACTGAGAGATAGCACCTTTGAGATGACAGCAGAACAAGAAGAACTACAAGACTAGAGAACTTATTATCGTAACAAGTTCTCTCCCCCACAAACTGTTTTCTTATACCCCCTTTACAAATTTCTTCTTTTCTCCTCCTGTAAGATGGACTTGCCCCAAGAGACTGCGATATGGATTTTCATGTTGACCCTGATGTTGACCAGAGCAGTCTGTTTCGGTGAGAGTACCAGTGAGGTCGAGAAAGGATCCAGAAAGGTTCTGATGATAAAGATGGAGGCGTAGTTTTCCAAGATCAACCTAACCAACAAGCAAAGGCGAGTATCAGAAAACGATCCGATAGCATTGACCATAGAAGAAATTGCGACGGATTGTTAGCTGAAGAAAACTGTATCTGTAGGCTCTGTAACAATGTCATTGAGGATGGGTGCATTAAGAAATGCCAATCCAGTTTTAATATCCATATGGACCGGCATCCATTGAGTGACTATCACTCCTTAGTGGGTAATGTGTTAAACAAAACAGATTGTTGGGTATGCTCTCAAGTACCTCAGGGTCATAGCAAATCAGGGCTAGTACCATTTCCTTTAACGATAGAGGAGGTACTTGAGTTAAATGGTGGGAGACCGGTGGACCGGAGGTTTAATATCTCCAGCCCTCCTAGTTTGAAGCTCCACCAATACCATGTGGATAGGTCCCTATTATGTTTCAACATCTCCAATCCCCGAAAGCCGGGAAATTGGGAAGTGTCATGGAGTAACCACACCATGACCTTTTCGCATAGAGCAGATAGAATGCCTACAGATACAGAGCTTGTACGCCACATAGCCAGTAGAGGAAAATCTTTCCGGTATAGGTATACCTTAGGAAATAGGATTACTAAAGTTGGAGAGGTATCACCAGGATACTGTGCACATATCGTACAACCTGATACGTGTACTAAGCAGATGGAAGAATTAGGGTTAGGAGATTTCACATGGAAGGTGTGTAATATGGTTATGTCCTACTCCGTCCCATATGTTCTCCCCGATGATGCATATTTCATATGCGGGAGAAAGGCGTACAAGTGGCTTGCCCCAAACTCTGAAGGATTGTGTTATATTGGAAAAGTATTGCCTGAAGTAATGACTGTATCACATGACAAAATGAAAGACATACACCGTGGTGCCCAAGCTCCTTATACTCACACCCATTACGAGCACGTTGTTAAAAGGCACCTGATAGAGAAGACAGAGCATCCGGCCTCTGATCTGATAAGTGAATCCACCGGGATTCAATTCTTAATCGCGTTAGATTTCACCCGCACCGCTAGAGGAGTGCTGAATTATAAATACATTTCTGCGCTCGCAAATTTGTTAGATAATATCACTGAAATGTATGATGACACGTTTAGGTATACTGGAAGAGAACTTCAGGCTTACAAAACAGAACTGGTACAGCATAGAATGGTTCTCAATTACCTCACAGCAGTGACAGGCGGATATTGTGTCACACTGGCAACACAATACGGCGTGAAATGTTGCACATATATTACGAATAGCACCGAAGATCCGGTCGAGGTCATAGACCAAAAGATGGACGATATTCTCCAATTGAAGTGGGAATTTCGCAGGAGACACAATCTCACTCTTGCTGCTGTAGGTAATGAGCTGACTGGTTGGGTGTCATGGTTGAACCCGCGAAATTGGTTCTCCGGTTTAGGAGACTGGGCTCAAGGAGTCATAATGGATGTTGGGAAGTTTCTCCTATGTATCTTAGGTGTTGTCATATCGATTGGATTGATATTTAGATGCGGCCAGGCTTTAATGAAGTGCAAACATCGTACAAGGGTAATGAGTTTAAGGAGTGAGGAAACTGTAATTCCAATGGACTTGATTTATGACCCAAATGTAGAAACAATGATGTGATGAAAATGCGATTTCTACGGTCCGTTTCTTTCACCTGTTTTTCCGTTTTCTCCAAGGTAACAAGACCCACTTGGACGAGGAATTTGATGAGCCGATATACAGACAACAGAGGGATTAAAGAAGAAGTTTGACAACCTGATACACAGATTTTTGATGAACTATGCCATGGATCCCCAGTTTCCCTAGAAATTTTAAAATTACGCTAGCCCAACACTTTTGTAAATCTATGGACATTGACAGCTTTTGCTCGCACCTTATGGGCAAAAGCACAAAGAAGACTGCATTCAACAGACACCAAACAAGACCTCAATCGACGACTGTACATTTACCTGACATAGAATACCACCGCATTTACCGTAATTATGTCTTTTCTTCATTTCTACAACCCTCAGGTAATGACACACATAGTCGATAGGGAATACAGGCACAGATATCAGCAGTCACATATCTCCCCCATTCATGTATCATCAACTAAAATGTGCTCCCCCATTTTGTTACAACCAAAGCCGAAAAGAGCTCGGTAAAGTTTGACAGCCCATCCACAGACCCGTACCACGGGATAAGAAGGAATTCACATGTATACTTCGCAATACCTCGAAGCTTGATTTAAAACACGTACGGCACGATGATACATGACCCCCAAGCACGGATTCATACACACATGCTTCTGCTATCTCACTAGGTCATACCCTTTTCCTACCATCTCCTCTCCTCCCTTACCCAACCATGTAAATGTATTAACCCCTAACATATATTTTTCTCTTTTTGAAATGTTTTCAGGAAGTGGCAGTTATTGTTGACTGCCAAAGGGTGGACTGTCAAAGTCAGAAAAATATCTCTATGCACACTACCATATTTGCACCTCACACAGGTCCGTGCTGCGCATGCGTACGCTCTCCCGTGTGTGCGCATACTCACAGTCGCGGGCACCCGCAGGCGCACGGTATGCGTATTTACGGTAGAGTTTATGTGATCGTAGCGTGCGACTCAATCGTTACATATTTTCAGTAATAATGTATTTTGTAGATCATGGTCCCTTTGATAGATTCTGAAAGTTTAGTTAACATAGCATGTTCCTGAACGGGGGGATCCCTCTTTGTATTGTACGAAGGGTCTAACAGGGGTCATACAGTGGTGTTTGGTACCCATCGGAAGAGTATTTAAATAGCAATATTCCGGTGTTGGTTTGGAGCAGATTAATCGCTCGTGCGAATAGTTATGGACATAAGAAGTTTATGTCCATTTACTATTATTTGTTCTTATTTAGTCATGCGGCGGGAAACTCAGTATCCCACCCACCTGAACAGTTGGAAGCAGTCACAGCCCACCTGTATGAATCAACCTATGACCTTTTGTTATAATGCGAAGCCGAATTCCTGTGTCCAATGAACAATGAGATTGTAGGGACCATTGAATTGTATTGTGTGTGGGGCATAAATAGGCAGGCCGACCATATCCAGTTCACTCTCTTCAACGGTTCTCATTGCTGATAATCGGGAGCTGGATATCGAGGCGCATGCGATCGTTTCCCCTTGTGCGTAAGTTTTCTCCGCAATCATATTGTCTTGATGTTATTGTAAGCCATCTCTCTCTCCTCTCTTTTTCCCTTATTTTCCCTTGATTGTATTGTATTGTATTGTATGGTATTTCCTGTGTAGTTATTTGGTTAGTTAGTCTATGTTATATTGTAGTGTATGCTTTGTAATGTGATTCTTTTGCAAGTATAATAGTCATAATACATATAATAGGTTTTGGACCCTAAGCCCAGGTATCTGTGTATTTCTTATAGTGTTAAGTATTCCCTGAGCGTCGGTGATGCCCAAGCAGCTTTGTAGTTAATCAGGTTACACCAGGTTGCATTTACACTCTAACACCACACTAAGGTTTACTGTATATTTCGCTGTTAATGGTATAGATATAAAGGTTTAACGTTGTAAGCGTCTGCACCGCTGGTGATCTCCTCGTGGTCCCGAGCGTCCGCTACGCTATAGCGAATCATTACGTTAGTCGGCAGCCACTAGCGTGCCTGCCTGTGATCTCTGGGCCGTAAGCGAACGTGACGCTTGAGCGTCTCGACTACGGTTGAGCGATCGTTACGCAACTTGCGTACCCTTACGGTACTTCTTACGTAGATAGCGTACAGTGTTCTTAGACCTCTTAAAGGGTAATATATAAGATAAATATTTAGCTTTATCATTACTTAGGTAAGGCTTAGTAAGGGAGCGTTCTCCTGTAGGTAAGGCTTAGTAAGGAAGCATTCTCATGTAGGTAAGGCTTAGTAAGGGAGCGTTCTCGTGTAGGTAAGGCTTAGTAAGGGTTCTTTCTTACGTAGGTAAGGCTTAGTAAGGGAGTGTTCTCACGTAGGTAAGGCTTAGTAAGGGAGCGTTCTCGTGTAGGTAAGGCTTAGTAAGAGAGCATTCTCGTGTAGGTAAGGCTTAGTATGGGAGCGTTCTCGTGTAGGTAAGGCTTAGTAAGGGAGCGTTCTCGTGTAGGTAAGGCTTAGTATGGGAGCGTTCTTACTTAGGTAAGGCTTAGTAAGGGAGCGTTCTCACGTAGGTAAAGCTTAGTAATGGAGCATTCTCACGTAGGTGACACTTAGTAAGGGAGCGTTCTCACGTAGGTGAGACTTAGTAAGGGAGCGTTCTCACATAGGTGAGACTTAGTAAGGGAGCGTTCTCACGTAGGTGAGACTTAGTAAGGGAGCGTTCTCACATAGGTGAGACTTAGTAAGGGAGCGTTCTCACGTAGGTGAGACTTAGTAAGGGAGCGTTCTCACGTAGGTGAGACTTAGTAAGGGAGCGTTCTCACATAGGTAAAGCTTAGTAAGGGAGCGTTCTTACGTAGGTAAAGCTTAGTAAGGGAGCGTTCTCATGTAGGTAAGGCTTAGTAAGGAAGCATTCTCACGTAGGTAGGTAAGGCTTAGTAAGGGAGCTTTCTTACGTGGGTAAGGCTTAGTAACGGAGCGTTCTTGTGTAGGTAAGGCTTAGTAAGGGAGCGATCTTACGTAGGTAAGGCTTAGTAAGGGAGCGTTCTCACGTAGGTAAGGCTTAGTAAGGAAGCATTCTCACGTAGGTAGGTAAGGCTTAGTAAGGGAGCGTTCTTACGTAGATAAGGCTTAGTAAGGGAGCGTTCTCGAGTAGGTAAGGCTTAGTAAGGGTTCGTTCTTACGTAGGTAAGGCTTAGTAAGGGAGTGTTCTCACGTAGGTAAGGCTTAGTAAGGGAGCGTTCTCGTGTAGGTATGGCTTAGTAAGGGAGCGTTCTCGTGTAGGAAAGGCTTATTAAGGGAGCGTTCTCGTGTAGGTAAGGCTTAGTACGGGAGCGTTCTTACTTAGGTAAGGCTTAGTAAGGGAGCGTTCTCCTGTAGGTAAGACTTAGTAAGGAAGCATTCTCACGTAGGTAAGGCTTAGTAAGGGAGCGTTCTCGTGTAGGTAAGGCTTAGTAAGAGAGCGCTCTTATGTAGGTAAGGCTTAGAAAGGGAGCGTTCTCGTATAGGTAAGGCTTAGTAAGGGAGCATTCTCGTGAAGGTAAGGCTTAGTAAGAGAGCGTTCTCGTGTAGGTAAGGCTTAGTAAGAGAGCGTTCTCGTGTAGGTAAGGCTTAGTAAGGGAGCATTCTCGTGTAGGTAAGGCTTAGTAAGGGTTCGTTCTTACGTAGGTAAGGCTTAGTAAGGGAGCGTTTTCACGTAGGTAAGGCCTAGTAAGGGAGCGTTCTCGTGTAGGTAAGGCTTAGTAAGGGTTTGTTCTTACGTAAGTAAGGCTTAGTAAGGGAGTGTTCTCACGTAGGTAAGGCTTAGTAAGGGAGCGTTCTCGTGTAGGTATGGATTAGTAAGGGAGCGTTCTCGTGTAGGTAAGGCTTAATAAGGGAGCGTTCTCGTGTAGGTAAGGCTTAGTATGGGAGCGTTCTTACTTAGGTAAGGCTTAGTAAGGGAGCGTTCTCCTGTAGGTAAGGCTTAGTAAGGAAGCATTCTCATGTAGGTAAGGCTTAGTAAGGGAGCGCTCTCGTGTAGGTAAGGCTTAGTAAGGGTTCGTTCTTACGTAGGTAAGGCTTAGTAAGGGAGTGTTCTCACGTAGGTAAGGCTTAGTAAGGGAGCGTTCTCGTGTAGGTAAGGCTTAGTAAGGGTTCGTTCTTACGTAGGTAAGGCTTAGTAAGAGAGCGTTCTCGTGTAGGTAAGGCTTAGTAAGGGAGCGTTCTCGTGTAGGTATGGCTTAGTAAGGGAGCGTTCTCGTGTAGGTAAGGCTTAATAAGGGAGCGTTCTCGTGTAGGTAAGGCTTAGTATAGGAGCGTTCTTACTTAGGTAAGGCTTAGTAAGGGAGCGTTCTCCTGTAGGTAAGGCTTAGTAAGGAAGCATTCTCATGTAGGTAAGGCTTAGTAAGGGAGCGTTCTCGTGTAGGTAAGGCTTAGTAAGGGTTCATTCTTACGTAGGTAAGGCTTAGTAAGGGAGTGTTCTCACGTAGGTAAGGCTTAGTAAGGGAGCGTTCTCATGTAGGTAAGGCTTAGTAAAAGAGCATTCTCATGTAGGTAAGGCTTAATAAGGGAGCGTTCTCGTGTAGGTAAGGCTTAGTAAGGGATCGTTCTCGTGTAGGTAAGGCTTAGTATGGGAGCGTTCTTACTTAGGTAAGGCTTAGTAAGGGAGCGTTCTCACGTAGGTAAAGCTCAGTAATGGAGCATTCTCACGTAGGTGACACTTAGTAAGGGAGCGTTCTCACGTAGGTGAGACTTAGTAAGGGAGCGTTCTCACATAGGTGAGACTTAGTAAGGGAGCTTTCTCACGTAGGTGAGACTTAGTAAGGGAGCGTTCTCACATAGGTGAGACTTAGTAAGGGAGCGTTCTCACGTAGGTGAGACTTAGTAAGGGAGCGTTCTCACGTAGGTGAGACTTAGTAAGGGAGCGTTCTCACGTAGGTGAGACTTAGTAAGGGAGCGTTCTCACATAGGTAAAGCTTAGTAAGGGGCCATATACACTTATTAGGAGTCTACAAGGCCAAGTGCAAGTAAACACTGATAGTGATGAATGATAATATACCAGGCACAGGAGCTGCCGATGCTGAAGCATGCATATCTGTGTATGGCTGCATATGTACGATACTCCCATTTTACTACCTTATCTGCACCAGCCGCATGTGTATGTATACTGCACTGCACAGTATGACTTCTCTTGTTCTTAGTGGCACTGAACAGGGGTAGACAGCCAGGGCCAGCAACAGAAACTTTGGGGCCTGGCACACTTATATATTTGGGGCTCCCATCCCTCCCTGGCATGTACAGACCGGTTGGCCATAGGTTTATCGACCATGTATCTCTCAAGCCTTATCTCCCCGAGTCTCTCATCTTACTCCCCCCTTCCCACAGTGTATCTCTAGTACACAGCCCCATATTTTTTCAGCAACATCCTTCCACGTCTCTCCAGCACATCCCCCGATGTCTCCCCAGCCTCATCCCACCTATATCTCTCCAGCCTCATTCCTACCTGTGTCTCCCCAGCCTCATCCCACCTATATCTCTCCAGCCTCATTCCTACCTGTGTCTCCCCAGCCTCATCCCACCTATATCTCTCCAGCCTCATTCCTACCTGTGTCTCTCCAGCCCCATTCCTACCTGTGTCTCCCCAGCCTCATTCCTACCTGTGTCTCTCCAGCCTCATTCCTACCTGTGTCTCCCCAGCCTCATTCCTACCCGTGTCTCCCCAGCCCCATTCCTACCTGTGTCTCCCCAGCCTCATTCCTACCCGTGTCTCTCCAGCCTCATTCCTACCTGTGTCTCCCCAGCCTCATTCCTACCTGTGTCTCTCCAGCCTCATTCCTACCTGTGTCTCTCCAGCCCCATTCCTACCTGTGTCTCCCCAGCCTCATTCCTACCTGTGTCTCTCCAGCCTCATTCCTACCTGTGTCTCCCCAGCCTCATTCCTACCCGTGTCTCTCCAGCCCCATTCCTACCTGTGTCTCCCCAGCCTCATTCCTACCTGTGTCTCTCCAGTCTCATTCCTACCTGTGTCTCCCCAGCCTCATTCCTACCTGTGTCTCTCCAGCCTCATTCCTACCCGTGTCTCTCCAGCCTCATTCCTACCTGTGTCTCTACAGCCTCATTCCTACCTGTGTCTCTCCAGCCTCATGCCCCCTGTCTCTCTCCAGTCTCATCCCCCTGTGTCTCTCAGCTCAATTCACCTGTGTCTCACAGCATCACCCTGTCTCTCCAGCCTCTTTCCTACCTGTGTCTCCCCAGCCTCATCCCACCTATATCTCTCCAGCCTCATTCCTACCTGTGTCTCTCCAGCCTCATTCCTACCTGTGTCTCTCCAGCCTCATTCCTACCTGTGTCTCTCCAGCCTCATTCCTACCTGTGTCTCTCCAGTCTCATTCCTACCTGTGTCTCTCCAGTCTCATCCCCCTGTCTCTCTCCAGTCTCATCCCCCTGTGTCTCTCAGCTCAATTCACCTGTGTCTCACAGCATCACCCTGTCTCTCCAGCCTCTTTCCTACCTGTGTCTCTCCGCTGTATTCCCCACTGTCTCTCCAGCACATCCCCCCATGTCTCTCCAACCTCATCTCTACTTATGTCTCTTAGTTTTATCCCCATGTGTCTCTCAACCTCATCCCCCCGCATTTGTCAGCATCATCCCCCCATGTCTCTCAGTTCCATACCCCCAGTGTCTCTCAGCACCATCCCCTCATATCTCTCTAGCACATACCTGTCTGTCTCTCCAGCACATCCCAATTGGTTTCTCAGCCCCATCCACCCCTCTGTCTCTCCAGCACTGGCTCTCCAGCACATCCTCCTCTGGCTCTCCAGCACATCCCCCTCTGGCTCTCCAGCACATCCTCCTCTGGCTCTCCAGCATATCCCACTCTGGCTCTCAGCCCCATTCCCCTAAATCTCTACAGCACATCCCCCCTGTCTCTCCAGCAGATCCCCCTCTGGCTCTCCAGCACATCCCCCTCTGGCTCTCCAGCACATCCCCCTCTGGCTCTCCAGCATATCCCACTCTGACTCTCAGCCCCATTCCCCTAAATCTCTACAGCACATCCCATCTGTCTCTCCAGCAGATCCCCCTCTGGCTGTCCAGCACACACCCCTCTGGCTCTCCAGCACATCCCCCTCTGGCTCTCCAGCACATCCCCCTCTGGCTCTCCAGCACATCCCCCTCTGGCTCTCCAGCACATCCCCCTCTGGCTTTCCAGCACATCCCCCTCTGTCTCTCAGCCCCATTCCCCCAAATCTCTACAGCACATCTCCTCTGTCTCTCCAGCAGATCCCCCTCTGGCTCTCCAGCACAGCCCCCTCTGGCTCTACAGCACATCCCCTCTGTCTCTCCAGCACATCCCTCTCTGGCTCTCTAGCACATCCCCCTCTGGCTCTCCAGCACATCCCCCTCTGGCTCTCAGCCCCATTCCCCCAAAGCTCTACAGCATATCCCCTGTGTCTCCCCAGCGCCATGCCTGCCTTCGGCACTACCTGCCGCTGTATTACTGCATCTCCAGCCCCCTCCGTGTGACTCTCCAGCACCCAGCCCCTTCACTGCTACTCTCCAGCCCAGATGTGATATGATCACAGGACCAGGATTTGGCACAAGTTGTACTCTATGTAGGAGGTCTGATGAGAGTGAATAATTATATTGCTTTTATTCTTGTTTGTGTTTTTATTGTTCTTTTTAAAAATGCAACCTGCGGCATAAAATATGCACTATAATTTTAATGATGGAAACCAATGTATATAAAAATAAAATGTAAAAAAAAAAAACAAGCAATGTATTGTAAGGAAAACAGAAACGTTTTTAAAACAACTGGTTCACGGGCCATTCATAGCAGTATATGTTTTCAATGTACATGGGCCCTCATTCCGAGTTGATCGCTCGCTAGCTACTTTTTGCAGCTGTGCAAACGCATAGTCGCCGCCCATGGGGGAGTGTATTTTCGCTTTGCAAGTGTGCGATCGCCTGTGCAGCCGAACGGGACGAAAAAGTTTTTTGCTGTTTCAGAGTAGGTCTGAACTTGCTCAGCCCTTGCGATCACTTCAGCCTGTCCGGTCCCGGAATTGACGTCAGACGCCCGCCCTGCAAACGCCGGGACACGCCTGCGTTTTCCCTACCACTCCCAGAAAACGGTCAGTTGACACCCATAAACGCCCTCTTCCTGTCAATCTCCTTGCGATCACCTGTACGAATGGATTAGTTGCTAGAAGCATTGCCCAGCAACGATGCTGTTTGTACCCGTACGACGCGCGTGCACATTGCGGTGCATGCGCAGTAGTAACCTGATCGCTGCGCTGTGAAAATCGGCAGCGTGCGATCAACTCAGAATGACCCCCAAGATGCGCAGATAAGCCCCACTTTAATATCTGTGATGGTCATCAAGCATGGTTAGTGCAGAGGTTAGCACTGCTGCTTCACAGAACTGAGGTCATGAGTTTGTGGAGCTTGTATGTTCTCTATGTGTTTGTGTGGGTTTCCTTGGGGAGAGGTGTGTAATTGTTCCAACGTAGCCAATCCAGTGAGATGCCGCGTTTACTCCATACTTCCTGTTATGCCAGACTGAATTCTGGGACAGGTACAGCCAGCCAATAGCTGAGCTCCTCTAACGCTTGTCACGCTCAATGCTTGGGTGGCTCAGGTTCGGGTGAAGGTGGGGTTCTACCTCTGGAATGTAGATGTGGACAACCTATAGGAGAAAGAGCGCTATATAAATACAATTATTATAATTATAATCTAGTGGGAAAATTTATGCTGATAAATACAGTTTGTAGGGGGAAATGCACACGTTATGTTTTCTAGGAATACAGGAGCTGTTTATTATGTATTAGTGTGACTTAAAATTCCAGTCTAATTATGTTTATAGCATACTTTTCATAGTGTTAATGTCATGCAAGCATGAGGCGCCCCCTAACAAACAAACTACAGGATATATATGTAATTGGGCACAATGTGCCAATTTAATTAAACTAGTCTCAGGGGCTGCTATTAATCCAGATTAACTAGCTCGTGTTTTCATACTGACTCAATCTTCTACCAACAATGAATGGACTTCTAAAAACCCATAACGCAAGTGGTATTACCGATTCCAGATATATAATCTATGGCATGTTTCCATATACACTACAGTCCTCCAGCCAGTAACCCTGTTGAATGACCTTGCTGGGAACCACTCACCTAATATGGCTGACAACGTTGGCTAGTAGTAGTTACTGTGGGGCATTTCTACAACATGGCGGCACAGTGGTTAGCATTTCTGCCTCACAGTGTTGGGATCCCATTTCCCAACCAGAGCCCTAAGTGTGGAGTTTGTGTGTTCTTTCTGTATTTGTGCGGGCGATCTTCAGGGGCTTCTTTTTCCTCCCACACTCCAAAAATATATTGACAGGTTAACTGGTTGATCATGATTCTAATAATAGGGCTTAATTTTAGCTTTGCCCAATACAATAAAGGGGTTACAACTAGCGACATTTACTAAGCAGTGATAAGAGCAGAGAAGTGAGCCAGTGGAGAAGTTGCCCATGGCAACCAATCAGCACTGAAGTAACATCTATAATTTGCATACTATAAAACGATACAGAGCTGCTGATTGGTTGAAGGGGCAACTTCTCCACTGCCTCACTTCTCCGCTCTTATCACTGCTTAGTAAATGTCCCCCATACTACATACCTGCCAACATTTGTTAGGTGGGAATAGGACTATTGTACATACTGTATGTCCCGCACCCCACACATGCATTGTTTTGAGGGTGTGCCACACTGGGAGTGTGATTGTGCTTCCCGAGCTGTCCCCCAGTATATCTCGCGCAGCAACTCTGAATGTGTTGCAGTAGGTGGAGACTTGGGTTCCATCGCCATGATATCTCATTATGGTATGCAATTATTCCAAAATATGGAAAAATCTGATATCCAAAATACTTCTGGTCCCAAGCGTTTTGGATAAGGGATACTCAACCTGTAATTATAAGCTGCTGTAGTTATTTTACATCTGGGTTTAGCAAGCGATTTGCGCTGTATGAGTGCGGGGATAAACCACTTCTGATGTACAGGGTTATAATAAAACTGCCATATTTCCAGCAGTTTGTGTTTTTCCCCCTCCAAACCATTGGATAGTAAAGCCCTGTGGTTTGGAGGTAAAGAAAAACTATGGTTACGTGGGGTGGTCTGAAAAATAGCAAAATAAAAGTATCAGTAGTAAATTTCCCCCACCCCTACCCAGGACTTCTCTTGTGCTGCACCCATGTCTTATCAGGAACTCTTTTCCTCGCGCAACTGTATAATAATATCTGTGAGTGACAGTGGGGGTCATTCCAAGTTGATCGCACGTAGCAACTTTTTGCTGCCCATGCGATCAACTAGACGCTGCCTTTGGGGGCGTGTATTTCTGCGTAGCAAGGCTGCGATCGCTTGTGCAGCCCTGCTATGCAAAAAAAAGCTTTGGGTAAAAGAAGACCAGGGTATGAGTTACTTACCCTGTGCGATGGATCCTGCGTTGCAGGTACTGGAATTGACGTCAGACATCCGCCCTCCAAACGCCTGGACACGCCTGCGTTGGACTCACCACTCCCCGAAAACGGTGAGCTGCCGACCGGTTCCGCCTTCCTCTTGTCAATCTTCTTGCGGTCACCACTGCGATCGCTTTCTTCGTTCGCGGCAACGGCGCTCCTGCGCAATGCGGCCGCCATGCATGTGCAGTTCCGACCCGATCGCACGGCTGCGAGGAAGTGCATTGTGCGATCGGGTAGAATGACCCCCAGTGTACGTTTACTTGCACCTACAGTAGCTTTCAGCTGAGGTCCTCACTGCTTCCTCCTGTCTCTGCTCCTCGCTCCTGAACAAATGAGTGAGAAGAGAGTAAAGTACACTTTGGTCCAAATGTATTAAGCCTTAAAAAGTGATAAAGTGGAGACGGATAAAAGGGTCTATTTATAAAGCAGTGAAAAGCCCTGTTTTGCGGAAACCAGTGCTTTCTTCTGCTTCGTGATATTCATGGAGCAGGTTAGCGTGGAGAAGTCGCTGACTTTCGGGAGGTCAGCCGGCGACACATAAAGAAAGACCTGCCGGCTGACTTCAGGACCACAAATTGGGGACCGCCGGAGAAGAGAGCGTCGCTGGAGCCCGGGACACCGCATCACTTTGCCGGAATGGTGAGTATACATGAACTAGGTGCTTCATCGCGCCCTACGGGCGCTCTTCACACCGTCGCAAGGGGCTACGCCCCCTTAACCCTTGCATGCCTTTCTGGGGTTCAATATTTGTGTTATATGGAGTATCACCTGCATTCCTTTGTTAGTGGTTAAATATTGCACAATGAAAGGGTGTGCGATGGTGAAGGAGGCGCAGCCCCTTGCGACGGCGTGAACAGCACCTGCAGACCACAATGTACAGAATGTAGCGGGTGCGGGGGGTACTGTGGATGGTGTCTGTAGATGCTGCGGATGGAGGGGGGGCGGAAGTGGGGGTGGGGCCCGGATGGGGAAGGGTTGGGAGGTGCTGCGGGTGGGGGAGGGGCAGAGGAGTGGGGGATGCAGATGGGGGAGGGGTCCGGAGGCACTGCAGGTGGGGGAGGGGCAGGGGTGCCATGGGTGGGGGAGGGGCAGGTGTGGGGATGTTGCAGATGGGTGAAGGGTTCCGGAGGTGCTGTGGGATGGGAAGGGGCGGGAGTGCCACTGGTGGGGTAGGGGTCCGTAGGCGCCATGGGTAGGGGAGGGGCAGGTACGGGTGTTGCGGCAGATGGGGAAGGAGGTCCGGAGGTGCTGCAGGTGGTGGTGGGGCAGGTGCGGGGGTGCCATTGGTGGGGGAGGGGTGGGTGAGGGGGGGACCGCGGATGGAGGAGGGTGTCTGCAGATGCTGCGGGTGGAGGGGGGCAGGTGTGGGGGAGACATATAAGGGGGGTGAATGGTGGAGGGGGCCTGGAGATTGCTGGGGGTGGTGAAGGGGCGGAGGAGTGGGAGCCGCGGGTGGTGTAGGGGGTCTGGAGGCACAGCATGTGGGGGAGGGGTGGAGTGCCGCATGTGGTGGAGGGGAAGGTGCGGAGGTGTGGTGCATTGGGGAGAGGTCTGGAGGTGCTGCGGGTACTGTACCTGCCAAAAAGGTAGTTGGAGGGTATGCAGTAACAGGGCCAGGACAAGGGTGACAGGGTCAGAACAGGGTTGACTGGGCCAGGACAGGGGTGACAGGGTCAGAACAGAGGTGACAGGGTCAGAACAGGGGTGACAGGGCCAGGACAGGGGTGACGGGGCCAGGACATGGGCGACGGGGCCAGGACAGAAATGACAGGGACAGGATAGGGGTGACAGGGTCAGTGTAGGGGCGGCAGGACCAGGACAGGGGTGACAGGGCCAGTATAGGGTTGACAGGGCAAGCACAGGGGTGACAGGGCCAGGATAGGGGTAGCAGGGCCAGCATAAGGGTGACAGGGCCAGGATAAGGGTGAAAGGGCCAGGATAAGGGTGAAAGGGCCAGGATAAGGGTGGCAGGTCAAGGCCAGGGGTGACAGGGACATGACAGAACACAGGGCACGGGAGAGATTGGTATTAGGGACAGAACAGTGGTGACAGACAGATGTGTCTTACCGGAGTCACTGCTGCTGGCTGCTGCTGTTCCACTCCAACCTGTTGGCATCTGCTGCTGGTGGAGACTTGGCATGGCTGACTCTCTTAGGCTGTATTCCTGCTTCCTCTGCCCGTCCGCATCACTCCCCCCCTCCTCAGTCACACACCGCAGACCTCGCGCAGCTGCCGGGCACTGTGGTAAGGTGAGACTGGGAGTGACTGGTTAGCCCCCAGGAGATGCTGCGGCTGGAGGGAGGAGGGGGTCATAGCATGCACGCGGCGCAGACCTCGCGGCTGCCGGGCACTGTGGAAAGGGGAGACTGGGAGTGACTGGTTAGCTCCCAGGAGACGCTGCGGCTGGAGGGAGGAGTGGGTCAGAGCCTGCAAGCAGCGCGGACTTCTGCAGCGCTACCCGCCGGCTAAAGTGTGTGAAGAAGCTGGGCGCAACTCACTGCGGGTGGCAGCGCTGCAGCTAGCGGTGGGGTCGCAGGGGCTGGAGATAACAGAGGCAGTACGGAAAGTGCACAGCGGCTGGTGACCCACAAAACTACAGCTAAGAAGCGTGGAGTGTGCCAGAAAGTGACGCTCCTCCCCGCCAGAGAGACCCTGCTGAGTATGCTGATGTGGGGGTCAAGTATGGCATACCCCCTCACACACCCCCATACCTCCCAAATGTCCCAATTTTTGCGGGACAGTCCCATTTTTTGGGGTCTGTCCCGCTGTCCCACCCGCGGGTCGCAGTGTCCTGCGGTGGGGGGGGAGCAGTTGGAAAGCTCCTGTACTCGCTGTTCTGCTTAGCAGAGCAGCGGTGAATAGTGGAGACAGAGGGAGAGGGGGCATCAGGGGGTACGGATTAAGGGGGGGTTCCAGCAGCAGAGCCGGATTAAGGGGGGGGGGGCAGGCGGTACGTACCGTTGGCCCCACAGTTTTAGGGGGCCCCCTGGCTGGAGTAGCTCTGTCCCAGCTCAGAAGCTCCCCCGTCCTGCCAGCAACAGCGGCAGCATTGTGCTACAGTCAGCACACGCTGCTGCGTGTTGGCAGGTCTGTGGTGTTGCAGGGAGGCAGCAGTCTCCCTGCTTTCTTCTGCCTGTGCGGGTGTGTAGGGGGAGCGACCACCTCCTCTGGATTTACCTCTAGCTGAGGGGCCAAAATACCATTAAAAAAAAATAAAAAAAAAAAATCCCGGAATTTGCATAATGGGGCGTGGCCTCGCGTCCCGCGATTAGGTCACGCCCCCAACCCACAGCAGGCACAGCAATGAGATAGGGCTCCCCTGTCTCAAGTACCCTGTGCCCCCCGGACTCATAATCAGCCCCTGGGGCCATGCCAGCAGCTCACAGAGTGCTGGGCATGCCCCCTCACTGACGAAAACGGGGGCCCTCCCGCGAAGCCACGCCCCCTATTTGCTGTGTGTATGTGTGTGTGTGTGTGTGTGTGTGTGTGTGTGTGTGTGTGTGTGTGTGTGTGTGTGTGTGTGTGTGTGTGTGAAAGCTGGGAGGTATGCACCCTGCCTGTGCCATGTCCATACTATCTGCTTCTGCAGCTGCGCTTCGCTCACCACCTAATTACTAAAGGTAATAGTTGGTGGCGTGGATAGTAGAGGAACTATCCCGCTGGCCTAGCTCCTCCCCCTTGCGTCGTAACTCCTCCCCCTTACGGAAAAGGTCCCTTAGCCCACTTGATTCTAGCATCTACCCTGCTCCTAGTGTCCTATAGATTTGGCCAGATCTGTGACTCATTTGACTAACTCCGCCCACTGTTGTGACTCCGCCCAGCGTTAGCAAATGAATCACAAGATCACAGAATAGGGCTATTATATAGGAGATTGGTACTTAGAACAGCTATGTATTGCATCAAACCGATGCGATGTATAGAGATAAGTATCAGTTCATTTTTAATTTTCTTTATAAATAGACCCCAAAGAGTGATAAATGACCAGCTAACCAGCTCCTAGCTGTCATTTTTCAAACACAGCCTGTAACATGGCAGTTAGGAGCTGATTGGCTGGTACTTTATTTCTCTTTATCCGTCTCCACTGTATCACTTTTTAAGGCTTAATATATCTGGGCCAATAACCTGTTGAAAAATTATTTGCTTCCCATTTAAATCTCAAATCTAGATATGGGTGACACAAACGTTATTACTCATTGTTGGTCCCTGCTATGCGTAATACGATGCTTAGTAGATGAACGATCTCTGCATACGCAGGTTAATGAGATCTCACTTTCATGATTCATTTCTCTCCTTTCCCTGTGATGGAAAAGTGAATTTAATTGTCAGACTCTGGGGAGGAAAATAAATGTTGACTGCAAAATGTAGCTGCTAAAAGCATGGTAAAGGAAGATGAATTTCTGATTAAAAGGCATATATTTGACACGATGCAATGCATGTATGGCGCACCAGCACAACCTGTTTCACTGCTAATTGTAAACGTGTTGAAATAGAGTCATGTGACAAGTGGGCGTGGCTGTTTCTGTATTTAAAAAAAAAAGATGGAGCAATTGGAAATCCATTGATGGCTTGAACCCTGAGTGGGAGGAATACTTGTGGGCATGTGACCACGGATGGCCAATCCGAGGAGGTTGTGGCGAAAGATGTCTGAGTTAAGGGCTAATGCTTCAGGAAAAGAAAACATTATTCTTCTTCTATGGGGCAGATGTACTAAGCAGTGGGGAGAGATAAACTACCAACCAATCAGCTCCTGTCATTTTTCAAACACAGCCTGTAAACTGACAGGAACTGATGGACTGGTACTTTATCTCTCTCTCCAATACTTAGTACATTTTCCCCCTATATAACCCGGGATACAGCGGTGTCTATTCTATTCTTAATGCTGTGTGCTGCTGTGGGTGGGTTAGGCAGGGTAGAACAGAAACGGCAGAGGGAGTTCTATGCGGAACGCTTAAGCCCAGAGTTGCTGGTTAACTGGTGCAGAAACGCAATAAAGCGAATATTCGGCAGAAACGGCTTATCTCGGCATCCGGTCACATGGTCCACAGCGATCGCAGCGATATTCATAAAGTCGACACAAGAATGCCATCGTGTCCCATGTCGACATGCACCATGATTTCATCCTCTGAATGTTGATATTGTCATTATCTGAAATGTCGACATTCTGAGGATGCTGACGGTTAGGATTAGGAGCCGCCAGGAGGGTTAGGAGTAGGGTTAAAATACTTACCAAAACCGATGTGCCCTCAGATTTCTACAGCCACCGGGGCCAGGTAAGTGACCGCAGGCCCCCAAAGGGGTGTGATGTCAACACTCTATCATGTCAACATCATTCATCTGTGTAGACATGATGAATTTTGACATGATCACTGTCGACACTCTGTTGACATGTTGTCGTCCAATCATAACACACTCACTTATCTCAACAATCGCAGTCATTTACAAACTGCAATGTGCACAGACCATCTTGTGACGGGGCACTGTATAGTGTGCACCCCCTACCTCAATCCTCCTAAAGAACTGCTCAGTTTATCCAGATCTATGGCATGAATGAATTACGGCTGTGGGAGGACATCGGGCTGATGTTATTAGGTGTCACTGCTGTGTGTGTTATGGTTTCTGTCAAGAATGCTTCTGGACAGTGCAAAATACCTCACATTATTATTATTATTATTATTATTATTATTAACATTATTATTATTATTACAATTTTTATTTATTTATTTATACAGCACAATTAGGCAGGACTGTACACTGAGGGATATTGACACAAAAAATGGCAGACGGGCTGATTCAGTTACATGCTGCTGTAACCGCTTTAGCAGATTTTGCCATAGTCGGGTCTGCGCCTATATGCTAATGCTTGTAAAAGCCCTTCCCCTGGTGTACAAGTGTGCGTCTGACTGTGCAAGGACGCTGTGCCTCTTGAGATTCAACCTCCAAGTCGCCACCTGGGAACCCCAATATACGTTTCCAATACAGTGCCCAGACCGTATGTCCTAATCTCTGTGTAACATGTGCTGTGTGAGTTTTTAACGTGTGTAGTTTAAATTTTTTTGACCATTTGCATGAATATAGAAATTTGTGCGACTGACAATCAGACCCACAGTGATGTGAAACATGAGGTAAAAATGGCCCAGTCCGGGTGAGCTTGCAATCTAAGAGTTATGGGGAACACTTGACACTGTACATAACGGAGTGGAGTAACCATTGTATCTGGTGGTGGGAAAAGCGTGGATGGCGGAAGCATCGTCATATGAACAGCCATGGGTGACTACATTCCTGTGCTGTGATTGGTGCTGTGGTACAGGTGTAACGAGAAAAGACAGGAGAAAGCACAGACATGAAATCATTAAGTCATCCATGGCTGGTAACCATAACTGTCCTTCACCATTCATCTGTCATTGGGCCTAATTCAGGTCTGATCGCAGCAGCAAAGTTGTTAGCTAATGGGCAAAACCATGTGCACTGCAGGGGAGGGCAGATATAACATGTGCAGAGAGAGTTATACCCCTTTTACACCAGCCAGCATATAACACGGGTTATTGCACATGAATGCGCATAACCCGTGTTGCTGGTTGGTGTAAAAGGGCCGAGTTGGAATAATCCGGGTCGAGTGACACGATATTCCAACTCAGGTAGCTTGCAGGGTTGAACACGGGTTCAACCCGGTAAGCTGTGCAGTATAAATGGATGCCGTGTCGATGCGACCCGTTTCCCGTTTACACTGTATGGAAGAGCGGCGCTGGGAGATCATGTGATCTCCCAGCACCGCCCCCGCCGCATCACCAGCAGCGTCACCAACTTGGCAATATGCCGAGATGGTTACTGCAGATGGAAAGGGGTCTGACGCGGGTTGCAGCCGGGTAGCACCCGTGTCAAGCTCCCGGCTACGAACCGATGGAAAATGGGTATTAGATGTGGGTGGGTTATTTTGTTTCTGTGCAGGGTAAATATTGGCTGCTTTATTTTTACACTGCAGTTTAGATTTCCATTAGCTAACAAATTTGCTGCTGCGATCAGGTCTGAATTAGGCCATTAGACACTACTATCACCACCCACAAAGCCAAGCGCACAATTGTATGAAAATGATTTTGCAATATAGCATTTGTGGCGCATATTGCACATTTGGTATATAACTGAGAGTGACTGAATGATAATAAATGTATCAGATAATGGAAATATTCCCCAGTATATACCGTCCCTTTCTACATTGTACATATACTGTATATATATTTTTCTGCATTTTTCTGACAGTTTTTTTTTTTTTTTATAAGCAACCGCACAGTATTCTACAGCGACGTTTGCTGGAGACCAACTTGACGAAACTGAGGAATACTCGAACAGCGTGGATCCCTAAGAGCGATCTCTCAGCTCAGAGTAACAAGGTGCATCACGGAAAAGTGGAAAGTCCCAGGAAAACTGAGGAGGAGGATGCTGTGTTTGTTTGGTGTCAGGTAGAGATTCCGTATTACCACCATATGCGCAGTATACAATAACAGAGCACCAGCCTTGTCAGGAGCTTGTTATTTGCGCCTAGTTTTGTATTTAATATAATTGCCAAGCTGAAGTCACCACGGTTTTGAAAAGCGCTGCATAGTAAATTTAGACCTTAGGTTATGGGGCTTCTCACACCCTATTACATTTACCCCATGATCTTATACTCTTAGTTTATTACTTATAGCACCAGGATATTCCATTAAATTTTACAGTTGCTCCCTATTTATCCTCTACAATCAAAGCCTCATTTAATCTGAGTTACTATAAATCAAGCAATTCCATGCATAGATGAAGCATTATAAAAAAAAATAAGCTATCTGACGTTTTATTTAAGGACACAAAGACAGAATATCAATAAATGCAATTTAATAAAGCAAAAAAAGTCACAATATATATTCAATAAAAATGGTGATAAATTGTCATACGGAAATATAAAGACAACTAAGTATTTGAAGTCAACCAGAAATAAAAATCAGAAACAATCACATGATCCACTTTTTTTTCTCTTCCATCTGACAACTACTGTTGGACATACAGTGTGATAATGCCAGGAATTTATCTATTTTACACATTGTCTCCCGGTAGTGAGATGAGACCCAGTTGCCTGCATGTTTTCCACTTTGTACTGCTAATGTGATTTCTCTTGTGGCTCATTTAGTGCGCTGGTAAGGAGGTGAAAGCCAAGATCGACACATCCTGTCAGTACAGCATCATTTCTGCAGCATGCTTGGACAGACTGGGGTAAGCACTAGGAATGTTACCAGACACAGGGCCTGATTCAAGATTGATGCAGCTGCATTTGCTTGTGTCTGTTGCTGGAGTGGCAGCTGCGAGAGTATGCAAATGCTAATATCAGACCTTCCTCTGGTGTAGAAGTGTGCATCTGAATATGCAAGGACTGAGGCAACCACTTTATGCGTCTCTGCACGCTGTAATTTCACAGGTGATTCTTTAGATGCCACCTTTGGTGCACCATAGATAGACACTTGCACATCTGTATCACAGGTGCAAATTCACCGTCTGACTCTGCCTGCGACCCTCCTATAAGGAGCCCATGGGACAGACTTATTGCATTCACTTCTGTTCACCACCCAGGAGCATCCATCTCTTTTTATGTGTATGGAGCACTTCTACTGTGGGAATTATGTATAAGGAGCACTACTACTGTGGGCATTATGTGTAAGGGGCACTACTACCGTGGGCATTATGTGTAAGGGGCACTACTACTGTGGACATTATGTGTAAGGGGCACTACTGTGGGCATTATGTGTAAGGGGCACTACTACTGTGGACATTATGTGTAAGGGGCACTACTGTGGGCATTATGTGTAAGGGGCACTACTACTGTGGACATTATGTGTAAGGGGCACTACTGTGGGCATTATGTGTAAGGGGCACTACTACTGTGGACATTATGTGTAAGGGGCACTACTGTGGGCATTATGTGTAAGGGGCACTACTACTGTGGGCATTATGGGGTCATTTAGGTGTGGTTGGAGTTGCTATTCCTTGGAAGCAGCAGTGATATGGCTGTATGGTGATGCAGCAGGAGGCGTCTATTACATGCAGATGTGACGCAGCATTGGCTCAAAGCACCCACCATCGGGTTGCTTATGGCACCCATGGTGCCAACCAAGCTGCCTGACACAGAGGACAGGAAATCTCCGTTCTACGACGGAGATCCCTGGCTTCTTCCCACCCCCAAAAGGGCAGCAACATTCCCCTGTTTCCACAAACGGAAGCCATCGCCACCCACTCACTGTCCCTGATACGAAATTAGACTGTCAATCAAAGACAGTCTGATGCCGGGCTGCATTCTATGCTGCAGGACCCACGAAGGAACTGACCCTGCACATGCGCAAAGTACAAAAATTGGAACTTTACGCCAATGGTTGCAGCAGCAAATGCACCTGAATGACCCCTCATGTGTTTAAGGAGCACTACTATGGGTATTGTGTGTAAGGGGCACTACTGTGGGCATCGTGTATAAGGGGCATTAAGGTGTGGTGTGATGTGTGTAAGGGACACTACTGCATGATGTAACATGAATACTGGCAATTGCCCAGTTAAAACTTATGACCTAATAAGGGCCCTCATTCCGAGTTGTTCGCTTGCTAGCTGCTTTTAGCAGCATTGCACACGCTAAGCCGCAGCCCTCTGGGAGTGAATCTTAGCTTAGCAGAAGTTCGAACGAAAGATTTGCAAAATTGCGAATAGAAATTTCTTAACAGTTTCTGAGTAGCTCGACACTTACTCTGCCACTGCGATCAGTTCAGTCAGTTTCGTTCCTGGTTTGACGTCACAAACACACCCAGCGTTCGCCCAGACACTCCCCCGTTTCTCCAGCCACTCCCGCGTTTTTCCCAGAAACGGTAGCGTTTTTTCACACACACCCATAAAACGGCCAGTTTCCGCCCAGAAACACCCACTTCCTGTCAATCACACTCCGATCACCAGAACGAAGAAAAATCCTCATAATGCCGTGAGTAAAATACCAAACTTTTGAGTAAAATAACTAAGCGCATGCGCTCTGCGAGCAATATAGCGAAACTCGGCAACGAGCGAACAACTCGGAATGAGGGCCAATAAAATATATTAAAAGAGGCGGGGGGGGGGGGGCAAATTACTGCCTTGCGCTGGGTGACAAAAATCCTAGTTTCAGCTCTGCTTCTTAGCAGTTGGGCAAAACCATGGCCCTCATTCCGAGTTGATCGCTCGCTAGCTATTTTTTGCAGCGCAGCAATCAGATAGTCACCGCCTATGGGAGAGTGTATTTTCGCTTTGCAAGTGTGCGAACGTGTGTGCAGCCGAGCGGGACGAAAATGTTTTTTGCAGTTTCTGAGTAGCTCTGGACTTAAGGTGGGTACACACTGGCCGATATATCAATAGAACGGCCGAAATATCACGGGTCCGACGGCCAGTGTATACGGGCGATATGTCTGTGAACTTCGTCGTTCACAGACATATCGCGTCGGCCCCACAGCACAGCCAACGGACAAAATATTTACCAATATATTGCTGCATCGCTGTGTGTGTACAGGCGACCAGCCGGCCGCCTGTACACATGCTGCGGCAGCCGGCGGTGATTGACAGCTGAACTGAGTGGGCGCTGAACTGGGCAGTCCCCGACGGATCAATCAGTGTGTATGCACAGCTCACTGCCGATCCGTCCATAGATATATCTGCAGATCAATTGATCTGCAGATATATCTATCAGTGTGCTGTGTACCCACCTTTACTCAGCTGCTGCGATCACTTCAGTCTTTTTGGTCCCGGAATTGACGTCAGACACCCGCCCTGCAAACGCCTGGACACGCCTGCGTTTTTCCAACCACTCCCAGAAAACGGTCAGTTGACACCCATACACGCCCTCTTCCTGTCAGTCTTCTTGCGATCGGCTGTGCGAATGGATTCTTCGTTAAATCCATCGCCCAGCAATGATCTGTTTTATACCCGTACGACGCACCTGCGCATTGCGGCACATATGTATGCACAGTAGTGACCCGATCGCTGCGCTGTGAAAAACAGCAGCGAGCGATCAACTCAGAATGACCCCCCCCATGCGCACTGCAGGGGGGGGGGGCAGATGTAACATGTGCAGAGAGAGTTAGATCTGGGTGGGGTGTGTTGAAATTGAAATCTAAATTGCAGTGTAAAAATAAAGCATCCAGTATTTACCCTGCACAGAAACAAAATAACCCACCCAAATCTAACTCTCTCTGCACATGTTATATCTGCCCCCCCCCCCCCCTGCAGTGCACATTGGGGGTCATTCTGACCCGTTCGCTCGCTATGTTTTAACGGAGCAGAGCAAACGGGGCCCTGCTGCGCGTGCACCGGCGCCGTAGTGCGCCGGCGCATGACAGGTGGCCGAGGGCCGTAGCAGGGATGCGATCGCCTCTGCCTGATTGACAGGCAGAGGCGATCGCTGGGCGGGAGGGGGCGGAACGGCAGGGGGTTGGCCGCCGTTTCGTGGGTTTGGTTCACCCAATGCAGGCGTGGCTGGACCGAATGGGGGGCGGGCCATAGCGGCTGCATGTTGTCACACGCAGCCGCTGCGGGCTGGGGAGCGATGAGTAGCTCCCGGCCAGCACGCTAAAGCTGCGTTGGCCGGGAGTTACTCGTGAAGTGCAAAGGCATCGCCGCTGTGCGATGCCTTTGCACTTCTGCGAGGGGGGGCAGGACTGACATGCGGGGTGGACTAGCCCTGTGCTGGGCGTCCCCCCGCATGTCTGAGTTTATGATCGTAGCTGTGCTAAATTCGGAATGACCCCCATGGTTTTGCCCAACTGCTAAAAAATTTGCTACTGCGATCAACTCTGAATTACCCCCAATGTCTATCCCAATGGTTTCCTATTTTTATTATGATAGATATTCATGTTTGTTAGTATTTGGATATATGGGGCATTACTTCCAGGAATCACAGGAATAATAAACTATAGCGTTCAGCTTCCAAGGATGCACCTGTACAGCACAGAGCACAGAGCTGTATGTTCTGTGTCACTGGGTAAGGTGGGTGCAGTGAGGTCGCGCTGTGTTACATCTTGCACCCTGCAGTATAGTAATTATGCTGAGCTGTTTCCCTCTGCCTGGCAGAATGAGGTCACAGCACTGGACACAGTAGTGCACCAGGCAGCGTATTTCCTGGGAGATATAATGGAGCTGGATTAAAGAAATTCAGTGAAAGCTCCTAGTATTACATCTAGATTCCTCGTTACCTCTTGCTGAATATATAAACATTTTGCGTTTTGTGTCTGGGATACGCTACAGATCTGGTCTGTCTAGTTGGTTATTATTATAGCCCAGCGTTTGTTCCATAAATCCTGTTCTGCATTTCATGGTACAGTAACCAAAAACCAGGTTCATGTGTAATCTCTATTTAGCTGTAGTGGATCCAGATTACATCTGGTCATGCGGCGCGGTGTAATTATGATATATAATAATATTGCACTGAGTAGGCAGAGAACGTTTCACAGTCACCAGACCAGTAAAGGTCAAAGTTTATCTATACCAAAAGACAAGACTTTGGCCCACTTCTAGGGCCTGTATGAGATTCCGATTATTCGATTACTCTTTTTAATGCACCTGCACCGGAGTTGCAGTGCTCATGCAGGGCTGGATTAAGACCGGTGCCCCTATATATATCCAAATAGAAACATTAATAAACCATACTTGCCTACCTGACCCTCTCCATGAGGGAGAAAATGCTCTGTTCCTGGACTTTCCTGGTAATGTATGTTTGCCATCACCTGTGGTGAGCTAGTTAATTGATAAGAAAGGTGTTTCACCACAGGTGATGGCAATCATACATTACCAGGAAAGTCCAGGAACAGAGCATTTTCTCCCTCATGGAGAGGGTCAGGTAGGCAAGTATGCTGCCTGTAACATAACAAAATGTGGAAAAGAGAAGCGCTGTGAATACTTTCCTGATGCCCTGTATTTTACTTAATGGTTAATCCAGCCCTGTGCGCATGTGCCGTGATGCTGCTGCAGTTCTGGTCACAGTATGGGGGAAGCCGCTGCCTGTTGCACAGTTTCCGGACGGTTGAGGGCGGTATTGGGGAGAAGCATCTAAAACGCAGGTGTGTCGCTGACATTATAGGGTCGTTCCGAGCAGCTTCACTGGCCGCGATATTTACAGCAACCTTAGGGCTGCGCAGATGTCGGGAGGCCCACGTGATAGTCGCGGTGGTGATCAGATGCTGCATCTTCGAACGCAGGCAAGGGATCTGGGAAGCCGGATCTGGGCATAGTTTTACAATAGATGCCTCTTGCTGCATTACCATAACTTCCCACCTCCCACCGGTCCCTCCTGCATCCACCTCTAAATCAGGCCCTTAGGGGTCTATAAAGAGCTATGTACTAAGCCGTGGAGAGAGATAAAGTACCAGTAAATCAGCTCCTAACTGCCATGGTACAGGCTGCGTTTGAGAAATGACAGATAGGAGCTGATGGCTGGTACGTTATCTCTTTGCACTTTATCTCTCTCTAAAGTCTAAGGGGGACATGTACTAAGCAGTGATAAAAGTGGAGAAGTGAGCCATTGGAGAAATTGCCCATGGCAACCAATCATCATTGGCGTAACATTTATAATTTGCATACTAGAAAAGTATACAGAGCAGCTGATTGGTTGCCATGGGCAAATTCTCCACTGGCTCACTTCTCCACTTTTATCACTGCTTAGTACATATCCCCCTAAGTACATAGGGGGTCATTCCGAGTTGATCGCGCGCTAGCAACTTTTTGCTGCAATCAGGTTAAAACGCAGCAAAACTGGGCATGCGTATGCACCGCAATGTGCAGGCGCGTCGTACGGGTACAAAACGTGTCGTTGCTGGGCGATGGATTTTAACGAAGAATCCATTCGCACAGTCGATCGCAAGGTGATTGGCAGAAAGATGGCGTTTATGGGTGTCAACTGACCGTTTTCAGGGAGTGGTTGGAAAAACGCAGGCGTATCCAAACGTTTGCAGGGCGGGTGTCTAACGTCAATTCCGGGACCAAAAAGTTTGAAGTGATCGCAGCGGCTGAGTAAGTCCAGAGATACTCAGAAACTGCAACAAACTTTTCTTGTGCCGTCGTCTGCAAAAGCGCTCGCACACTTGCAAAGCGAAAATACACTCCCCCATAGGCGGCGACTATCTGATCGCAGCGCTGCAAAAAGTTGCTAGCAAGCGAACAACTTGGAATGACCCCCCCCCCCCCCCATAGACCTCACAATTACCATCTCTCATTGCTCAGCCGAATTGTACCTGTGGTTATTTGGGTGAGATGTATCAAACTTTCTAATGCAGCTCTGCGGTTGGAATGAACAGCAGCTGGATATATAAGATCTCTCTTGTCATCTTTTCCACAGATTAAAGGAACACTTCAGGTCATATAAGAATGAAGATGAGAACATTTCCTTACCCTATAATGTGAGAAGCCTCGGGCAGATAGACCACTTGGCGGTGACGTTAGGCAGCATTTCCCTGGACTGCACTGCTGCGGTTATAGGTCAGGTACCACGCCCGAAACTCTGCACCAGGACACACACGTCGCCTCCTCAGCGCATGATTCCATTTCACTGTGGCCACTGGGCAAGTGGGTCCAGAGGGGGCCCCACACCGCACACATTGCACCCATATTTTGGTACTCACCTCTCCGGAGTCCAGCATCCGTTGCGCAAAAAATCCATTCCAAAATGGCTGCCCAGTTTGAATTTTGTCTCCGGAACATGGCGGGCGCCATGTTTCTGGAGACCTGCGCATGCGCAGTAGGCTCCGGCACAATGTCGGAGCCTACGGCGCCAAGAAGAGGGGAGGGCCCACCCGGGGTCTGTACACGGGCTCCCTCCTTGCTTAAGACGCCCCTGTGCTGTAGCTACTGTCTGCACGCAATGGGGTCACCAGTACACGTAAGAGATGAAGGGGCACCTTTATCACTATGGGGTCTATTCATGAAGCAGTGAAAAGAGTGGAGAAGTGAGCCAGTGGAGGAGTTGCCCATGGCAACCAATCAGTGTTAAGGTAACATTTATAAAGTGCATTCTATTAAATTATACAGAGCAGCTGATTGGTTGCCATGGGCAACTTCTCCACAGGCTCACTTCTCCACACTCGCGCAGGAGCAGTGGAGAAATAAAGCAAGTATTAAATGTCTTTGGTCTGTTAACAGATATCATCATTAGTTATATACCCCTGTGCAAAGCTGGCGACTGTTACCGACAATCTAATTGCCGACAGTGACCCCTTTTCCTCTACTGGAGCAAAGCAAAACCATGCTTCCAGCAAGGTTACTATTCCCAATCGTAGTTTAAAAATATTTGATAAACCTCAAAAAAACTTGTGTTGACAATTGGCATGTCAATCTGTTGTATCTGTTGACCTATTGACGGTCTACTAGACACTGTCTGTCTATCATCCGGATACCGTCACACTGTCTGTCTATCGGGGGTCATTCCGAGTTGATCGCTCGTTGCTGATTTTCGCAACGGAGCGATTAAGGCTAAAATGCGCATGCGCATGGTACGCAGTGCGCATGCGCTAAGTATTTTTTTTAACACAAAACTTAGTAGATTTACTCACGTCCGAACGAAGAATTTTCATCGTTGTAGTGATCGGAGTGTGATTGACAGGAAGTGGGTGTTTCTGGGCGGAAACTGGCCGTTTTCTGGGAGTGTGCGGAAAAACGCAGGTGTGTCAGGGAAAAACGCGGGAGTGTCTGGAGAAACGGGGGAGTGGCTGGCCGAACGCTGGGCGTATGTGTGACGTCAAACCAGGAACGAAACGGCCTGAGCTGATCGCAATCTGTGAGTAAGTCTGGAGCTACTCAGAAACTGCAAAGAATTATTTAGTAGCAATTCTGCTAATCTTTCGTTCGCTATTCTGCTAAGCTAAGATACACTCCCAGAGGGCGTCGGCCTAGCGTGTGCAATGCTGCTAAAAGCAGCTAGCGAGCGAACAACTCGGAATGAGGGCCCATCATCCGGATACCGTCACACTGTCTGTCTATCATCCGGATACCGTCACACTGCCTGTCTATCATCCGGATCCCGTCACACTGTCTGTCTATCATCCGGATACTGTCACACTGTCTGTCTATCAACCGGATACTGTCACACTGTCTGTCTATCATCCGGATACTGTCACACTGTCTGTCTATCAACCGGATCCCGTCACACTGTCTGTCTATCATCCGGATACTGTCACACTGTCTGTCTATCATCCGGATACCGTCACACTGTCTGGCTATCATCTGGATCCCGTCACACTGTCTGTCTATCATCCGGATACTGTCACACTGTCTATCTATCATACGGATACCGTCACACTGTCTGTCTATCATCCGGATACCGTCACACTGTCTGTCTATCAACCGGATACTGTCACACTGTCTGTCTATCATCCGGATACTGTCACACTGTCTGTCTATCATCTGGATCCCGTCACACTGTCTGTCTATCATCCGGATACTGTCACACTGTCTGTCTATCATCCGGATACCGTCACACTGTCTGTCTATCATCCGGATACCGTCACACTGTCTGTCTATCAACCGGATACCGTCACACTGTCTGTCTATCATCCGGATACTGCCACACTATCTATCATCCGGATACCGTCACACTGTCTGTCTATTATCCGGATCCCTTCACACTGTCTGTCTATCAACCGGATACCGTCACACTGTCTGTCTATCATCCGGATCCCGTCACACTGTCTGTCTATCATCAGGATCCCGTCACACTGTCTGTCTATCATCCGGATCCCGTCACACTGTCTGTCTATCATCCGGATCCCGTCACACTGTCTGTCTATCATCCGGATCCCGTCACACTCTCTATCATCCGGATACCGTCACACTGTCTGTCTATCATCCGGATCCCATCACACTGTCTGTCTATCATCCGGATACCGTCACACTGTCTGTCTATCATCCGGATCCCGTCACACTGTCTGTCTATCATCAGGATCCCGTCACACTGTCTGTCTATCATCCGGATCCCGTCACACTGTCTGTCTATCATCCGGATCCCGTCACACTGTCTGTCTATCATCCGGATCCCGTCACACTGTCTGTCTATCATCCGGATCCCGTCACACTGTCTGTCTATCATCCGGATCCCGTCACACTCTCTATCATCCGGATACCGTCACACTGTCTGTCTATCATCCGGATCCCATCACACTGTCTATTATCAGGATACCGTCACACTGTCTATCATCCGGATACTGTCACACTGTCTGCCTATCATCCAGATACTGTCACAGTGTCTGTCTATCATCCGGATACCGGGGGTCATTCCGAGTTGATCGCCCGCTAGCTAGTTTTAGCAGCCATGCAAACGCTATGCCGCCGCCCACTGGGGAGTGTATTTTAGCTTAGCAGAAGTGTGAACGGTTGTATCGCAGAGCCCCTGCAAAAAAATTTTGTGTAGTTTCAGAGTGGCTCAAAACCTACTCAGCGCTTGTGATCACTTCAGACTATTCAGTTCCAGATTTGACGTCACAAACCCGCCCAGCCACACCAGCGTTTTTCCTGACACGCCTGCGTTTTTTCCGCGAACTCCCTGAAAACGGTCAGTTGCCACCCAGAAATACTCACTTCATGTCAATCACTCTGCGGCCAGCAGTGCGACTGAAATGCATCGCTAGAACCTGTGCAAAACTACATTGTTCGTTGTGCCCATACGTCGCGTGTGCACATTGCGCCGCATACGCATGTGCAGAATTGCTGATTTTTAGCCTGATCGCTGCGCTGAAAAAAATTCAGCTAGCGATAAACTCGGAATGACCCCCACCATCACACTGTCTGTCTATCATCCGTATACCGTCACACTGTCTGTCTATCATTCGGATCCCGTCACACTGTCTGTCTATGATCCAGATCCCGTCACACTGTCTGTCTATCATTCGGATACCGTCACACTGTCTGTCTATCATTCGGATCCCGTCACACTGTCTGTCTATGATCCAGATCCCGTCACAGTGTCCGTCTATCATCCGGATACCTCCACACTGTCTGTCTATCATCCGGATACCGTCACACTGTCTGTCTATCATTCGGATACTGTCACACTGTCTGTCTATCATCTGGATCCCGTCACACTGTCTGCCTAACATCCGGATACCTCCACACTGTCTGTCTATCAACCGGATACCGTCACACTGTCTGTCTATCATCCGGATACCGTCACACTGTCTGTCTATCATCCGGATACCGCCACACTGTCTGTCTATCATCCGGATACCGTCACACTGTCTGTCTATCATCCGGATACTGTCACACTGTCTGTCTATCATCTGGATCCCGTCACACTGTCTGTCTATCATCCGGATACTGTCACACTGTCTGTCTATCAACCGGATCCCGCCACACTGTCTGTCTATCATCCGGATCCCGCCACACTGTCTGTCTATCATCTGGATCCCGTCACACTGTCTGTCTATCATCTGGATACCGTCACACTGTCTGTCTATCAACCGGATACCGTCACACTGTCTATCCATCATCCGGATAATACCACTGTCTGTCTATCATCCGGATCCCGTCACACTGTCTATCATCCGGATCCCGTCACACTGTCTATCATCCGGATCCCATCACACTGTCTGTCTATCATCCGGAAACCGCCACACTGTCTATCATCCGGATACTGTCGCACTGTCTGTCTATCATCTGGATCCGTCACACTGTCTGTCTATCATCCGGATACCGCCACACTGTCTGTCTATCATCCGGATCCCGTCACACTGTCTGTCTGTCATCCGGATCCCGTCACACTGTCTGTCTATCATCCGGATACCGTCACACTGTCTGTCTATCAACCGGATACCGTCACACTGTCTATCCATCATCCGGATACCGTCACACTGTCTGTCTATCATCCGGATCCCGTCACACTGTCTGTCTATCATCTGGATCCCGTCACACTGTCTGTCTATCATCCGGATCCCGTCACACTGTCTGTCTATCATCCGGATCCCGTCACACTGTCTGTCTATCATCCGGATCCCGTCACACTCTCTATCATCCGGATACCGTCACACTGTCTGTCTATCATCCGGATCCCATCACACTGTCTGTCTATCATCCGGATCCCTTCACACTGTCTGTCTATCAACCGGATACCGTCACACTGCCTGTCTATCATCCGGATCCCGTCACACTGTCTGTCTATCATCCGGATACTGTCACACTGTCTGTCTATCAACCGGATACTGTCACACTGTCTGTCTATCATCCGGATACTGTCACACTGTCTGTCTATCAACCGGATCCCGTCACACTGTCTGTCTATCATCCGGATACTGTCACACTGTCTGTCTATCATCCGGATACCGTCACACTGTCTGGCTATCATCTGGATCCCGTCACACTGTCTGTCTATCATCCGGATACTGTCACACTGTCTATCTATCATACGGATACCGTCACACTGTCTGTCTATCATCCGGATACCGTCACACTGTCTGTCTATCAACCGGATACTGTCACACTGTCTGTCTATCATCCGGATACTGTCACACTGTCTGTCTATCATCTGGATCCCGTCACACTGTCTGTCTATCATCCGGATACTGTCACACTGTCTGTCTATCATCCGGATACCGTCACACTGTCTGTCTATCATCCGGATACCGTCACACTGTCTGTCTATCAACCGGATACCGTCACACTGTCTGTCTATCATCCGGATACTGCCACACTATCTATCATCCGGATACCGTCACACTGTCTGTCTATTATCCGGATCCCTTCACACTGTCTGTCTATCAACCGGATACCGTCACACTGTCTGTCTATCATCCGGATCCCGTCACACTGTCTGTCTATCATCAGGATCCCGTCACACTGTCTGTCTATCATCCGGATCCCGTCACACTGTCTGTCTATCATCCGGATCCCGTCACACTGTCTGTCTATCATCCGGATCCCGTCACACTCTCTATCATCCGGATACCGTCACACTGTCTGTCTATCATCCGGATCCCATCACACTGTCTGTCTATCATCCGGATACCGTCACACTGTCTGTCTATCATCCGGATCCCGTCACACTGTCTGTCTATCATCAGGATCCCGTCACACTGTCTGTCTATCATCCGGATCCCGTCACACTGTCTGTCTATCATCCGGATCCCGTCACACTGTCTGTCTATCATCCGGATCCCGTCACACTGTCTGTCTATCATCCGGATCCCGTCACACTGTCTGTCTATCATCCGGATCCCGTCACACTCTCTATCATCCGGATACCGTCACACTGTCTGTCTATCATCCGGATCCCATCACACTGTCTATTATCAGGATACCGTCACACTGTCTATCATCCGGATACTGTCACACTGTCTGCCTATCATCCAGATACTGTCACAGTGTCTGTCTATCATCCGGATACCGGGGGTCATTCCGAGTTGATCGCCCGCTAGCTAGTTTTAGCAGCCATGCAAACGCTATGCCGCCGCCCACTGGGGAGTGTATTTTAGCTTAGCAGAAGTGTGAACGGTTGTATCGCAGAGCCCCTGCAAAAAAATTTTGTGTAGTTTCAGAGTGGCTCAAAACCTACTCAGCGCTTGTGATCACTTCAGACTATTCAGTTCCAGATTTGACGTCACAAACCCGCCCAGCCACACCAGCGTTTTTCCTGACACGCCTGCGTTTTTTCCGCGAACTCCCTGAAAACGGTCAGTTGCCACCCAGAAATACTCACTTCATGTCAATCACTCTGCGGCCAGCAGTGCGACTGAAATGCATCGCTAGAACCTGTGCAAAACTACATTGTTCGTTGTGCCCATACGTCGCGTGTGCACATTGCGCCGCATACGCATGTGCAGAATTGCTGATTTTTAGCCTGATCGCTGCGCTGAAAAAAATTCAGCTAGCGATAAACTCGGAATGACCCCCACCATCACACTGTCTGTCTATCATCCGTATACCGTCACACTGTCTGTCTATCATTCGGATCCCGTCACACTGTCTGTCTATGATCCAGATCCCGTCACACTGTCTGTCTATCATTCGGATACCGTCACACTGTCTGTCTATCATTCGGATCCCGTCACACTGTCTGTCTATGATCCAGATCCCGTCACAGTGTCCGTCTATCATCCGGATACCTCCACACTGTCTGTCTATCATCCGGATACCGTCACACTGTCTGTCTATCATTCGGATACTGTCACACTGTCTGTCTATCATCTGGATCCCGTCACACTGTCTGCCTAACATCCGGATACCTCCACACTGTCTGTCTATCAACCGGATACCGTCACACTGTCTGTCTATCATCCGGATACCGTCACACTGTCTGTCTATCATCCGGATACCGCCACACTGTCTGTCTATCATCCGGATACCGTCACACTGTCTGTCTATCATCCGGATACTGTCACACTGTCTGTCTATCATCTGGATCCCGTCACACTGTCTGTCTATCATCCGGATACTGTCACACTGTCTGTCTATCAACCGGATCCCGCCACACTGTCTGTCTATCATCCGGATCCCGCCACACTGTCTGTCTATCATCTGGATCCCGTCACACTGTCTGTCTATCATCTGGATACCGTCACACTGTCTGTCTATCAACCGGATACCGTCACACTGTCTATCCATCATCCGGATAATACCACTGTCTGTCTATCATCCGGATCCCGTCACACTGTCTATCATCCGGATCCCGTCACACTGTCTATCATCCGGATCCCATCACACTGTCTGTCTATCATCCGGAAACCGCCACACTGTCTATCATCCGGATACTGTCGCACTGTCTGTCTATCATCTGGATCCGTCACACTGTCTGTCTATCATCCGGATACCGCCACACTGTCTGTCTATCATCCGGATCCCGTCACACTGTCTGTCTGTCATCCGGATCCCGTCACACTGTCTGTCTATCATCCGGATACCGTCACACTGTCTGTCTATCAACCGGATACCGTCACACTGTCTATCCATCATCCGGATACCGTCACACTGTCTGTCTATCATCCGGATCCCGTCACACTGTCTGTCTATCATCTGGATCCCGTCACACTGTCTGTCTATCATCCGGATCCCGTCACACTGTCTGTCTATCATCCGGATCCCGTCACACTGTCTGTCTATCATCCGGATCCCGTCACACTCTCTATCATCCGGATACCGTCACACTGTCTGTCTATCATCCGGATCCCATCACACTGTCTGTCTATCATCCGGATCCCTTCACACTGTCTGTCTATCAACCGGATACCGTCACACTGTCTGTCTATCATCCGGATCCCGTCACACTGTCTGTCTATTATCAGGATCCCGTCACACTGTCTGTCTATCATCCGGATCCCGTCACACTGTCTGTCTATCATCCGGATCCCGTCACACTGTCTGTCTATCATCCGGATCCCGTCACACTCTCTATCATCCGGATACCGTCACACTGTCTGTCTATCATCCGGATCCCGTCACACTGTCTGTCTATCATCCGGATCCCGTCACACTGTCTGTCTATCATCCGGATCCCGTCACACTGTCTGTCTATCATCCGGATCCCGTCACACTGTCTGTCTATCATCCGGATCCCGTCACACTCTCTATCATCCGGATACCGTCACACTGTCTGTCTATCATCTGGATCCCGTCACACTGTTTGTCTATCATCCAGATCCCATCACACTGTCTATTATCAGGATACCGTCACACTGTCTATCATCCGGATACTGTCACACTGTCTGCCTATCATCCAGATACTGTCACAGTGTCTGTCTATCATCCGGATACCGGGGGTCATTCCGAGTTGATCGCCCGCTAGCTAGTTTTAGCAGCCATGCAAACGCTATGCCGCCGCCCACTGGGGAGTGTATTTTAGCTTAGCAGAAGTGTGAACGGTTGTATCGCAGAGCCCCTGCAAAAAATTTTTGTGTAGTTTCAGAGTGGCTCAAAACCTACTCAGCGCTTGTGATCACTTCAGACTATTCAGTTCCAGATTTGACGTCACAAACCCGCCCAGCCACACCAGCGTTTTTCCTGACACGCCTGCGTTTTTTCCGCGAACTCCCTGAAAACGGTCAGTTGCCACCCAGAAATACTCACTTCATGTCAATCACTCTGCGGCCAGCAGTGCGACTGAAATGCATCGCTAGAACCTGTGCAAAACTACATTGTTCGTTGTGCCCATACGTCGCGTGTGCACATTGCGCCGCATACGCATGTGCAGAATTGCTGATTTTTAGCCTGATCGCTGCGCTGAAAAAAATTCAGCTAGCGATAAACTCGGAATGACCCCCACCATCACACTGTCTGTCTATCATCCGTATACCGTCACACTGTCTGTCTATCATTCGGATCCCGTCACACTGTCTGTCTATGATCCAGATCCCATCACAGTGTCCGTCTATCATCCGGATACCTCCACACTGTCTGTCTATCATCCGGATACCGTCACACTGTCTGTCTATCATCCGGATACCGTCACACTGTCTGTCTATCATCCGGTTACTGTCACACTGTCTGTCTATCATCTGGATCCCGTCACACTGTCTGCCTAACATCCGGATACCGTCACACTGTCTGTCTATCAACCGGTTACCGTCACACTGTCTGTCTATCATCCGGATACCGCCACACTGTCTGTCTATCATCCGGATACCGTCACACTGTCTGTCTATCATCCGGATACTGTCACACTGTCTGTCTATCATCTGGATCCCGTCACACTGTCTGTCTATCATCCGGATACTGTCACACTGTCTGTCTATCAACCGGATCCCGCCACACTGTCTGTCTATCATCCGGATCCGGCCACACTGTCTGTCTATCATCTGGATCCCGTCACGCTGTCTGTCTATCATCTGGATACCGTCACACTGTCTGTCTATCAACCGGATACCGTCACACTGTCTATCCATCATCCGGATAATACCACTGTCTGTCTATCATCCGGATCCCGTCACACTGTCTATCATCCGGATCCCGTCACACTGTCTGTCTATCATCCGAATCCCATCACACTGTCTGTCTATCATCCGGATCCCGTCACACTGTCTGTCTATCATCCGAATACAGTCACTCTTTCTGTCTATCATCTGGATCCGTCACACTGTCTGTCTATCATCCGGATACCGCCACACTGTCTGTCTATCATCCGGATCCCGTCACACTGTCTGTCTGTCATCCGGATCCCGTCACACTGTCTGTCTATCATCCGGATACCGTCACACTGTCTGTCTATCAACCGGATACCGTCACACTGTCTATCCATCATCCGGATACCACTGTCTGTCTACCATCCGGTAACCGTCACACTGTCTGTCTATCATCCGGATCCCGTCACACTGTCTGTCTATCATCTGGATCCCGTCACACTGCCTGTCTATCATCCGAATCCCGTCACACTGTCTGTCTATCATCCGGATCCCGTCACACTGTCTGTCTATCATCTGGATCCCGTCACACTGTCTGTCTTTCATCCGGATCCCGTCACACTGTCTGTCTATCATCCGGATCCCGTCACACTGTCTGTCTATCATCCGGATCCCATCACACTGTCTGTCTATCATCCGGATCCCGTCACACTGTCTGTCTATCATCCGGATCCCGTCACACTGTCTGTCTATCATCCGGATCCCGTCACACTGTCTGTCTATCATCCGGATCCCGTCACACTCTCTATCATCCGGATACCGTCACACTGTCTGTCTATCATCTGGATCCCGTCACACTGTTTGTCTATCATCCAGATCCCATCACACTGTCTATTATCAGGATACCGTCACACTGTCTATCATCCGGATACTGTCACACTGTCTGCCTATCATCCAGATACTGTCACAGTGTCTGTCTATCATCCGGATACCGGGGGTCATTCCGAGTTGATCGCCCGCTAGCTAGTTTTAGCAGCCATGCAAACGCTATGCCGCCGCCCACTGGGGAGTGTATTTTAGCTTAGCAGAAGTGTGAACGGTTGTATCGCAGAGCCCCTGCAAAAAAATTTTGTGCAGTTTCAGAGTGGCTCAAAACCTACTCAGCGCTTGTGATCACTTCAGACTATTCAGTTCCAGATTTGACGTCACAAACCCGCCCAGCCACACCAGCGTTTTTCCTGACACGCCTGCGTTTTTTCCGCGAACTCCCTGAAAACGGTCAGTTGCCACCCAGAAATACTCACTTCATGTCAATCACTCTGCGGCCAGCAGTGCGACTGAAATGCATCGCTAGAACCTGTGCAAAACTACATTGTTCGTTGTGCCCATACGTCGCGTGTGCACATTGCGCCGCATACGCATGTGCAGAATTGCTGATTTTTAGCCTGATCGCTGCGCTGAAAAAAATTCAGCTAGCGATAAACTCGGAATGACCCCCACCATCACACTGTCTGTCTATCATCCGTATACCGTCACACTGTCTGTCTATCATTCGGATCCCGTCACACTGTCTGTCTATGATCCAGATCCCATCACAGTGTCCGTCTATCATCCGGATACCTCCACACTGTCTGTCTATCATCCGGACACCGTCACACTGTCTGTCTATCATCCGGATACCGTCACACTGTCTGTCTATCATCCGGTTACTGTCACACTGTATGTCTATCATCTGGATCCCGTCACACTGTCTGCCTAACATCCGGATACCGTCACACTGTCTGTCTATCAACCGGTTACCGTCACACTGTCTGTCTATCATCCGGATACCGCCACACTGTCTGTCTATCATCCGGATACCGTCACACTGTCTGTCTATCATCCGGATACTGTCACACTGTCTGTCTATCATCTGGATCCCGTCACACTGTCTGTCTATCATCCGGATACTGTCACACTGTCTGTCTATCAACCGGATCCCGCCACACTGTCTGTCTATCATCCGGATCCGGCCACACTGTCTGTCTATCATCTGGATCCCGTCACGCTGTCTGTCTATCATCTGGATACCGTCACACTGTCTGTCTATCAACCGGATACCGTCACACTGTCTATCCATCATCCGGATAATACCACTGTCTGTCTATCATCCGGATCCCGTCACACTGTCTATCATCCGGATCCCGTCACACTGTCTATCATCCGGATCCCATCACACTGTCTGTCTATCATCCGGATACCGCCACACTGTCTATCATCCGGATACTGTCGCACTGTCTGTCTATCATCTGGATCCGTCACACTGTCTGTCTATCATCCGGATACCGCCACACTGTCTGTCTATCATCCGGATCCCGTCACACTGTCTGTCTGTCATCCGGATCCCGTCACACTGTCTGTCTATCATCCGGATACCGTCACACTGTCTGTCTATCAACCGGATACCGTCACACTGTCTGTCTATCATCCGGATCCCGTCACACTGTCTGTCTATCATCTGGATCCCGTCACACTGCCTGTCTATCATCCGAATCCCGTCACACTGTCTGTCTATCATCCGGATCCCGTCACACTGTCTGTCTATCATCTGGATCCCGTCACACTGTCTGTCTTTCATCCGGATCCCGTCACACTGTCTGTCTATCATCCGGATCCCGTCACACTGTCTGTCTATCATCCGAATACAGTCACTCTTTCTGTCTATCATCCGGATCACGTCACATTGTCTGTCTATCATCCGGATACCGCCACACTGTCTGTCTATCATCCGGATCCCGTCACACTGTCTGTCTGTCATCCGGATCCCGTCACACTGTCTGTCTATCATCCGGATAGCGTCACACTGTCTGTCTATCAACCGGATACCGTCACACTGTCTATCCATCATCCGGATACCACTGTCTGTCTACCATCCGGTAACCGTCACACTGTCTGTCTATCATCCGGATCCCGTCACACTGTCTGTCTATCATCCGAATCCCATCACACTGTCTGTCTATCATCCGGATCCCGTCACACTGTCTGTCTATCATCCGAATACAGTCACTCTTTCTGTCTATCATCCGGATCCCGTCACATTGTCTGTCTATCATCCGGATACCGCCACACTGTCTGTCTATCATCCGGATCCCGTCACACTGTCTGTCTGTCATCCGGATCCCGTCACACTGTCTGTCTATCATCCGGATACCGTCACACTGTCTGTCTATCAACCGGATACCGTCACACTGTCTATCCATCATCCGGTTACCACTGTCTGTCTACGATCCGTTAACCGTCACACTGTCTGTCTATCATCCGGATCCTGTCACACTGTCTGTCTATCATCTGGATCCCGTCATACTGTCTGTCTATCATCCGAATCCCGTCACACTGTCTGTCTATCATCCGGATCCCGTCACACTGTCTGTCTATCATCCGAATACAGTCACTCTTTCTGTCTATCATCCGGATCACGTCACATTGTCTGTCTATCATCCGGATACCACCACACTGTCTGTCTATCATCCGGATCCCGTCACACTGTCTGTCTGTCATCCGGATCCCGTCACACTGTCTGTCTATCATCCGGATACCGTCACACTGTCTATCCATCATCCGGATACCACTGTCTGTCTACCATCCGGTAACCGTCACACTGTCTGTCTATCATCCGGATCCCGTCACACTGTCTGTCTATCATCTGGATCCCGTCACACTGTCTGTCTATCATCCGAATCCCGTCACACTGTCTGTCTATCATCCGGATCCCGTCACACTGTCTGTCTATCATCTGGATCCCGTCACACTGTCTGTCTTTCATCCGGATCCCGTCACACTGTCTGTCTATCATCCGGATCCCGTCACACTATCTGTCTATCATCCGAATACAGTCACTCTTTCTGTCTATCATCCGGATCACGTCACATTGTCTGTCTATCATCCGGATACCGCCACACTGTCTGTCTATCATCCGGATCCCGTCACACTGTGTGTCTATCATCCGGATACCGTCACACTGTCTGTCTATCAACCGGATACCGTCACACTGTCTATCCATCATCCGGATACCACTGTCTGTCTACCATCCGGTAACCGTCACACTGTCTGTCTATCATCCGGATACCGTCACACTGTCTGTCTATCATCCGAATCCCGTCACACTGTCTGTCTATCATCCGGATCCCGTCACACTGTCTGTCTATCATCCGGATCCCGTCACACTGTCTGTCTATCATCCGAATCCCATCACACTGTCTGTCTATCATCCGGATCCCGTCACACTGTCTGTCTATCATCCGAATACCGTCACACTGTCTGTCTGTCATCCGGATCCCGTCACACTGTCTGTCTATCATCCGGATACCGTCACACTGTCTGTCTATCAACCGGATACCGTCACACTGTCTATCCATCATCCGGATCCCGTCACACTGTCTGTCTATCATCCGGATCCCGTCACACTGTCTGTCTGTCATCCGGATCCCGTCACACTGTCTGTCTATCATCCGGATACTGTCACACTGTCTGTCTACCATCCGGTAACCATCACACTGTCTGTCTATCATCCGGATCCCGTCACACTGTCTGTCTATCATCTGGATCCCGTCACACTGTCTGTCTATCATCTGAATCCCGTCACACTGTCTGTCTATCATCCGGATCCCGTCACACTGTCTGTCTATCATCCGAATACAGTCACTCTTTCTGTCTATCATCCGGATCACGTCACATTGTCTGTCTATCATCCGGATACCGCCACACTGTCTGTCTATCATCCGGATCCCGTCACACTGTCTGTCTGTCATCCGGATCCCGTCACACTGTCTGTCTATCATCCGGATACCGTCACACTGTCTGTCTATCATCCGGATACCGTCACACTGTCTGTCTATCATCTGGATCCCGTCACACTGTCTGTCTGTCATCCGGATCCCGTCACACTGTCTGTCTATCATCTGGATCCCGTCACACTGTCTGTCTATCATCTGGATCCCGTCACACTGTCTGTCTATCATCTGGATACCGTCACACTGTCTATCCATCATCCGGATACCACTGTCTGTCTACCATCCGGTAACCGTCACACTGTCTGTCTATCATCCGGATCCCGTCACACTGTCTGTCTATCATCTGGATCCCGTCACACTGTCTGTCTATCATCTGGATCCCGTCACACTGTCTATCTATCATCCGGATCACGTCACACTGTCTGTCTATCATCCGAATCCCGTCACACTGTCTGTCTATCATCTGGATCCCGTCACACTGTCTGTCTATCATCTGGATCCCGTCACACTGTCTGTCTTTCATCCGAATCCCGTCACACTGTCTGTCTATCATCCGGATCCCGTCACACTGTCTGTCTATCATCCGGATACAGTCACACTTTTTGTCTATCACCCGGATCCCGTCACACTGTCTGTCTATCACCCGGATCCCGTCACACTGTCTGTCTATCACCCGGATCCCGTCACACTGTCTGTCTATCATCCGAATCCCGTCACACTGTCTGTCTATCATCTGGATCCCGTCACACTGTCTGTCTATCATCTGGATCCCGTCACACTGTCTGTCTTTCATCCGAATCCCGTCACACTGTCTGTCTATCATCCGGATCCCGTCACACTGTCTGTCTATCATCCGGATACAGTCACACTTTTTGTCTATCACCCGGATCCCGCCACACTGTCTGTCTATCATCCGGATACAGTCACACTTTTTGTCTATCACCCGGATCCCGTCACACTGTCTGTCTATCATCCGGATCCCGTCACACTGTCTGTCTATCATCCGGATACCATCACACATGGGGTCAGTTTGACCAGACTGGCCAATGTCTGGGGATACTGCTGGCACACGGGACAAGGTCGGGAAACAGTTGAGTGGCTGTGAACAAAGGGTCATATTTAACAACAAGTGATATTCTAGTTATCACTCATTACCATTCTTGAATGGTGCTCCAGCCAATCAGCTCCTGTGATTTTTCAAACACATGACAGTTAGGAGCTGATTGGTTGGCGCACCATTTAAAATGAGTAGCGAGTGATAACAAGACTATCTCTCTGTATGAAAGCTATCTCCCATCACCGTGTAAGCGACCCGGCGCTCACCCGGTCACTGTGATTGTGGGGTTCTGTCTGCTCAGAGAGGTGCAGTTTGGTCACTGACACAGTGATGTTCACCTGGATTACAATGTGCTGTCACAGTAACTCTGACTCTCTCCCCTACTAGATGACAATGAGAGGAACATCTCGCTGGGGCTGCAGGCTCTGAGATCCCTGAAGGTAAAAGCACATCCAAAGTTAGAATGTCATTAAGCAGTGATAAAAGTGGAGAAGTGAGCCAGTGGCGAAGTTGCCCATGGCAACCAATCAGCTGCTCTGTATACGGTTATAGTATGCAAATTATAAATGTTATGTCAATGCTGATTGGTTGCCATGGGCAACTTCTCCACTGGCCCACTTCTCCTCTTTTATCACTGCTTAGTACATGTCACCCTCAGTGTTCAGTCCCATTCTGGGGCGGTTACTATATAGTAAAGGGCTCTTACCACTGCTGGAACACTGGGCTGTATTTATAACCCGTAATGTACTCCTGGCGGGCAATATAGAGACATCTTTTCCGCAGACTTTGGGCCTGATTCATATTTGTACCCAAACCCCCTCCTGGCCGCGTGGTAGACGCATAGGGGCGTGGCAGGTGGCAAGGTGGGCTGTCCGGGGTAGCATGGCCGGCGGCAAGGTGGGCTGTCGGGGAGCGTGGCATCACGATCACATCATTGTGGCTCCACCCCCCACTATACAGTTCCAAAAAATTGCGTCATCGGATCCCCTCAGACCGCCCACTTGTTCTCTGCTGTGGGCGGCCGAGGGGAGAGCGGAAGATTTGCCCACCTTTCCGGGGGGTCGGGAGGGCCACCCAATCTTTGGGAGCCTCCCTGCCATTCCTGGACGGTAGGCAAGTATGCCCAATGTTTTGCGTACAAATACATTGCTTGGGGGTCTGCTCTGGTGCAAGACCCATACCGCGCATGTACCGTACTGCGCATATGACCCAAACAAGCAATAGCAGTCCGCAGATAGGGTCAGACTGGCCCACAGGAGGAAAGGGGATATCCCCCATGAGCCCCCATTCTGCTGGGCCCCTTCTCCTCCCTTATGGGTGTGGTTCCAGGCTGTGCACTCGAATAATACATTGTTACTCTATTAGAGGTTCAGTTACTTGGTAGAGCAGGACCATGGACTGGTGGCTGGCAGGGGTCCCTACCGCTGCAGCCATTGTTAGTGCCATGTAACATTCTGATAGCAGAAGACAGGTACTCAGTCATATTAAAGGGACCTGACACCTTTAGACAACTTCAGCGTATTGACTTGCACATGCCTTCCTGCAATATTTAAACTCATTGCTTTTTAGCCGTGTCTTTATATCATCAGCAACATTTTTCATACTCCTAGACACAGCACGGATTTGAATGCAACTACAAGTTTTGGTCATATCTCGGGGTAATAAAAACGAAACAACTGTGCCTGATTATATAGCTACACGGCTGAAGAGCACAGGAGATACTAGAAGGACAGAACTATTGGAGTAATTCAGAGTTGATGCAGCAGCAAATTTGTTAGCAGTTGGGCAAAACCATGTGCACTGCAGGGGGGGGGGGGCGGCAGATATAACACGTGCAGAGAGAGTTAGATTTGGGTGGGTTATATTGTTTCTGTGCAGGGTAAATACTGACTGCTTTTTTTTTTTTACACTGCAATTTAGAGTTCAGTTTAAAACACAACCCACCCAAATCTAACTCTCTCTGCACATTTAACATCTGCCCGCCCCCCTCCCCCCGCAGTGCTCATGGTTTTGTCCATTTGCTAACAAATTTACTGCTGTGATCAGATCTGAATTAGGCCCCCGATTTGGGGTTAGCCAAATGCGTGTGAGGCTAGATCAGGTACTAGCAATGAATAGTCTTACATTGTCTTCCTCAGTGTGTGATAAACCTGGACAAGAACCAGCTGGAGGTGGGGAGAACAGACAGAGACATCATCCCCTTCATTGTGAGCAGAAATACAGAGAAAGAAGAGCAGTAAGTATAACGTGCGCCCGATTGTCCCAGTGCAGAGGCAACAACCAGATAACCCAGTGGGATGTGCTTGGCATCCCGGCGTTCAGGATGCTAGCGGTCACGTGACCAACGCCGGAATCCCGACACCCCTCAGGAGACCGGCGCCGGGACACTGACAGCCGACATCCCGAAGGTGAGTGTTGGGGTGGGGGTTAGGGCCGGGGGGGGGGGTTAGGCATTAGGGGGGGTTAGGGTTGGCCTCTAGGGAGGGGGAGTTAGCCGTAGCCAGACATACCTACACTTTAGTCAATTGTGAGATCTACCTGCTCATCTAGGACAAGCTCACCTATTTCTAGTTCTTACAGCTCTACCTTCTCTTCCTCCTCTCTTTCCTTATCCCCTTTCTCTTTTTCCTCTTCTCTCATAACTTTTGCCCAGCTGTTTTATCATTATATCTTTATATCTTTGCTTGAAAATTGTAAAGTAGACAATTCTCCTCTGTGTTGAAGGAGATCCAGTGATATTTCATTGCTATGTTTGCCCTGCATCGTTTTTTGTCTCCTATTGTTTGTTATGCCGCATGATTGTCTGCTGCATCAATACAAAACAGTTTACGTAAAAAAGGATTCTCACTGTTGGGATGCCACGGTCAGTCATGTGACTGCCATCATGTGACTGATAACCCTATCTAGTACAGCAAATAGAGCGGGACCCCACCAATGTACTGTTATTGGCAAGAGAAGGACAGGGTTTTTAGAAAGGGGCATCACTTGCGATGTTTTCAGGGCTTGCCCTGTCTATGCCGTTATAAGAAGTTAGAGGAGCCAGAACCTTGTCAGATCAGTTTTGCTGTGTTGCATGACGTGAAGTGACAGCATAACAGGGTGCAAGAGTCCATGAATCACATGCATAATAAGCTGGACCTATTTAAGAGTGGGGCCTGGCTTATTTATAACATTGGTTGATGATGATGACATGTGCATTGTGTTGCGTCTCTGCCCAGTTGGCTATAAACACAAAAACTAGTACCGGAATAACCCTCTGCTCTCTGTGTCAGTTCATCAGATGCGTAATGGGAGGAGCCACGGCTGAGCGAGGATCAATGCTCCCACCGGATCCGAACAAAAATCCTCTGTCGTCGTGTGTATTGAGTGCTATGACGCATTAGTCTCTCTCTGTGCTTTTTATACCTGTCCCATCCTTGATAATATCACGATTAAGTGGAGATTTTTTTACTAGATGTATTTTAATATGCTGGTATTTATAGAAAATATAATTGTACACACTGTAACCTGGACCAGTCTTCTGCTGCTGCTGCTGTTTCTCAGACCTCTGCTGTAGCGCCCCTCGCCATCAGGATCAGGAACCACACTTCCCTTCCCTTGTTTCTGTACTCTCCCGAAAAACCGCCACCGGTTCTCACATGGGCAATACAGTGAAGAAATAGAGACACTTCATGTGTGAATCGCTATCTTCTAATGGGTGTGGATCATAGGGTCAACCACACTTAGGGCGACAGTCATTAGGTCGACCGCTATTGCTCGACAGTGACTATGTTGACTCCTGAAATGGGCCGACACAGTCATTAGGTCAACATGAATAAAGTCGAGATGGAAAAAGGTCAACCTGAGGGTTTAAAAAAAACATTGGTGTCGTTTTCTTCGTAAAGTGACCGGGAACCTCAATTAGTGCGCCGTGTCCCCTCGCTCGCCATGCTTTGGGCTAGTTGCCTCGCTTCGCTACCCCTGCGCTCGGACAGGTTACCGTTCCCAATTATATTCCACGTGGATCGTAAAGTATGAGAAAGTGTAAAAAAAATGAAAAAATTTTGAAAAACTCATGTCGACCTTTTTCCACGTCAATCTAGTAACCAGGGTGGTCGACCTAATGACTGTCGACCTAAGTGTGGTCGACCTAAAGACCGGATACCCTTCTAATCTACCCACTAAGCCATGTTTTCTGGATTTGCCTGTTTGGGAATGTCTAGTGGAGTAGATGAAAGCAGCGGAAGTTCTGGGTGCAGAAACTACTACCAATGTAAAAGTACAATTCTTATTCAAAAAGAAGGCGTTAAATTATAAATGGAACCACTAGGACAGGCATGTCCAAACTGCGGCCCTCCAGCTGTTGAGAAACTACACATCCCAGCATGCCCTGACACAACTTTAGCATTCTCTGACAGCAAAACTGTGTCAGGGAATGCTGGGATATGTAGTTTCACAACAGCTGGAGGGCCGCAGTTTGGACATGCCTGCACTAGGACATCAGCTCAGTGATAGAAGAACCCTGTGGTTTATTTCCACAGCTGACTGCATCAGGTGGAAACCCTATGTTGTCCCAAAATTCCTATGATGCAGACAAAATTATTTTTATACTTATTATATGACAAGATATAAATATGAATTATAGATTTACTTTAAAATAAGAATTAGTTAAAAGTAAGAAGAATTACCTATATTATTTTACAGTCCTTGGACAGCAGACAGTGGAGATAGTCGCATTTGGCTTCCTTCAGTAGAACAATTTATGTAATTAGGACTCTATTAGTTGAAGGGTGTAACCCAGTCCGCACACAGGGGATAATTCCAAGTTGATTGCAGCAGGAAAATTTTTAGCAGTTGGCCAAAACCATGTGAACTGCAGGGGTGGCAGATATAACATGTGCAGAGAGAGTTAGATTTGGGTGTGTTATTTTGTTTCGGTGCAGGGTAAATACTGGCTGCCTTATTTTTACACTGCAAATTAGATTGCAGATTGAACACACCCCACCCAAATCTAACTCTCTCTGCCCATGTTATATCTGCCCCCCCTGCAGTGCACATGGTTTTGCCCAACTGCTACAAATTTTCCTGCTGCGATCAACTTGGAATTACCCCCACAATCTAAGGGGAATGGTGGGGACCCCAGTGATCTGCAAATTTAGGAAAGAGGACGTTATATTAATAATATAGATTATAGGTTTGATTTATTGGGATTGATAGGAACGCTGTTTTGCTAGGTGATTATTGCAGTTAAGACTAAGCTTTGTGGGGAAACTGAGAAATTCTCACTACTGTACTTTTTGCTTAGTCTGCTAAACAGACAAAAAAAAAAGCCATATTCTCCTGCGATATGACACTGACTGTCCTAACCGTCCCTGCCATCTGCTGGGAGTTGTAGTTCCACAACAATTGTAGAGGCAAACATTGCCCCAATCTCCTCTAAGCAATGTGGCGGCAAAGGACAGATACTGTACACAGTATATAGATATAGAAATGAATATCTCAGGGTTATTTCGTCGGTAAGACTGTAAATAATGGTCTGGTATCATCTTACATGGCCGGTCTCCCCCCATGACAACCAGCGTAATCTTACAATTTTATTAAACCCCCTGTTTTCATGTGCCATACATTATCAGAGATTCTCCGGAGCTCAACGGGTGAATGATCTATCAGACATACAGCCACCAGGAGATTGGCTTTCATCAGTCTATTGTTAGTTACCCATATAAAAGCTGATATCTACTATATATATGTATACTGTTATAAGCTATGCCTTTAAACCAGATACTTCACCTACACACAATGGAGTCAGCCATTTTCTGCTGTGACCCCAATATTCAGGAGAATGTAGTGTATAAATTAATTGGGAACTAGTGCCGTCCCTCTATGCCTTTTTCCTCAGTGACATCACCAGGTCCTAGGTAATAGGATGAATATTGGTCAAGTCCACAAAATGGCTGCCACCACTGTGCCTCGGTGACCTATTACTACCAGCCATCAATGCACAGACAATCTGCCTCTTCTTATGGAAATGTGCCAATGTTAACTTTAATTGCTAATATTTGTTGCAGCAAATTGTAACAATAAACATTATTGCATGATGATAGATGACGTTGTGTCTTATTCTGTCTTCCTGTCTGCCTTTGGGACTTGTGTTTCCTTCTCATATTATTCCCAGTGTATCTCTTACGAGGAATCGCATTTTATTATCAGCTGAACCCCAGCACTCTTTGCATAGGTGTAAGCTGCCGTTGCTACAGGTAACTGGTAGCCAGCTGCTTAGTAAGTAGAGCTGGAGGGGTAGCAATTACCTGTGGGATGTTGTTGGGGTGAGGTGTGGAATAGATGCAGCAAGCGGTGGAGCTATTGGTGTACATTTGACAAGTTTACAGTATGTGTCATGGGAATAGAAGCGGAGGTTTTAAGTCTGCAATAGGTGCACAATGTCATAGAGATGATAAAGATGGGCTGGTGCAAGGTTTCTTTGCACCCTAGTCAACTCTTCAGCCTAACACCCCTCCTATCCCCAATGCCCACTTTTTTCAGCCCCTAACACACACACTTTTCTAAAACAAAAATAAATGTACTGTAGTCCAGTCTCCACTGCTGCCCAGAGCAGTTCCACTTACATATGTACTGTTGTCCAGGCTCCACTGCTGCCCAGAGTTCCACTTACAAATGTACTGTTGTCCAGTCTCTACTGCTGCCCAGAGCAGTTCCACTTACAAATGTACTGTAGTCCAGTCTCCACTGCTGCCCATAGCAGTTCCACTTACAAATGTACTGTTGTCCAGTCTCCATTGCTGCCCAGAGCAGTTCCACTTACATATGTACTGTAGTCCAGTCTCCACTGCTGCCCATAGCAGTTCCACTTACAAATGTACTGTTGTCCAGGCTCCACTGCTGCCCAGAGCAGTTCCACTTACATATGTACTGTTGTCCAGGCTCCACTGCTGCCCAGAGCAGTTCCACTTACAAATGTACTGTTGTCCAGGCTCCACTGCTGCCCAGAGCAGTTCCACTTACAAATGTACTGTTGTCCAGGCTCCACTGCTGCCCATAGCAGTTCCACTTACAAATGTACTGTTGTCCAGTCTCCACTGCTGCCCGGAGCAGTTCCACTTACAAATGTACTGTTGTCCAGTCTCCACTGCTGCCCATAGCAGTTCCCCTTTTGTAGAAAAATATCAGAAAACTTCCTTCATCTTTCTATTCTAGGGATGGCCATAGGTGGGATATCCATCGATGGTATCATCGGTGGATAACCTTGATGGTGGGCAACCATCTGTAAGGGAACCATTTATGGTTTTGCCCATCGATGGTCCCCATTACATTAGTATTGAGGTGGACGCGGGCCAATAAGAGCCTGGGGGCATGGCTTCACAGGTGTCCAGGAGCGTAGCTATGCTCCATGTCCCTGACACCCTAGAGAAAAAGCTCTTTACCATCGATGGCGGGACACCATCTGGTTCTCCCCCATCGATGGTAAAAGTAGTTACCGTCGGTCATATACCATCGATGATTTAAAATCATCGATGGTCGATGGCCATCCCTATTCTATTCTGTTTTCCCCAGGGCCTGTCACCCCAGGCCGATGCGGCCTAATGGAAGCACTGGCCATGATCATAAATCCCTAATTTACAGAGTTACTTAAAAAATAATTTTAGCCAAAGTTAATTCATGTATTAAAAATATTGAATATTGCTTCTGGAGTGTAGGTATTAAAGTCAAATCAATCAGTCCTTCCGTGGGTGTGCAGGGACCAGAGGGTTTGTGCGCTCTCCTACATTGGAAGACTGATGGAAATGACATTATTTCAGGTTTATCCAGGACAGATCTGCCCATTGGTTGGATGCCCGGATCTTCCCTCTTAGTAATGAGAGATAAAGTGTTTGTGTTTGGGGCTGGCACTGGGCATATATAACGCCGAAATGAAAGTAATGACTATGATCAGTTTGTCTTCCTTTGTCTTATTTCTCAATCTGATTGATGTGCGACACCCTGCGGATAAATGTTCTCTGCTGCATAGGATGCCCGCTGGCATGTCTGATTCAGTGACTGGGTCTCCTGTGCCAAACCGCAGCTGCCACTAATGGAAGACACTGGAAGTGCGGTCAATTTATAATGGACGCTTCCTCTGTGTGATATTCCTGCTCCCACCCGTCCTATTCACCTGCAGAACGGGGAATGACAGGAACTGAATCCTGGAAACATTACAGAAGCATAATACAGTAACACTCTGTTCCTGCAGAGCGTCTCAGGAGACTGATAAAAATGGGCTTTCTGGTGAAAATGATTTGTACATTTCAGTACTGTGTAAGTTCAGCGAGTCAAGATTAGGTTATATCACTGGTGTATATACATTGTCTACAAAAGGCTTATATACTGTATAATAGTGCGTACATACTTGGTGTGAGTTGCAGGGGGGCTCTGCAGAACACAGGAAAATATAGAAGAATACAACAGCAGGCGCACAGGAAAAAGGTGATGTAGCACAGGGCCGGCTCTACCATTAGGCAGCTTTAGGCGGCTGCCTATGGGCGTCAGCTCCTGGAGGGCGCCATTGAATTCAGCTAGCAAAAAACTGAGGGATGTCTCTGTATGCGGCCTCTTTCTTACACTGCGCTGGCTGCTGCTGAGGGTCTAATCAGGTGCAGCCGCCACTATCAGGCTGTACCACATAGTGTCTCAGCGCTTCCTCTGTGCCGACATGAGTAGCATCAAGTCATATGAAGGCACATAGGAGGCGGATGTAACTATGGCTCCCGAGGGGTGCCCCCACGCCTGCTTCTCATAGCCCTGATGCACCTCCTGCAGGGGGGTTGCAGGTTAGGGGGCACCAGGTTGAAGCTTTGTCTAGGGTGCATAGAGACCTTGCACCGGCCCTGTGTAGCCATAGTAACAACACATTTGCATTTAAACTGTGTCCCAAATCAGAATCCGCTTTATTGGCCAGGTATACCCGCGTATACTAGGAATTGTTTGCGGTTCCAATGCATCGCCAAATAACAACATAAAGGGGAGACACAAACGTGACGCATAACATACATGTAGACATACATACATAACATGCTTTACTGTGGGAACGCTGTGTAGAATTGCATCTCAGTACGTAGCACCAGACATTTTAGACATGGTTTAGTAGATGGACAGCTAGTGGGAAGAAGCTTTCAGTGGTTCTGGTCGTCCTGGCGGGAATGGACCTGTTACGCCGGCCTGATGGGGGCATTTCAAACAGGTTGTGGCCATGGTGCAGCTTGTCTGTCAGAATTTTCCCTGCACGCTTCTTGACTCTGGGCAGGTATAGGTCTTGAACAGTGGGGAGGTCGGTCCCTACAATATTTTCACCTGTCCTCACCACCCCCTATAGCCTTCCTCTTTCACACTTTGGGCGGGATGTACTAACCTCCGCCGCAGCGTTAAGTTACGTTTCCTCTGCGATCTCATCTAACCTCTCCGCTGCCCGCAGCTTCCCCTTAGCTCCCCCCGTCTGCTTTCTCGTCTCCTCATCACTGCCGCGGCCACTGAGTTCTCATATAGCTGCGTTCCCCCTGGCCGTTGGTGCATGCGCACATCTCAACAGGTCCAACAAGCCTGTGTGCGCATGCCCGGAAAAACCAGTGAGATGTGCGCATGCGCCAACGGCCAGGGGGAGCGCAGCGATATGAGAAGAACTCAGTGGCCGCGGCGGTGATGAGGAGATGAGAAAGTAGACGAGGGAGCTAAGGGGCAGCGGCGGCCAGCAGAGCGGTTAGATGAGATTGCAGAGAAAACGTAATTTACTGCTGCGGCGGAGGTTAGTACATCCCGCCCTCTGTGGCAGCTCCATACCAGACTGTGATCGATGAGCGTAGGACAGACTCTACGATGGCTGTGTAGAAGATATGCAGCAGATTCTGCGGGATATTGAATTTCTTGAGTTGCCTTAGGAAGAACATTCGCTGCTGCGCCTTAACAAGAGATAAAGTGGAGATGGATAAAAAAGGGCGGGATTTACTATAAGCAATCGCCGCCTCTCGCCGCCTACCGCAGCGATACTAATCACATATGTACTAACATATGCGATTAGTATCGCAATGCGGTATAGGAGGCCCCCCGCGATGATGTCTGCGGGGGTCGGCGGGGGTCAGCGGGGGTCTCCGTCACCTCCCAGACTCGGGAGGTGACGTGTGCAGGGAGTCCCCGGGCTCCTCCTCCTCCCCCCTGCAGCCGGAAGGAGACAAGGCTGTGATGCGGGGGAGAAGGAGGAGGGGGGCCGCACCAGCAGGCAGCAGCAGCTCAGGTATGCCGGGGGGAAGGGAAGGGGGGTCGTCGTGAGCGGCGCGGGGCGGCGGCGGGATGCGGCGGCGGTGGTAAGAATCCCATAGGCTTCTATAATGTATCGCCATAAAAAGATGACGATACCCTATGAGGCGAAAACGCGGCGGTCGGGAGTTAGTACATATGAAAATGCGGTAAAACTGGGGTTTTACCGCATTTTTCCTTTAGTAAATCCCGCCCAAAGAGTGATAAATTACCAGCCAATCAGCTCATAACTGTCATTTTTCAAACACAGCCTGTGGCATTACAGTTAGGAAGCTGATTGGCTGGTACTTAATCACTCTATCCATCTCTACTTTATCTCTTGTTAAGGGTCAATACATTTGGGCCTTAATTAGGAATTAATCAAAATGTGTTTCTTACATTTGTGCAGCAGTTTTTCTAAATGTTCCCAATGTATGGTACCGTCTTATAGGTCAGTTCAGTCCCTGGAATCTACCTGTCCAGCGTACACTGACCCAGCTGCTCACTCACCTGTGTTAAACTCCACACTAATAACGTCACCACCGACATCCCCAGGGATTGTTTAGCGTCATCAGGATCCACAGATGAATCCAGTTTGGGGATTATTTATCTAGGTGTATTGTTGTATTGATAAATGCATATGGGTGGGTGCATCTCTCCAGTGAGATACAGTAAGACAGTCAGGGTCTATAACTTAAGGGCCCCATACACTTATCCGACCACATGTCGCAGGTGATCACCCCCCGGCAGCCTCCCGGGGGGCAGGACCGCCCAAGATACATCGGATGCTGTCCTTTTGCATCCGATGTATCCTGGGCGATCCCAGCCATGCCCCCAGGTGGGATCAGATTGAATGGGCAGCACATTCAATCTGGACAGGGCTGGTTCTAGCCCTTGTGGCACCCCGGGCGAAAATAGTGGTGTGGCTTCATAAAGGGGTGTGGTCAAGTATGCCCCCTGTAGAGTTGTGCCCCCGTTTCTGCCGCTTACAAAAAAAAAAAAATTAATACTCACCATCCCTGCTCCTGATTCCCGACTGCTGCTTACCTCCATCTCCATCTCCGGCCACCGGCGCCGCTCCTCTGACCGATGGTAGAGACGTCATGTCATGACGTCTCTCCCATAGCACAGCATAGACAGAAGGCGGCGCTCACGGGCAAAAATCCTGTGTGCCCGTAGCAAGATCCACTACTGAATCTGGATGATACGATACGATGCTCACGGAAACGCGCATCGGATCAGACTGGAGACACCTCAAAAATGCACGATTTCACCCGATATATCGGGCCGAATGCCCGAATTAGACTGAAATCGGGCGTTATGGCTCTACTGTATGGGGCCCTTAACTCAGTGGTAGACAGAGAGGGGTCACATGACAGCCTTTGTAGCCGCATCTCACCATTATTCCCGGTAGGCAGTGTGACGCTATACAGGGCTGCTTCATAACTGCATTCAAAAGAAATGTTTCACTAGCTTAATGTAAACTGTATACAATCATTATGCCGACACTCTGAATGTCGACACCAGGATGTTATGTGACAACTTTGACATAAACAATGGGGGTAATTGAGAGTTGATTGCAGCAGCAAATGTTTTAGCAGTTGGGCAAAACCATGGTGGTCATTCCGAGTTGTTCGCTCGCAAGCTGCTTTTAGCAGCTTTGCACACGCTAAGCCGCCGCCTACTGGGAGTGAATCTTAGCATAGTAAAATTGCAAACGAAAGATTAGCAGAATTGCGAATAGACACTTCTTAGCAGTTTCTGAGTAGCTCCAGATTTACTCGGCAACTGCGATCAGTTCAGTCAGTTTCGTTCCTGGTTTGACGTCACAAACACACCCAGCGTTCGCCCAGACACTCCCCCGTTCCTTCAGACACTCCCGCGTTTTTCCCAGAAACGGTAGTGTTTTTTCACACACACCCATAAAACGGCCTGTTTCCGCCAAGAAACACCCACTTCCTGTCAATCACACTACGATCACCAGAACGAAGAAAAAACCTTGTAATGCCGTGCAACTCGGAATGAGGGCCCATGTGCACTGCAGGTGGGGCAGATGTAACATGTGCAGAGAGAGTTAGATTTGGGTGGTGTGTTCAAACTGAAATCTAAATTGCAGTATAAAAATAAAGCAGCCAGTATTTACCCTGCACAGAAACAATATAACCCACCCAAATCTAACTCTCTCTGCACATGTTACATCTGCCTCCCCTGCAGTGCACATGGTTTTGCCCATCTGCTAACAAATTTGCTGCTGAGATCAACTCTGAATTACCCCCAATGTCGGTAGTACATTTTACTGTTAGATTTAGGGTTAAGTTTAGAATTAGGGTAGAGCTAGGGCTTAAATAGGGAAAGTCCGCATTGAAGCCATGTCAGTATTAATACCATGGCCGACATGTAATGAAGTCCGAGTTCGGCGTGATGCCGGACGAACCTGGACTTTTTTTTTAAAGGTACAATTATTTACAAGTCTAAACCATGCCTTGCACGGTCGCCGGCCTCTGACTTCATTACATCCCACCACATGTCGGTATTGTTTATGCTGACACGGCACACGCTACATTCAGAACATGTTGACATTCTGAATGTAGATGTAACATACTACACACATGTGCATGGTAAGAACCAGGCAGTGTAATTCTTTCACACAAATGATTTACTACTGTGCGACATACTTGCCTACCTGACCCTCTTCATGAGGGAGAAAATGCTCTGTTCCTGGACTTTCCTGGTAATGTATGATTGCCATCACCTGTGGTGAGCTAGGTAATTGATAAGAAAGGTGTTTCACCACAGGTGATGGCAATCATACATTACCAGGAAAGTCCAGGAACAGAGCATTTTCTCCCTCATGGAGAGGGTCAGGTAGGCAAGTATGCTGTGCAAGTCATTCAGGTGCAGCCACCCAGCCACAGTATGACAAGTAATGCTATTCCACAATACGACAAGGCCTGGTCTCCCTGGCACACAGCCCCCCCCCCCCCCCCCCCCCCCCCTCCCGCTCAGGTGACTTCCTGTACTTAGTCCTACACATAAGGAGAAGAGAAAGGTTTATCTCCTGGAGGTATTGTCATCTCTCCTCAAGTAGAAATGTATGACAGGGGCGTCCATCCATTACTGAATGCCTCAGTCAGGCCAATTTGCTTGTGCAGAGGAATATTCTGTATAAGGCACATGTATAAACAATATAGAAAATAATGGGGGGTCATTCCGAGTTGAAAATGTTTGCTGTGCAGTGATGATGCAAAAAACGTCACTTCTGCGTATGCGGCGCAATGCGCACGTGCGACGTACTTTCACAACAGCCGATGTAGTTTATCACAAGGTCTAGCGAAGCTTTTCAGTCGCACTGCTGGCCGTAGAGTGATTGACAGGAAGTGGGCGTTTCTGGGTGTCATCTGTCCGTTTTCATGGTGTGTTCGGAAAAACGCAGGAGTGCCAGGAAAAACGCAGGCGTGGCTGGGCGAACGCAGGGCGTGTTTGTGATGTCAAAACTGGAACTGAATAGTCTGAAGTGATCGCAAGCGCTGAGTAGGTCTGAAGCTACTCTGAAACTGCACAAAATTATTTTGTAGCCGATGTGCGATCCTTTCGTTCGCACTTCTGCTAAGCTAAAATACACTCCCAGTGGGGGGCGGCATAGCGTTTGTACGGCTGCTAAAAACAGCTAGCGAGCGTTCAACTCGGAATGACCCCTAATGTACTCAGGCAGAAAATAATAAGATATAGATGTGACTATGCCGATTGTACAGGCTGTTATAAAGGCTATCTTATAATATACTTATATGTCAGTTTTATAGCACCCAAGTGATAAAACAAGTAACATCTGGAAGCAAGCCTCTCCTATGGCGTGACTCCTGTATCCAGGGGAGTTTTTATCGTCTCTGAGCTGGGGATAAATTACCCAGCTCTTGGCCTGTTTTAGGGGCTCAATGGTTGTGATTATGTTGGGACGCCGTCCATGTAGGCGCCCAGATTACTCTCAGTGGCCCTGAGTTTATCATATTAGGTTGAACCTGAATGAACAAGCTGTGAGTGATGTGTTGTCAGGGACCAGTTCTGCGCCTCAGCCAGCAGTATATCGTCTTGTGTGGAGCATCAGTCACATATAGGCCGAGAAATGTGAGGTGACAATATGGTGGCTACACTCTGCGGTTGCATATGGTAAGAACCATGGTGGAGATTTATAAAAAAATGGAAAGCGATAAAGTGGAGAGAGATAAAAGGACCTAATTCATGTCAACGGGACGATTGTCATCAGACTGCACAATACGAATGCACGAAGGGGCCGCTGCGATCTCCCTTGCAACGTGGATTTCATGAAAAAGTGACTGACAGGAAGTGATGTTAATGGGGAGTTTATGGGGAGTGGTTGGAAAAACGCAGGCGTGTCATGCCCGTTTTTTGGAGCGTATATCTGCTGATGGGTGTGAGCTTGCACGTGGAAAAACATGGCGTCAGAGTTGCTACTGCTGTGTCCAGCCTGCGTAGGTAGCCATAGACCAACCCTTAGCCCTGATGTTCCTCGTTTTTTGTGAAGAGGCTGCGAATGTCCACGCAATTGCAAATTGGTTTGCGGCAGCTCCAGTGGGCGACTCTTTTCATTTCTGAGCGGGAATGAAAGGCACAAACTACCAACCAATCAGCAGACAGTTTACAAACACAGCCTGTAACATGGCAGTTAGAAGTTGCTAGGCGGTGACTGTATCTCTCTCCACTTTATCTCTCTGCATATTTTGATAGCGGTTTGGGCCGGCGCAGATGCAGGTACTAATGAGGTAGTGTCTGCAGATGCTAGAACAGTATTTCGGATGCACGGATTTGAAACTTTGGCGGACTGTCACATCAGCATATGAAAGCGAGTGTAATGCCGCGGCCGGAGGGAGGGAAAAGCGAGCGAAGAAGCGCACAATGCAGAATCAGGCCCTTACGTGCCAGTGACATGGAAACTGACATTTTCACTTGCAAGCCTGGTGCGGCGCATTTGTGAAATAATGCCACATTCATTCAAATAGACATCGCTAGTCAGGTGGCGCCCAGGCCCGTAGTTTCTTACCGGGTGCGGTATAGCTCATAGACAGTTACAAGATAGACAGTCATTAGTTAGACACTAGGGAACCTTCGGCCCTCCAGCTGTTGTTGAACTACACATCCCATCATGCCCTGCAACAGTTTTAGCATGGCCAAATAGCAAAATTGTAGCAAGGCATGCTGGTATGTGTAGTTCAGCAACAGCTGGAGGGCCGAAGGTTCCCCATCCCTGCCCTATATGGTTGACAGTCAGAAGATAGACAGGGTTAATCTGGGAAGAACATGATTTACAGTTGATAACTAAACATAAAACATTGGGGGTAATTCCAAGGTGATCGCAGCAGGATTTTTTTTTAGCAATTGGGCAAAACCATGTGCACTGCAGGGGGGGCAGATATAACATGTGCAGAGAGAGTTAGATTTGGGTGGGTTATTTTGTTTCTGTGCAGGGTAAATACTGGCTGCTTTATTTTTACACTGCAATTTAGATTGCAGATTGAACACACCCCACCCAAATCTATCTCTCTCTGCACATGTTATATCTGCCTCCCCTGCAGTGCACATGGTTTTGCCCAATTGCTATCAAAAATCCTGCTGCGATCAACTTGGAATTACCCCCATTATTTCAATTGGGACATTATAATGAACTGGGCTTAAGACAGATTACAGGTTGAACCCGATGGGCATTTTGCCTCTTTTCAATCTCATTAACTATGTCACTATGTTACTATGTCAAAAGTCAGACAGGGTCAAAAGTCAGACAGTCAAAAGTCAGACAGGGTCATACGTCAGACACAAAAAAATATTTTTTCGTTTTTTTCTTAATTTTTTTTGTGTTTTTAAACATTTTGAACCCACACGTGATGAAATTCGGCCCCTTGCGAGCTTGCTACACTCGCCACGCTTCGGGGTCGGTGTCTCGCTTCGCTCGCCACAACTTTACTAAAGGTAATAGTTGCAACATGGATAGTCAATGAGGCAAAAGTTGTAAAAAAAACACAGAAAAACTGATTTTTTTTTTTGTGTGTGTCTGACTTATGACCATGTCGCACTTTTGACTGTCTGATTTGATAGTATTAGCATACCGCCCAACTTTTTAGCAGAGGAAAGAGGGACCTTTGGCGCGGCGCTGCCGCGTCCCGGTAGGAAAAGGGGACGTGGCCTCCGAAAGGGGACGTGGCTTCGTGGGAGTGCCGCGATTTCGTCACTGAGGGGGCATGCCCTCTGTCTGCACTGAATAGATGCTGTGCGCATGCGCACAGCGTCTATTCACCGCTGCTCTGCTAAGCAGGGCAACGAATGACAGAGCCTCCCAACTGCCCCTCCCCCCCACGTGGGACACTGCGGCCCGCGGGTGGAAAAGTGGGACAGTCCCCAAAAAATAGGACTGTCCCGCGAAAATCGGGACAGTTGGGAGGTATGGTATTAGGAATGTTAGGGACCCATGTGATGAAGTCACCTGGCAGCGGTACATGGGCCCGCATATCTGCGCAAATGTGTGCTAAGATCTTCAATTATACTCCATGTTAATTGTGAGGGTTTATTTCAATTATTTTTATTATCAGTGTTCTCAGTGCTAGGAGTGTGCATCTGCATCTCTCTTCCCCCAGCATAGTATTAGAAGCCTCAGCATGATAGCACCTCTTCATATCTTTAGTAATAGGATGTGCAGTCCAGGTCCCCCCCCCCCCCCCCCCCGCTTTTTTTTACTTTTGACACTGCCTGACTTTTGACTGTCGACCATATAGTGTCTAAAGGTGGGTACACACCAGTAGATATATCTGCAGATCAATTGATCTGCAGATATATCTATGTACGGATCGGGCAGTGTGCTGTGCATACACACTGCCCGATCCGTCGGGGGACTGACGTCATGAACTGGGCGGGCGGGCGCGCCCGCCCAGTTCACCTGTCAATCACCGCCGGCCGCCGCAGCAGCCATGTGTACGGGCGGTCGGACGACCGCCCCGTACACACACAGCGACGCGCCAATATATCGTTAGATATATTGGCCGTCGGCTGTGTTGCGCAGCCGTCGCGATACGTCTGTGAACGACGGAGTTCACAGACGTATCGCCCGTACACACTGGCCGACGCTCCCGCGATATATCGGCCGTTCAAGAGAACGGCCGATATATCGACCAGTGTGTACGGGCCTTAACTAATGACTGTCTATCTATAGACAGAAACCCTTCCTTACCACATGCCGGCATCACAGGTAATCTGTCAGAGTCAAGCCACCCTGATGGGCAAAATAGGTCTATTATTAATACAGTATTTTCAGCTACTGTCTGGTACGAACTTACTAAACCAAGCAGCTATCTGGCCAGGTACGGTACTCCCTTGAGTAGGAGTAGCGACAAATGGTTAACTGAGGAAAATTGAACTAAAAAAAATAAATGAAAAAAAAAATAGATTATTTCTATCTATAGGACATGTATAGATCTATGTTGTCATGCAGAATGGATGCAGAACACCGTCTGGGGATGTAACCTAAGAACACGCTGTTTCCCCATTGCCCTTAATTGCTATGTGGAGAGAATCCTCTCAGCACCCCTATGGCTCATCAGTGATAGATAGCCCAGCAGCCGTTCACACGCTGCGCTGATATTTAGGACGAGCCGGCGGTTATCGTCATGCCCAGGCCCAGCTTGTTAATCAGACAGAATAAACAGCAGATTGTGGCCTTTACACCAGGGAACGGATAAAAGTCAGATTTATTCCAGAGATATAGCACTTCCCAGGTAACCAGGAAATCCCGCTGGGGGCTCAGCGTGGTGCAGCACGCAGACATGGGCCCAGCCAAGGCGTGAAGAACGGTGGAAGAGAGGCATTAAATCCTCCGCCTGATGCTCCTGAGATCATATGAGAGACATCTGGTACACAGCAGCGACAATTCAGCTTAGCGTCTTCCATCATTGAGAAGTTTCTATATTGGGACATGTGGGGGAAAGAGAAGGGTGATGTCAGTAATTATCCATGTAGAGCGGGAGATGGCAGATCTGCTTCTCTGTAACCCATAATGACAGAAGCCGTACCCTGAGTGACATCACTGGGGCGCAGGAGACACTGGGGGTCATTCCGAGTTGATCGCAAGCTGCAACTTTTTGCAGGCCGTGCGATCAGATAGACGCCGCCTATGGGGAAGTGTATTGTAGCTTAGCAAGTGTGCGATCACATGAGCAGGGGAGCGGGGCAAAAAAGTGTTGTGCAGTTTCTGAGTAGGTCTGAACTTACTCAGCCGCTGCGATCTCTTCAGCCTGTCAGGTCCCGGAATTGACGTCAGACACCCGCCCTGCAAATGCCTCGGCACGTCTGCATTTCCCTCACCACTCCCAGAAAACACTCAGTTGACACCCAGATCCGCCTCCCTGCTGTCAATCTTCTTGTGGGCTACGCTGCGATGGCTTCCCTCGCTGTTCTTGACGCTGCCTGGCGACGGCCGACGCCGGGCAATGATGCTTCTGCGCATTGCCGCCCATGCGCAGTTGTGACTTGTTCGCACAGCTACGAAAAATTGCAGCGTGCAAATGGGTCGGAATGACCCCCATAGGCCAAACCATTATGGGTTATATTTACTAAGCAGCGATAGCCTCAGTTTCCGTTATCACTGTTTACGACAATTCCCTAAACAGGTTACCGCTGAGAAATGTAAAATCATCGATGGCCTGGGGTGGTCATTCCGAGTTGATCGCTAGCTGCATTTGTTCGCTGTGCAGCGATGAGGCAAAAAAAGGCACTTCTGCGCATGCGTATGCGGTACAATGCGCAAGCGCCTCGTACTATTACAACAAACGATGTAGTTTCACACAGGGTCTAGCAAAGCTTTTCAGTCGCACTGCTGGCCGCAGAGTGATTGACATGAAGAGGGCGTTTCTGGGTGTCAACTGACCGTTTTCAGGGAGTGTTCGAAAAAACGCAGGCGTGCCAGGAAAAATGCACGCGTGGCTGGGCGAATGCAGGGCGTGTTTGTGACGTCAAAACAGGAACTGAACAGTCTGAAGTGATCGCAAGCGCTGCGTAGGTATTGAGCTACTCTAAATCTGCACAAAAAAATGTTGCCGCTGCTCTGCGATCCTTTCGTTCGCACTTCTGCTAAGCTAACATACAGTCCCAGTGGGAGGCGGCATAGCGTTTGCACGGCTGCTGAAAACAGCTAGCGAGCGATCAACTCGGAATGACCACCCTTTGACCAATGGTGAATACTTTTACCATCGAGAGAGAACCAGATAATTTCCTGCCATCGATGGTACACAGCTGCAGAATTATTTTTAATTTTTTTTTCTCCAGGTATCAGGACACAGAGCTTAGCTCCACCCCAGGCAGCCGTGAAGTCCAGCCCCCAGGCTCTGATTGGCCCGCAGCTCATTTAACACTAATGCAGGAGTGACCATCAGTGGGTAAAACCATAGATGGTTCCCTTACAGATGGTTTTACACCATCAAGGTTATCCATCAATGGTATCATCGATGGTGGCCATTGATGGATAACCCATCGATGACCATCCCAGCCCCCAGTCCACATTATGCTGCACCGTAGTGCCCCCAGTCCACATTATGCTGCACCGTAGTGCCCCCAGTCCACATTATGCTGCACCGTAGTGCCCCCAGTTCACTATATGCTGCACCGTAGTGCCCCCAGTCCACATTATGCTGCACCGTAGTGCCGCTAGTCCACATTATGCTGCACTGTAGTGCCGCTAGTCCACATTACGCTGCACCGTAGTGCCGCTAGTCCACATTATGCTGCACCGTAGTGCCCCCAGTCCACATTATGCTGCATCGTAGTGTCCCCAGTCCACATTATGCTGCACTGTAGTGCCCCCAGTCCACATTATGCTGCACTGTAGTGCCCCCAGTCCACATTATGCTGCACCGTAGTGTCCCCAGTCCACATTATGCTGCACCGTAGTGCCCCCAGTCCACATTATGCTGCACTGTAGTGTCCCCAGTCCACATTATGCTGCACTGTAGTGCCCCCAGTCCACACTATGCTGCACCGTAGTGCCCCTAGTCCACATTATGCTGCACTGTAGTGCCCCCAGTACACATTATGCTGCACCGTAGTGCCCCCAGTACACATTATGCTGCACTGTAGTGCCCCCAGTTCACATTATGCTGCACCGTAGTGCCGCCAGTCCACATTATGCTGCACCGTAGTGCCGCCAGTCCACATTATGCTGCACCGTAGTGTCCCCAGTCCACATTATGCTGCACCGTAGTGCCCCCAGTCCACATTATGCTGCACCGTAGTGCCCCCAGTCCACATTATGCTGCACCGTAGTGCCCCCAGTCCACATTATGCTGCACCGTAGTGCCCCCAGTCCACATTATGCTGCACCGTAGTGTCCCCAGTCCACATTATGCTGCACCGTAGTGCCCCCAGTCCACATTATGCTGCACCGTAGTGTCCCCAGTCTACATTATGCTGCACTGTAGTGCCCCCAGTCCACATTATGCTGCACCGTAGTGTCCCCAGTCCACATTATGCTGCACCGTAGTGCCCCCAGTCCACATTATGCTGCACCGTAGTGCCCCCAGTCCACATTATGCTGCACCGTAGTGCCCCCAGTCCACATTATGCTGCACCGTAGTGTCCCCAGTCCACATTATGCTGCACCGTAGTGTCCCCAGTCCACATTATGCTGCACTGTAGTGCCCCCAGTCCACATTATGCTGCACCTTAGTGTCCCCAGTCTACATTATGCTGCACTGTAGTGCCCCCAGTCCACACTATGCTGCACCGTAGTGTCCCCAGTCTACATTATGCTGCACTGTAGTGCCCCCAGTCCACATTATGCTGCACCGTAGTGTCCCCAGTGTACATTATACTGCACTGTAGTGCCCCCAGTCCACATTATGCTGCACTGTAGTGCCCCCAGTTCACATTATGCTGCACCGTAGTGCCCCTAGTCCACATTATGTTACACTGTAGTGCCCCTAGTCCACATTACGCTGCACTGTAGTGCCCCTAGTCCACATTATGCTGCACCGTAGTGTCCCCAGTCCACATTATGCTGCAACATAGTGCCGCTAGTCCACATTATGCTGCACCGTAGTGCCGCTAGTCCACATTATGCTGCACCGTAGTGTCCCCAGTCCACATTATGCTGCAACGTAGTGCCGCTAGTCCACATTATGCTGCAACTGAGTGCCGCTAGTCCACATTATGCTGCAACGTAGTGCCGCTAGTCCACATTATGCTGCACCGTAGTGCCGCTAGTCCACATTATGCTGCACCGTAGTGCCGCTAGTCCACATTATGCTGCACCGTAGTGTCCCCAGTCCACATTATGCTGCACCGTAGTGCCCCCAGTCCACATTATGCTACACTGTAGTTCCGCCAGTCCAATATTGAGATTTTTATGACATTGTTCAAAGGGGGTGATTCAGACCTGATTGCTAGGCTGCTAAAATTGTAGCCCTGCAATCAGATAGTCGCCGCCCAAGGGGAGTGTATATTCGCCGTGCAAGTGTGCGATCCCATGTGTAGCCGAGCTGCTAAAAATCCCTCAGTCAGCGGACAGCTACAAATCCGTTTGCACCTCACTCACCAGTGAATGTTTTTTACCACTGTGTCCAGTCTGTGCGCAGCCCAGGACTTACCCCTACAGTGCGATGAGAACGGGCTGATCGGGGCCGGAGCGGACGTCAGACACCCTCCCTGAAAATGCTTGGGCACGCCTGCGTTTACCCGGACACTCCCAGAAAACTGTCAGTTACCACCCACAAACGGCCTCTTCCTGTCAATCACTATGCGAATGGCTGTGCTGACCGGCGATGCCTGTTGGCGTGCGCACAGCAGTGATCAGGTCTAAGCGGGATATTTACTAAGCAGTGATAAGAGCGGAGAAGTGAGCCAGTGAAGAAGTTGCCCGTGGCAACCAATCAGCACTGAAGTAACATCTATAATTTGCATACTATTAAATGATACAGAGCTGCAGATTGGTTGATGGGGAAATATCTCCACTGGCTCACTTCTCCGCTCTTATCACTGCTTAGTAAATGTCCCCCTAAATCACCCCCAGAATGAAATTCGCTAATCCACCTTATTATAACATTACAGCAGGGACTTTCAGTCCCCGAGTACTCCCTACAGGGGTTCTGTAAACATGCACAGTGGAGTTCATCTATTTTGCTGGGTCAGTAATTATTCCAGAAACAAGAGAAAAGAGAATAATAATAATAATAATAATAATTTTATATAGCGCTCTTTCTCCAACAGGACACAAGGCAATTTACAGACACCAAAAACAATGCACATAATATAGAAACTTTAAGTAATACAGCAACTGACAAGCCACACAGACATAAAAAGAAAGCCTTGAGCGCACAGTAAGCATAATGCAGGATTGGTGTAGGCAACTTCCAAGGGTTGTGTATTCCACCCTCACAAGGTACCAGATGAGGCAGCCATCTTGGGCAGCGCGCGTAGGATTACCCTGGGTGGAATAGTCTACCCCTAGAAGAGATGACACAAAGTGGGAGTAGGGTCCCAACAAAACCACCAAGTCCATGTATTTTTCATCCCATCCACAGATGAGGCAGCCACGTTGGGCGAAGTACGAAGGTTACACTGTGGGAGGTGAGACATACAAGGGCCCAGTGCATAATGGGAAAACCGACACGTGTGTAGTAGTAGTAGTAGTAGTAGTAGTAGTAGTAGTAGTAGTGTGATATACCCTATATGGAAAGATCCACATGAAGAACATCCTGCCCATGTAGGTACCATCCGAGGTCACCATCTGGGGTGCACTGCGTAGGTCACACTGTCAGGGTGTGCAAACTGTGGAGGTACACATTACAGGAATAGGGGGAAAAATAAGAATTTACTTACCGATAATTCTATTTCTCGTAGTCCGTAGTGGATGCTGGGGACTCCGTCAGGACCATGGGGAATAGCGGCTCCGCAGGAGACAGGGCACAAAATTAAAAGTTTGACCACTAGGTGGTGTGCACTGGCTCCTCCCCCTATGACCCTCCTCCAAGCCTCAGTTAGGATACTGTGCCCGGACGAGCGTACACAATAAGGAAGGATTTTGAATCCCGGGTAAGACTCATACCAGCCACACCAATCACCCTGTACAACTTGTGATCTGAACCCAGTTAACAGTATGATAACAGAGGAGCCTCTGAAACGATGGCTTCCAACAATAATAACCCGATTTTTGTAACAATAACTATGTACAAGTATTGCAGACAATCCGCACTTGGGATGGGCGCCCAGCATCCACTACGGACTACGAGAAATAGAATTATCGGTAAGTAAATTCTTATTTTCTCTGACGTCCTAAGTGGATGCTGGGGACTCCGTCAGGACCATGGGGATTATACCAAAGCTCCCAAACGGGCGGGAGAGTGCGGATGACTCTGCAGCACCGAATGAGAGAACTCCAGGTCCTCCTTAGCCAGGGTATCAAATTTGTAGAATTTTACAAACGTGTTCTCCCCTGACCACGTAGCTGCTCGGCAGAGTTGTAATGCCGAGACCCCTCGGGCAGCCGCCCAAGATGAGCCCACCTTCCTTGTGGAGTGGGCATTTACAGATTTTGGCTGTGGCAGGCCTGCCACAGAATGCGCAAGTTGAATTGTGCTACAAATCCAACGAGCAATCGTCTGCTTAGACGCAGGAGCACCCAGCTTGTTGGGTGCATACAGTATAAACAGCGAGTCAGACTTTCTGACTCCAGCCGTCCTTGAAATATATATTTTTAAGGCTCTGACAACGTCCAACAACTTGGAGTCCTCCAAGCCGCTAGAAGCCGCAGGCACCACAATAAGCTGGTTCAGGTGAAACGCTGATACCACCTTAGGGAGAAACTGAGGACGCGTCCGCAGTTCTGCCCTGTCCGAATGGAAAATCAGATATGGGCTTTTGTACGATAAAGCCGCCAACTCTGACACTCTCCTGGCCGAAGCCAGGGCCAGTAGCATGGTCACTTTCCATGTAAGATATTTCAAATCCACCGATTTAAGTGGCTCAAACCAATGGGATTTGAGGAATTCCAAAACTACATTGAGATCCCACGGAGCCACTGGGGGCACAACCGGGGGCTGTATATACAGTACTCCTTTGACAAAAGTTTGGACTTCAGGAACTGAAGCCAATTCTTTCTGGAAGAAAATCGACAGGGCCGATATTTGAACCTTAATGGACCCCAATTTGAGGCCCATAGACAATCCTGTTTGCAGGAAATGTAGGAATCGACCGAGTTGAAATTCCTCTGTAGGGGCCTTCCTGGCCTCACACCACGCAACATATTTTCTCCAAATGCGGTGATAATGTTGTGCAGTCACCTCCTTCCTGGCTTTAATCAGGGTAGGAATGACTTCTTCCGGAATGCCTTTTTCCTTCAGGATCCGGCGTTCAACCGCCATGCCGTCAAACGCAGCCGCGGTAAGTCTTGGAATAGACAAGGACCCTGCTGAAGCAGGTCCCTTCTTAGAGGTAGGGGCCACGGATCTTCCGTGAGCATCTCCTGAAGTTCCGGGTACCAAGTCCTTCTTGGCCAATCCGGAGCCACGAGTATCGTTCTTACTCCCCTTTGCCGTATAATTCTCAGTACCTTGGGTATGAGAGGCAGAGGAGGGAACACATACACTGACCGGAACACCCATGGTGTTACCAGGGCGTCCACAGCTATTGCCTGAGGATCTCTTGACCTGGCGCAATACCTGTCCAGTTTTTTTGTTGAGGCGTGACGCCATCATGTCCACCATTGGTTTTTCCCAACGGATCGTAAGCATGTGGAAGACTTCTGGATGAAGTCCCCACTCTCCCGGGTGAAGGTCGTGTCTGCTGAGGAAGTCTGCTTCCCAGTTGTCCACTCCCGGAATGAACACTGCTGACAGTGCTATCACATGATCTTCCGCCCAGCGAAGAATCCTCGCAGCTTCTGCCATTGCCCCCCTGCTTCTTGTGCCGCCCTGTCTGTTTACGTGGGCGACTGCCGTAATGTTGTCCGACTGGATTAACACCGGCTGACCCTGAAGCAGAGGTTTTGCCAGGCTTAGAGCATTGTAGATCGCTCTTAGCTCCAGTATATTTATGTGAAGAGACGTCTCCAGGCTTGACCACACGCCCTGGAAGTTTCTTCCCTGTGTGACTGCTCCCCAGCCTCTCAGACTGGCATCTGTGGTCACCAGGACCCAGTCCTGTATTCCGAATCTGCGGCCCTCTAACAGATGAGCACTCTGCAACCACCACAGAAGAGACACCCTTGTCCTCGGAGACAAGGTTATCCGCTGATGCATCTGCAGATGCGATCCGGACCATTTGTCCAGCAGATCCCACTGAAAAATTTGTGCGTGGAATCTGCCGAATGGAATCGCTTCGTAAGAAGCCACCATTTTTCCCAGGACTCTTGTGCAATGATGCACAGACACTTTTCCTGGTTTTAGGAGGTTCCTGACAAGTTCGGATAACTCCCTGGCTTTCTCCTCCGGAAGAAACACCTTTTTCTGAACAGTGTCCAGAATCATCCCTAGGAACAGCAGACGTGTCGTCGGGCTTAGCTGGGATTTTGGAAAATTTAGAATCCACCCGTGCTGTTGCAGCACTACTTGGGTTAGTGCTACACCGGCCTCTAACTGTTCTCTGGATCTTGCCCTTATCAGGAGATCGTCCAAGTAAGGGATAATTAATACGCCTTTTCTTCGAAGAAGAATCATCATTTCGGCCATTACCTTGGTAAAGACCCGGGGTGCCGTGGACAATCCAAACGGCAGCGTCTGAAACTGATAATGACAGTTCTGTACCACGAACCTGAGGTACCCTTGGTGTGAAGGGCAAATTGGGACATGGAGGTAAGCATCCTTGATGTCCAAGGACACCATAAAGTCCCCTTCTTCCAGATTCGCTATCACTGCTCTGAGTGACTCCATCTTGAACTTGAACTTTTGTATGTACATGTTCAAAGCCTTCAGATTTAGAATAGGTCTTACCGAGCCGTCCGGCTTCGGTACCACAAACAGCGTGGAATAATACCCCTTTCCTTGTTGTAGAAGGGGTACCTTGACTATCACCTGCTGAGAATACAGCTTGTGAATGGCTTCCAATACCGTCTCCCTGTCGGAGGGAGACGTTGGTAAAGCAGACTTCAGGAACCGGCGAGGGGGAGACGTCTCGAATTCCAACCTGTAACCCTGAGATACTACCTGCAGGATCCAGGGGTCCACTTGCGAGTGAGCCCACTGCGCGCTGAAATTCTTGAGGCGACCCCCCACCGCACCTGAGTCCGCTTGTAAGGCCCCAGCGTCATGCTGAGGACTTTGCAGAAGCGGGGGAGGGCTTCTGCTCCTGAGAGGGAGCTGCTTGCTGCAGTCTCTTACCCTTTCCTTTGCCTCGGGGCAGATATGAATGCCCTTTTGCCCGCTTGTTCTTATGGGAACGAAAAGGCTGCGGCTGAAAAGACGGTGTCTTTTTCTGCTGGGAGGTAACCTGAGGTAAAAAGGTGGATTTTCCGGCTGTTGCCGTGGCCACCAAGTCCGATAGACCGACCCCAAATAACTCCTCCCCTTTATACGGCAATACTTCCATATGCCGCTTGGAATCCGCATCACCTGACCACTGTCGCGTCCATAAACTTCTTCTGGCAGAGATGGACAGCGCACTTACTCTTGATGCCAGAGTGCAAATATCCCTCTGTGCATCTCGCATATAAAGGAATGCATCCTTTAAATGCTCTATAGTCAATAAAATACTGTCCCTATCCAGGGTATCAATATTTTCAGTCAGTGACTCCGACCAAGCCACCCCAGCACTGCACATCCATGCTGATGCGATAGCTGGTCGCAGTATAACACCAGTATGTGTGTATATACTTTTTAGGGTATTTTCCAGCCTCCTATCAGCTGGGTCTTTGAGGGCGGCCGTTTCTGGGGACGGTAACGCCACTTGTTTTGATAAGCGTGTGAGCGCCTTATCTACCCTAGGGGGTGTTTCCCAGCGCGCCCTAACCTCTGGCGGGAAAGGGTATAATGCCAATAACTTCTTTGAAATTAGCAGTTTTTTATCGGGGTTAACCCACGCTTCATCACACACTTCATTCAATTCATCTGATTCAGGAAAAACTACAGGTAGTTTTTTCACACCCCACATAATACCCCTTTTTGTGGTACTTGCAGTATCAGAAATATGTAAAGCCTCCTTCATTGCCGTGATCATGTAACGAGTGGCCCTACTGGAAAATACGTTTATTTCTTCACCGTCGACACTGGAGTCAGTGTCCGTGTCGGTGTCCGTATCGACCGACTGAGGTAATGGGCGTTTTAAAGCCCCTGACGGTGTCTGAGACGCCTGGACAGGTACTAATTGGTTTGCCGGCCGTCTCATGTCGTCAACCGACTTCTGCAGCGTGCTGACATTATCACGTAATTCCATAAACAAAGCCATCCATTCCGGTGTCGACTCCCTAGGGGGTGACATCACCACTACAGGCAATTGCTCCGCCTCCACACCAACATCGTCCTCATACATGTCGACACACACGTACCGACACACAGCAGACACACAGGGAATGCTCTGATAGAAGACAGGACCCCACTAGCCCTTTGGGGAGACAGAGGGAGAGTTTGCCAGCACACACCCAAGCGCTATAAATATATAGGGACAACCTTAAATAAGTGTGTTCCCCTTATAGCAGCTTAAATATTATGAATATCGCCAAATAAGTGCCCCCCCTCTCTGATTTTACCCTGTTTCTGTAGTGCAGTGCAGGGGAGAGCTTGGGAGCCTTCCTACCAGCGGAGCTGTGTGGGAAAAATGGCGCTGTGTGCTGAGGAGATAGGCCCCGCCCCCTTTTCGGCGGGCTCTTCTCCCGGGTTTTTCTGAAATCCTGGCAGGGGTTAAATACATCCATATAGCCCAGGGGCTATATGTGATGTATTTTTAGCCAGTATAGGTAATCTCATTGCTGCCCAGGGCGCCCCCCCCCAGCGCCCTGCACCCTCAGTGACCGCGGTGTGAAGTGTGCTGAGAGCAATGGCGCACAGCTGCAGTGCTGTGCGCTACCTTAAGAAGACTGGAAAGTCTTCAGCCGCCGATTTCTGGACCTCTTCTCACTTCAGCATCTGTAAGGGGGACGGCGGCGCGGCTCCGGTGACCCATCCAGGCTGTACCTGTGATCGTCCCTCTGGAGCTAGTGTCCAGTAGCCTAAGAAGCCCAATCCATCCTGCACGCAGGTGAGTTCGCTTCTTCTCCCCTTAGTCCCGCGTTGCAGTGAGCCTGTTGCCAGCAGGACTCACTGAAAATAAAAAAACCTAACAAACTTTTATTCTAAGCAACTCTTTAGGAGAGCCACCTAGATTGCACCCTTCTCGGCCGGGCACAAAAATCTAACTGAGGCTTGGAGAAGGGTCATAGGGGGAGGAGCAAGTGCACACCACCTAGTGGTCAAACTTTTAATTTTGTGCCCTGTCTCCTGCGGAGCCGCTATTCCCCATGGTCCTGACGGAGTCCCCAGCATCCACTTAGGACGTCAGAGAAATTAGGATAACATTATTTTGATTAAATTATAAATGTCCTGGTCTCATGGGAGCAGAACGGGTGGGGAGCACACTCAAGTCTGCTGGAAATGTCGCTGCTGAGCCTGCTCCTGGTGCTCTTCCCCCATAGCTCACTGTTTCTGTTAAGGGTTAGGCCTGGTGACAGCTGGAGGGGCGGTAAGCCTGGTCCTGAAGTTCTCATTGTAGAGGCCACATAATGACGCTGAGCTTTGTGGTTGTAACACAGTCCTTCTGTAGTAATGATGGTTTGTTTGCCTTCTGTTTGCCTTCTGATTAATGCAGGTATAATGCTGGCATTGATTTTTAGCTGTCACTTTATTACTAGCCACTTCATATACTAGGCACTGCAGCATCCTAAAGGACTGACGTCCTAATCTATACTTGTAATACTTAATTAACAGCAGTTGAAATTGGCTGCAATAGTGATCTGAATAGGATTACCTGTTGATGAGAAGGAGAGAGGAGTCGATTCGCAATCGATATCAGTTGAAGATGTAACTAATGACATTCAGGTATAACGCTAGTATTGATTTGTAGCTGTCGCTTTATAATTAGCAACTTCATGTACTAGGCACTGGAGCGTGCTAAAGGACTGGTGCATTCTTATTAATAATAATAATAATAATATAAAAAAACGTAACTTTTATTAAACTATGTAAGAGACTCACAGAAGACTAAAGACTTACAGAAGACTATGGGGTCTATTCATGCAGCAGAGAAAAGCCCTGTTTTGCGTTAAACAGGGCTTTTCTCTGCTTACCGCAATTCACAGAGCGGGTTACCGTGGAGAAGTCTCTGACTTCTCCAGCAGTACCCCCGCTCTCTGCCTGAATCGCATCACCATACCTTTGTATGATGAGTGCGATTCATGAAGATGCGGAAAGCTCTGCTTTCCGCTTCTCCATGGAGTTCAGGTTCGCCATCTCAGGACGGCGTAACCTGAACTGTGGTGCGGAGACGGCAGGGAAGCTCAATGTTTCCCTGATCGCCGCTCTGCACCTCGCGCTGGCTCCGCCCGCGACCTCCCAGCAACCACTGCGGCCTGCCGGGAGGTCAACACCCTGCGCATGCGCAAATGGACCCGCCGCTGGACCCCGCGCATCGCTGGGAAGACCGCTGGAGATGACCTCACCGCAGGAGCCCCAGACACCGCAGCGCATCGTCGGAAGGGTGAGTATACATGAATTGCTACTTATCACAACTATACATCGCATCGAAGCGATGCGATGTATAGTGATAAGTAGCAATTCTGTTTTCGTTTTCTACATGAATAGACCCCTATGTATGAAACTCTTCTGTGAGTCTCTCACATAGTTTACCAAAAGTTATGTTTTATCTAATTATTATTAAGAAACAGTTCTCTTTTCCCTTGTTTCTGCTGCTGACGTTATTATTACTCTAGCGAGCACCTCTGACAACAAAAATGACTTTCCTTATACTACAGCTGGTGCTATTGCGTCATTTCGCTCATTACAGTATCTTAATACACCGGTCTCATCTTCTTGTAGGTGAAAAACCAGTGCGCCCCCCACTAAAACCCTTTGTTCTTTCAGTAATTATTCCACCTCTTCCTCTTCCCACAGACAGAAATCCTGAAGACATGACCTGTTAAAGACTGAAGCCGGACACTGGACCCTGTATTAAGTATAAGATGTAAGCTCTGATTCATGTCTGTTAGTAGACAGGAAATGCGTCCATTTATTTCAGCTGAGGAACCATTGAGCAATAGTAATTACTTTCTGTGTATTACAGTAATGTCTGGGAAAATACTGTGAACTAAGATTTCAGTAAAGAAAGGCAGAGAGAGATTACAGATGTCCAGATCAGGGCCGGATTTAGGGGGGGGGGGGGGGAAGGGGGCGACCGCCCCCCCAACACAGTCATAGCCACGCCCACTTTTGTGCAGAAGACAGCTCTCCGGTGAGAGCCTGAGGCAGAACGATGTGCTGCAGCTTATACCACAGCAGCACAGAGGAGCCAGGAGAGCAAGGGTTACAGAGCATTTGTCCCTCACTTGCTGGTGTGTGGGTACTAGGGCTAATAAATACCCCACAGCAGAGCCGGCCCTAACCAATATGATGCCCTAGGCAAGATTTTAGCTGGTGCCCCCTAGCACCTCCGCTGGTTCCGCCTCTGACCTTGCACCTCTTTCCCAGCACCATCACCCCTCGCCCATAGCAGTCCTTATTTTGGTGTTTGTACCCCTATATTTTAAATAGGAAAAGCTCGCACATTTGGCGCACATCCCAAAAAGGGGTGTTTTTGCTGGCAAGGGGCATGGCCACACAATAGTAACCCCAATTCCAATTACGCCACACAGTACTGCAACTTCATTCACATTTGATCATGCGATAGTGTCCATAATTAATATTACATCCCACAGTAGTATCATTTTACCTTACAAACGTTACTCCTCACAGTAGAGCCCTTATTCACATTACACCACACCATATTGCTCTTTATTCACATTAGACACAGTAGTGCCCTTTCTATAAGCAACGCCACATAGTAGAGCACCTTATACACATAATGCCACACATTAGTAATGCATTTATACACATAATTCCACACAGTAATGCCCCTTACACGAGACACCTTATTAATGTTCTTATAAACATAATGCGCCTTACACATTATGACAACCTTTATTAATGCCCTTTTACACATAATGTCCCTTACACATATGCCGCACATTATTAATGCCCTTATACACATAATGACACACAGTGCCACCTACACATTTGCTGCACATTATTAGTGCCCCTTTACACATAATGACACACATACAGTAGTACCCTGTTACACATATACTGCACATTATTAATGCCCTTATACACACAATGACACACATAGTGCCCCTTACACATGTTGCACATTATTAATGCATTTTTACATGACACACATAATGCTCCTTACACATATTCTGAACACTACTGCACAACCAACCCACTCACATGCACACAGCACTCACACTGCCACTAACACTGTGACCTCTGCCTCTGCTTGGATACAGATATGTCCTCATAAAAATTGCCTCAATGCACCTTTTTTTTAATGAAAATGCATCTTATTTGCATTGCAATGTGGCTAGGATGCACAAGCAGCTTCTGCTGATTAAAATGATATGCAGCATGCCTATATACTGTGTGAGACTGTGGCTGTATCTGCACATGAAATGCTACACACAGAATACAGACATGCCGCATATCATTTTAATCAGCAGAAGCTGCTGATGCCCCTAGGCATCACAAATGCCCTAGGCCAGTGGTTTTCAACCTTTTTTCACTCGCGGCACACCAAACAATATTTTAAAATTGCCAAGGCACACCATCCGTTCCCCACAGAAAAAACCTAAAAAACACACATTGGCCTTCACAGTAATAAAAAATCCACACA